>NC_091454.1:0-370000 GCF_027789765.1 Dendropsophus ebraccatus | reverse complement strand
GGTATGACACAGCTAGGGCAGTTTTTCATATATTGTGGTTCTCAAATCATTTCCTTTAGAGGGAGTCCTAACTCTTCGTGCCAAGCCCCCGCCTCAGGAAGAGTTTGTCGACTGTTTCCAGAAGTTCAAACATGGCTTCAACCTCCTGGTGAGTGATGCAGAGACTATGTGGACATGGACTACTTTATTACATTTGGGTCCTTTCAACCCATGAACTCTTATAGGTTATTGATGGGGCTGTGCTGGCTGCCTTCTGTGCCGTCCTCTGTCTCCTGTACCAACCACCCCCTCCTGTGTCAGCCAGACCCTGTGCTGCCGCCTCCTCCTCCTTTGCCAGCTCTCTCTTATGCGCTGTGCTGTCCTGTGCTGCCCTCCTCCTGTCCCAGCCTGTTACACTTGTGGTGCTGGCCTCCTTTCCCTGTGGTGCCAGCCTCCTTCGCCTGTTGTGCCAACCTCCTCCTCCTCCTGTGCCACCCTCTTACTTCTGTGTCAGCCACCCCCTGGGCTGCCACCTTCCTCTTGTGCTAGCCTCTTCCTCCTGTACTGTGCTCTTCCTTCTGAGGTGCCAACCTCCTCCTCCTGTGGCACCCTCTTCACGCTGTGCTGCTGCCCTCTTGTGCTAGCCTCGTCCTCCTGTGTTAATCACCTCCTGTGCCAGCCACCCCCTGTGCTGCCACCCTCCTCCTGTACTGGCCTTCCCTTTCTGTGGTCCTGACCTCGTCCTCCTGTGCCACCACCTTCCTGTGCCAGCCACCCCCTGTGCTGCCGCCCTCCTCTTGTGCTAGCCTCTTTCTCCTGTACCGGCCTCCTCCTCCTGTGCCACCTTCTTCCTGTGCCAACCACCCCCTGTGCTACCGCCCTCCTCTTGTGCTAGCCTCTTCCTCCTATACTGGCCTCTTTCTCCTGTACCGGCCTCCTCCTCCTGTGCCACCTTCTTCCTGTGCCAACCACCCCCTGTGCTACCGCCCTCCTCTTGTGCTAGCCTCTTCCTCCTATACTGGCCTCTTCCTCCTGTACTGGCCTCCTCCTCCTGTGCCACCTTCTTCTTCCTGTGCCAGCCACCCCCTGTGCTGCCGCCCTCCTCTTGTGCTAGCCTCTTCCTCCTGTACTGGCCTCTTCCTCCTGTACTGGCCTCCTCCTGTGCCACCTTCTTCTTCCTGTGCCAGCCACCCCCTGTGCTGCCGCCCTCCTCTTGTGCTAGCCTCTTCCTCCTGTACCGGCCTCTTCCTCCTGTACTGGCCTCCTCCTCCTGTGCCACCTTCTTCTTCCTGTGTCAGCCACCCCCTGTGCTGCCGCCCTCCTCCTGTACTGGCCTCTTCCTCCTGTACTGGCCTCTTCCTCCTGTACTGGCCTCTTCCTCCTGTACTGGCCTCTTCCTCCTGTACTGGCCTCTTCCTCCTGTACTGGCCTCCTCCTGTGCCACCTTCTTCTTCCTGTGCCAGCCACCCCCTGTGCTGCCGCCCTCCTCCTGTGCTAGCCTCTTCCTCCTGTACTGGCCTCTTCCTCCTGTACTGGCCTCCTCCTCCTGTGCCACCTTCTTCTTCCTGTGCCAGCCACCCCCTGTGCTGCCGCCCTCCTCCTGTGCTAGCCTCTTCCTCCTGTACTGGCCTCTTCCTCCTGTACTGGCCTCTTCCTCCTGTACTGGCCTCTTCCTCCTGTACCGGCCTCTTCCTCCTGTACTGGCCTCCTCCTCCTGTGCCACCTTCTTCTTCCTGTGTCAGCCACCCCCTGTGCTGCCGCCCTCCTCCTGTGCTAGCCTCTTCCTCCTGTGCTAGCCTCTTCCTCCTGTGCTAGCCTCTTCCTCCTGTACTGGCCTCTTCCTCCTGTACTGGCCTCTTCCTCCTGTACTGGCCTCTTCCTCCTGTACTGGCCTCCTCCTGTGCCACCTTCTTCTTCCTGTGCCAGCCACCCCCTGTGCTGCCGCCCTCCTCTTGTGCTAGCCTCTTCCTCCTGTACCGGCCTCTTCCTCCTGTACTGGCCTCCTCCTCCTGTGCCACCACCTTCTTCCTGTGCTGCCGCCCTCCTCTTGTGCTAGCCTCCTCCTCCAGTGGGGTCACAGGCCTGGTAAAGGTATAGGTGCATTTAGAGGAACCACCAGGATAACTAAACAGGCTGAAATGTTCACTAACATTTTTCTTTAAGGTGCAGTACGTGTTATATAGAGTCCTTATGGCCATATCCTTTTACCCTGAGGCCGCGGCTTTCAGCAGGGATACTGGAAGTTTTAAGTATAGTCTCTTTAAGGAGGTGACTTGATAACTAGACTTGTGACTTTGAGGTTACCGTGAGGTGGAGGGGTCCTATCCAAAACGTATTGTACTCAGCTGGAGGGGCGATATACTTGAGAAGAAGTATCTGTATCCACAGCTATGACTATCCGCCTAATGCTGGTCTAGGGCACAAAGTGACATGATCCAGGAGCAAAGGGTGAGGTATCCCTTGGGGTTCCCCTTTAGGTCCTAGTAAGTTGCAGCAGAGAAAGTCAGCTTTAGTTGCTCTTCCTGCTGACTAATCTAAGCTCCTGGTAAATGTTGCAGGACTTGGAGAGAAGAAACAATAGCCCCTCAGGGTGGCTTAGGATTGTCCCCTTGTTAGCCTCCCCAGAGGTTTACAAATCCAGCATGGCTAGTCTGCAAGAACAGGATGTTAATACAGTCTCTGACTCACACAGCACTAATCTCTCTCCCAGTCTGAGCACATGGCCTACTCCACCACTACATAATAGAGAGACACCTAGTGGTCAAAATGCAGTAATACGCTTTACCATTCACAGAATACCCAATATATAGCTATCTTCAGTGTCGAACTACATACAGAACAGCAGTGGCTAATGGGATCTGGGACACTGCATGCTCCCTCACTAAAAAGCTAATCCCGATGTAAGACTTGTAGGGAGTTGAGATGAGCGAACCTCGAGCATGCTGGAGTCCATCCGAACCCGAACTTTCGGCATTTGATGAGCGGTGACTGCTGAAGTTGGATAAAGCCCTTAGGCTATGTGGAAAACATAGATATAGTCATTGGCTGTATCCATGTTTTCCAGACAACCTTAGAGCTTTATCCAAGTTCATAAGCCCCCGCTAATCAAATACCGAACGTTCGGGTTTGGATCGACTCGAACTCTGTTCGCTCATCTCTAGTAGGGAGGTATCTGAGAAAAGACACCAAGTTAGTTAGGCACAGCATGGGTTAATGATATAGGGTCACCTTCAAGTACAAGTATACATAATATTACATTGGTGTAATATAACAATATAATATATAAGTATACATAAAGGACAGTAAAATAAAACAATATAAAAGTGCAAACAGACTTGAAGTGCTATAAAAGTAAATATTATATATACACTGGTGCCTTGGATTAGGAGTAAAATCCATTCCGGGACGGCGCTTGTAATCACCAAATCACTCTTGCACCAAAGCAAATGTTCCCATAAGAAATCACTGATCTGCAGACAATTGGTTCCACCCCCCCAAATATACTGATTATTATTCTGAATAACATGTAGAAGAGATGAAACAATGAGAAGCAGCTGAATCTGTGATATTATAAATTACTGTACAGTATAGCAGCATGTGGTGTATAATGTATAGTAACTGTATAACTCTGATAACACAGCAGCAGCTGGATATGTGATATATAAGTTACTGTACAGTATAGCAGCATGTGGTATATAATGTATAGTAACTGTATAACCCTGATAACACAGCAGCAGCTGGATATGTGATATATAAGTTACTGTACAGTATAGCAGCATGTGGTTTATAATGTATAGTAACTGTATAACCCTGATAACACAGCAGCTGGATATGTGATATATATGTTACTGTACAGTATAGCAGCATGTGGTATATAATGTATAGTAACTGTATAACCCTGATAACACAGCAGCTGAATATGTGATATATAAGTTACTGTACAGTATAGTATCAGCATGTGGTGTATAATGTATAGTAACTGTATAACCCTGATAACACAGCAGCTGGATATGTGATATATAAGTTACTGTACAGTATAGCAGCATGTGGTATATAATGTATAGTAACTGTATAACCCTGATAACACAGCAGCAGCTGGATATGTGATATATAAGTTACTGTACAGTATAGCAGCATGTGGTTTATAATGTATAGTAACTGTATAACCCTGATAACACAGCAGCTGGATATGTTATATATAAGTTACTGTACAGTATAGCAATCAGCATGTGGTGTATAATGTATAGTAACTGTATAACCCTGATAACACAGCAGCTGGATATGTGATATATAAGTTACTGTACAGTATAGCAGCATGTGGTATATAATGTATAGTAACTGTATAACCCTGATAACACAGCAGCTGGATATGTGATATATAAGTTACTGTACAGTATAGCAGCATGTGGTATATAATGTATAGTAACTGTATAACCCTGATAACACAGCAGCAGCTGGATATGTGATATATAAGTTACTGTACAGTATAGCAGCATGTGGTATATAATGTATAGTAACTGTATAACCCTGATAACACAGCAGCAGCTGGATATGTGATATATAAGTTACTGTACAGTATAGCAGCATGTGGTTTATAATGTATAGTAACTGTATAACCCTGATAACACAGCAGCTGGATATGTTATATATAAGTTACTGTACAGTAAAGCAATCAGCATGTGGTGTATAATGTATAGTAACTGTATAACCCTGATAACACAGCAGCTGGATATGTGATATATAAGTTACTGTACAGTATAGTAGCATGTGGTATATAATGTATAGTAACTGTATAACCCTGATAACACAGCAGCAGCTGGATATGTGATATATGTTACTGTACAGTATAGCAGCATGTGGTATATAATGTATAGTAACTGTATAACCCTGATAACACAGCAGCTGGATATGTGATATATAAGTTACTGTACAGTATAGCAGCATGTGGTATATAATGTATAGTAACTGTATAACCCTGATAACACAGCAGCTGGATATGTGATATATAAGTTACTGTACAGTATAGCAGCATGTGGTTTATAATGTATAGTAACTGTATAACCCTGATAACACAGCAGCTGGATATGTTATATATAAGTTACTGTACAGTAAAGCAATCAGCATGTGGTATATAATGTATAGTAACGGTATAACCCTGATAACACAGCAGCAGCACGATATGTGATATATAGTTACTGTACAGTATAGCAGCATGTGGTGTATAATGTATAGTAACTGTATAACCCTGATAACACAGCAGCAGCTTGTAGATACAGGATGGAGCTGCAGATCCCCATAATACAGTAGTGTAGTACAACAGGCTAGAATAGAGAAGCAGGGCTGCTGTCAGGTCTGTGTGGTCACATGACAGCAATATGGAAGGGGGTATGTTCAGCATGGACCAATCAGGAAGTGAGAATCACAGAGCAGTGTGTATAGCTGAGTGTGAGTGCAGGCATATTATAGCAGCAGTGTTTATAGCTGAGTGTAAGTGCAGGCACATTATAACAGGAATGAAGATTATGGAAAACGCTAGGGCTGACAGAGACTGCAGGAAGGAATGAGCAGGGAAGATGTGGGCACATACATGCAGCGCTCTCTGTCCGGGGAGGGAGGGGTTACAGCTATGGAGAGATTACCTCCACAGTCCTGTCCCCTGATGTAAGCCCCAGCCTGAAGTGCATCTGCTATGATTTGAAAAGTGAGGGAGACTTCCTGGATCAGAGTACAGTTCTGTAGATCAATAAAGGTGACATACAAAGGTCAGAAATCAGTCTGCTGTTATCGGTATGTACATAGCAAATCCCTCCAGGTGCAGAGAGCTCAATGCAAAGAAATATGCAAGAAGAAGGCAGGATAGACTATCATTAACAGAGCCATAGCAGCCACTCAGGAACCTCACCCCCTATACATCGCTCTCGTATATTGGTTAGGTGAGTAATTAGTACAAGGTGATGAGCACCACAATCCCCAGACCTTATGAAATGTAGATACGCACCCCCTGTTTTTATAAGTCACATACATGTATGCTAGCATAGAGTTCACCAACACCTTCCATTTCCATCCATCCACCTGATAGCCACAGCTTTTCGAGCCATGAATAGGGCCTCCCTCAAAAATATTCTCTGGTGATGTGACCACCGTTCCTCATCTAGGATACAGAATAGACAAATTTTAGAGTCGGGTCACGGAGGTATGAGCGCCCGAAGCCCGGCGCGCGCGCTCACAGGAGAGTCCGGTGCTCATAGAGAATGAATGGGGAGTCCGATGCTCCGTCATTCTGTATGGGCATCAGACTCTCTGGTGAGCGCGCGTCGGGCTTTGGGCGCTCATATCTCCGTGACCCGACCGGATCAGGAAGCGGAATCAGGTGAGTATAGGGGGCTGTGGGACCGAATTATCCCTATCAGACGAAATTTAGAGAACGGTGGTCCAGTGGAGGGGAACTGAGCCCTAAAAGCAAGTTTTAATTGCGTATAACGATAGATGGACTCCCTAGTCAGACCAAAAGTGTTTAGGAAGTGCTGAAAATCACGAAACCTCGGAGCCTCATGGACATCCCTGACCTTTGTGACCCCATGACTGATCCACTACAAGGGACAGGGAGCTCTTACACCAAAGCAATGCTCTTATACCAAGGCACAGAACGCTCTCAATCCAAGTTACTCTTACACCCAGGTACCACTGTATTATTATTATTATTATTTCCAATAAGGTCCGTTGGCATGTAAACTCGAGTAAACAGCAGCACAATAGTAGGTTATAATCGGTTACTTTTTGATAATAGTCGCAGAAGGCTACAAGCACACAGATTTATAGAAAAATAAGATATTTAATACAAAAAACCATACTTAGCTGCAGTAACAGATGGTGCAGGTGCAGAGATGTTTCATCCACAATGAGATGGGGAGCCCCATAGCCATTAAAATACCTTCCTTCTCATCACATCAATAAGACACTTTAACTTTCTGAAATAAACCCATCCGGTTACATAGGAAAATAGGTAGAACACAAATATGCAAAGGTGTCCCTGCATAAAACTGTTACTGGAAGGAAACTGGGCTGATAACCTGTATACATGCACAAGAGTGGTGAACACCAAAAAGAACCTGAGAGAGCTGCACACAGCAGGCTGGACCCCCGGTGCTTTCTGATAGTCCGTGACATCTACTGGAACTGGAGCTGAGACCGATTGACGCAGTCTGGGGCAGGGATTGGTTCCGAGCATGGGGCAGCCTCAGTCTGGGGCAGGGATTGGTTCTGAGCATGGGGCAGCCTCAGTCTGGGGCAGGGATTGGTTCTGAGCATGGGGCAGCCTCAGTCTGGGGCAGGGATTGGTTCTGAGCATGGGGCAGCCTCAGTCTGGGGCAGGGATTGGTTCTGAGCATGGGGCAGCCGCAGTCTGGGGCAGGGATTGGTTCCGAGCATGGGGCAGCCGCAGTCTGGGGCAGGGATTGGTTCTGAGCATGGGGCAGCCTCAGTCTGGGGCAGGGATTGGTTCCGAGCATGGGGCAGCCTCAGTCTGGGGCAGGGATTGGTTCCGAGCATGGGGCAGCCGCAGTCTGGGGCAGGGATTGGTTCCGAGCATGGGGCAGCCGCAGTCTGGGGCAGGGATTGGTTCCGAGCATGGGGCAGCCGCAGTCTGGGGCAGGGATTGGTTCCGAGCATGGGGCAGCCGCAGTCTGGGGCAGGGATTGGTTCCGAGCATGGGGCAGCCGCAGTCTGGGGCAGGGATTGGTTCCGAGCATGGGGCAGCCGCAGTCTGGGGCAGGGATTGGTTCCGAGCATGGGGCAGCCTCAGTCTGGGGCAGGGATTGGTTCCGAGCATGGGGCAGCCGCAGTCTGGGGCAGGGATTGGTTCCGAGCATGGGGCAGCCGCAGTCTGGGGCAGGGATTGGTTCCGAGCATGGGGCCGCCGCAGTCTGGGGCTGGGATTGGTTCCGAGCATGGGGCAGCCTCAGTCTGGGGCAGGGATTGGTTCCGAGCATGGGGCAGCCGCAGTCTGGGGCTGGGATTGGTTCCGAGCATGGGGCAGCCTCAGTCTGGGGCAGGGATTGGTTCCGAGCATGGGGGCAGCCGCAGTCTGGGGCTGGGATTGGTTCCGAGCATGGGGCAGCCTCAGTCTGGGGCAGGGATTGGTTCTGAGCACGGCTGTGCTACACTGTAGCATAGCCCGGCCTTACCTGTATCAGTGGACACTCGGGGCCCTGGGGAGTTTTCTTCTTTTTCCTTAAACACAAATGGGAACCTTTAATTCCTCCTGGCACTGGTGAGGGGTGGGCTGGTGGGCAGAACAGGAACATTGCCTGCAGAGGAGAACTGAAGGGGTGGGATTAACAATGGAAGAAAGGAGACGCTCTGCCACTGATCCCGGCGACGCTCTGCCACTGATCCCGGCGACGCTCTGCCACTGATCCCGGCGACGCTCTGCCACCGATCCCGGCGACTCTCTGCCACTGATCCCGGCGATGCTCTGCCACTGATCCCGGCGACGCTCTGCCACCGATCCCGGCGACTCTCTGCCACTGATCCCGGCGATGCTCTGCCACCGATTCCCGGCGAGGCTCTGCCACCGATTCCCGGCGAGGCTCTGCCACCGATTCCCGGCGAGGCTCTGCCACCGATTCCCGGCGAGGCTCTGCCACCGATTCCCGGCGAGGCTCTGCCACCGATTCCCGGCGAGGCTCTGCCACCGATCCCGGCGACCCTCCATGTACTCCCCACAGTCTGCATCACCGACATGTTTCAGGGGTTGAGTTTACCACCGATGTGCCGATACAGTAACATTTGACGCCAGTTATAGCTGACAGTCCACACCCTGGTGATACTGGCGATTTACTGCATGGCGCCCTGAGAAACAGCAACAACACTGGATGCGGAGCTTCATACTTAATTCACAAAGCAAAAACGCACACTTAAAGCGACAGTATCCATATAAACATAGAAGATTGCCGGCAGATAAAGACCCCCTCTCTCTGTCGACTACATCCAATTTTCCCAGCAATTCTTATAATCCATAATGGGCAGCAATTTAAGCGTAGTCCATTCTGCCTGTGGGACTCCACTCAGAGGGGGGGCTAGTGGGTGTTTGCAGAGGATACACACCTGGTGATAGTATAGGTGTAGTGGTATATGGTGTATGTGTGGTACTCGGCCAGTGTTGTTGTGTTATTCATGACACCAGTACTATGGTAGCACACAGGTGTGATGTTACCTGTATTGGCCGGTTTATATCCCCAAATGGTTGGTAACCTCCGGAAGTGTTGTGGGTCTCTTGGGCTCTTGTCATAGTAACCTGAAGTGGTAGTAGACCCACCCGGGATGTCGGTACCGCCACCTACAGAGAGGGGAAAATAACCCAAGGTAGACAGTGGTGTGTGTGGGTGCAAGTGCTGAAAGATAAGACAGAGTCCAGTGGGTTTAGTGCCAAAATAGAAAACAGTACATGTAATACACGTAGTTGCTGACTGTAGAGTAAACCCAGTGCTTTGTAGAAGTAAGTGCTTTGTGAAGAGAAGGAAGAGGAGAGGAGTTGCCAGAGGAGCCCTGCCCAATGTAGAATCTGTACTCTGCCGGAACTGAAGTGTAGATAAGAAGATGTAAGTGATACTCGTACTTACATATAGACTATTGTCTGACCGCCTTCTGCCCCCTAGTTGCGTAGAACCTTCCTAGGTGGGTAGCATGAGTCCCAGTCATCAGTTATCTGGGTGTAGCAGATTTCCGAGATTACCCAGATGTCCTGCGCTGCGCAGTAGTATATGTAGACCTATTCTTGGTAGCTTTGTCCTACTGGGGTCAGTTCTGATAGTGTTAGGAAACTGCCCTGCACATTTTAGAAAGGTGGGGCTGAGTGTGGGTGAGAGAAAGTAAGGATAGGAAAGAAGAACACCTGTGACTGGTCAGCATAGAACAGTTAACCCTTTGACCCTCCCAGGGACCCAATACATGCCTGGTAACAGTATAGGTGTAGTGGTATATGGTATATACCCTCCCTGCTACCCAATAAAAGCCTGGTAATGGTATAGGTGTAGTGGTATATACCCTCCCTGGAACCCAATACACGCCTGGTAACAGTATACGTGTAGTGGTATATGGTGTATATACCCTCCCTGGGACCCAATACACACCCCATAACGTATAAAGGGCGATTACTGCTCCGTGTAAGAGGGCCTATGTCGGCTTTAGTTGCTCTTCCTGCTCCTGGTGGACAATGCAGGGCTTGGAGAGAAGAGACGATAGCCCCTCAGCGTGGATTGTCTCCTTGTTAGCCTTCCTAGAGGTTTACTAGTCCAGCATGGCTAGTGTGCAGGGACAGGATGGGAATGCACTCTCTGACTGGCAGGACTAATCTCTCTCTGAGCACATGGCCTCCTTCACTACTACATACAGACTCCTGGGACCTAGCTGATTGGTGGAGAGAGCCTGTGACACTGCCCACTGATAGGCTGAAACTCCACAGGGATAGGCTGGTGGCAGACAGCAGGAATACATGTGCTTAGGGTCCATTTACACAGAAAGATTATCTGCCAAAGATTTGAAGCCAAGGCCAGGAACAGACTATAAACAGAGATCAGGTCATAAAGGAAAGCCTGAGATTTCTCCTCTTTTAGATCCATTCCTGGCTTTGGCTTCAAGTTTTTAAAAGATAGTCTGTCAGATAATCTTTCTATGTAAATGGACCCTAAGACACCCCTCTTTATTAACCCTTTTTAATACACCCTTCAGCTGTGCTTTTAATTAGAAAGAAATACAGAGAGACACCTAGTGGTCAAAATGCAGTAAGACACTTTACCATCCTCAGAATACCCAATATATAGCTATTTTGGAGACCTACATACCCTACATATTTTGGCTGACCTACATGCAGAACAGCAGTGGCTAATGGGATCTGGGACACTGCTCTGGCCTCCTGCTCCTGTCCTGGCCTCCTCTTATGCTGGCCTCCTCCTGTCCTGGCCGCCTTCTCCTATACTGGCCTCCTCCTTCATTTCCTGTGCTGGCCACCACCTCATCCTGTGCTGCCCTCCTCCTTCTATACTGGCCTCCTCCTGTCCTGGCCTCCTGCTGTGCTGGCCGCCTCCTCCTCCTTCCTCCTTCCTCCTCCTCCTTCCTCCTCCTCCTTCCTCCTCCCCCTGTGCTGGGTTCCCATTCTCTCACAATTGACTGACATTACATTTTTATTTTTTTACCAGGCCAGACTGAAGTCCCACATCCAGAACCCGAGTGCGGCCGAGCTGGTGCATTTTCTCTTCACCCCACTGAGTATGGTATGGGGGGACCCTACATGGCTGCCTATATGCTTAGTCATCACCCCGCTGAGTATGGTATGGGGGGACCCTACATGGCTGCCTATATGCTTAGTCATCACCCCGCTGAGTATGGTATGGGGGGACCCTACATGGCTGCCTATATGCTTAGTCATCACCCCACTTAGTATGGTATGGGGGGACCCTACATGGCTGCCTATATGCTTAGTCATCACCCCGCTGAGTATGGTATGGGGGGACCCTACATGGCTGCCTATACATTTAGTCATCACCCCGCTGAGTATGGTATGGGGGGACCCTACATGGCTGCCTATATGCTTAGTCATCACCCCACTTAGTATGGTATGGGGGGACCCTACATGGCTGCCTATATGCTTAGTCATCACCCCGCTGAGTATGGTATGGGGGGACCCTACATGGCTGCCTATATGCTTAGTCATCACCCCACTTAGTATGGTATGGGGGGACCCTACATGGCTGCCTATATGCTTAGTCATCACCCCACTTAGTATGGTATGGGGGGACCCTACATGGCTGCCTATATGCTAAGTCATCACCCCACTGAGTATGGTATGGGGGGACCCTACATGGCTGCCTATATGCTTAGTCATCACCCCACTGAGTATGGTATGGGGGGACTCTGTGTGTTACGGCAATGGCTTTCTATATATATGTTTCCTGCTGTATAGATGGTGGAGGCCACGGGGGGCCCAGACCTTGCTAAGAGCGTCCTCAGCCCCCTCCTCATAAAGGATGCGATCGACTTCCTGCACTTCGTGCTGAACCCTGAGGAGAAGAGGCTGTGGCTGTCACTTGGTGATACGTGGAGTAAATCCAGGTAAGGACCCCCCCATTCCCTTGGCCGGGCCTGGGCGGCCATCATGACTCCTTAAGGCCTCCTTGTCTCTATAGGATGGAATGGCCTAAGGAGCACTTCATCCCCCCGTACATCCCGCGCTTCAGGAACGGCTGGGAGCCGCCATTGTTAAACTTTGGAAATGTTCAAAAAGAGCAGGAGCGAAATCAGAAGGGGGAGACGCTGTCAAGTATGTCCGAAGCCAAGACGGACCCCCAAAGTCTCCCCTCAGAGGTGAGGAGCAGTCATTGTGGGGTCCAGAGAGTGGGGATGGTAGTGAGGAGCAGTGTCACACTGGAGGTTCCTCAACCCTAGGGAGAAAAAAGGCACCCTAAATAGTGGCCCCATAGGATCAGCACCTAAATAGTGGCCCCATAGGATCAGCACCTAAATAGTGGCCCCATAGGATCAGCACCTAAATAGTGGCCCCATAGGATCAGCACCTAATATAGTGGCCCCATAGGATCAGCACCTATTATAGTGGCCCCATAGGATCAGCACCTAATATAGTGGCCCCATAGGATCAGCACCGAATATAGTGGCCCCATAGGATCAGCACCGAATATAGTGGCCCCATAGGATCAGCACCTAATATAGTGGCCCCATAGGATCAGCACCGAATATAGTGGCCCCATAGGATCAGCACCGAATATAGTGGCCCCATAGGATCAGCACCGAATATAGTGGCCCCATAGGATCAGCACCGAATATAGTGGCCCCATAGGATCAGCACCGAATATAGTGGCCCCATAGGATCAGCACCGAATATAGTGGCCCCATAGGATCAGCACCGAATATAGTGGCCCCATAGGATCAGCACCGAATATAGTGGCCCCATAGGATCAGCACCTAATATAGTGGCCCCATAGGATCAGCACCTAATATAGTGGCCCCATAGGATCAGCACCTAATATAGTGGCCCCATAGGATCAGCACCTAATATAGTGGCCCCATAGGATCAGCACCTAATATAGTGGCCCCATAGGATCAGCACCTAATATAGTGGCCCCATAGGATCAGCACCTAATATAGTGGCCCCATAGGATCAGCACCTATCATAGTGGCCACATAGGATCAGCACCTATCATAGTGGCCACATAGGATCAGCACCTAATATAGTGGCCCCATAGGATCAGCACCTATCATAGTGGCCACATATGATGTATGATGAGATATAATTCTCCAGCGATCAGTGATGGATCTTCACGGAGTAACTCAATCTCCTCTTTATTTAACTTTGCAGTTTTCCCGCAACCTCGATCTCCCTCCAACGGACAGGTGAGTCTTAGGGATAGGGGATGAGTACCTGAGGGGCGGGGGTCCCAGCAGTCACACCTGTCCTGGGGATAGGGGATGAGGATCTGAGGGGCGGGGGTCCCAGCAGTCAAACCTGTCCTGGGGATAGGGGATGAGGACCTGAGGGGCGGGGGTCCCAGCAGTCACACCTGTCCTGGGGATAGGGGATGAGTACCTGAGGGGCGGGGGTCCCAGCAGTCACACCTGTCCTGGGGATAGGGGATGAGGATCTGAGGGGCGGGGGTCCCAGCAGTCACGCCTGTCCTGGGGATAGGGGATGAGGATCTGAGGGGCGGGGGTCCCAGCAGTCACGCCTGTCCTGGGGATAGGGGATGAGGATCTGAGGGGCGGGGGTCCCAGCAGTCACACCTGTCCTGGGGATAGGGGATGAGGATCTGAGGGGTGGGGGTCCCAGCAGTCACACCTGTCCTGGGGATAGGGGATGAGGATCTGAGGGGCGGGGGTCCCAGCAGTCACACCTGTCCTGGGGATAAAGGATGAGGATCTGAGGGGCGGGGGTCCCAGCAGTCACACCTGTCCTGGGGATAAAGGATGAGGATCTGAGGGGCGGGGGTCCCAGCAGTCACACCTGTCCTGGGGATAAAGGATGAGGACCTGAGGGGCGGGGGTCCCAGCAGTCACACCTGTCCTGGGGATAGGGGATGAGGACCTGAGGGGCGGGGGTCCCAGCAGTCACACCTGTCCTGGGGATAGGGGATGAGGACCTGAGGGGCGGGGGTCCCAGCAGTCACACCTGTCCTGGGGATAGGGGATGAGGATCTGAGGGGCGGGGGTCCCAGCAGTCACACCTGTCCTGGGGATAAAGGATGAGGACCTGAGGGGCGGGGGTCCCAGCAGTCACACCTGTTCTGGGGATAGGGGATGAGGACCTGAGGGGCGGGGGTCCCAGCAGTCACACCTGTCCTGGGGATAAAGGATGAGGATCTGAGGGGCGGGGGTCCCTGATGCAGTGACTGTATGTAGTGTTTATATATTTGTTTAGTTTATAGCTGTATTATAGTTGTATTCCTTCTAGCACAGGAAGTTGGATGCTGAGACATGTAGATGATGCTTCGGGCTGTGTGACGCTCCTTCCTGTAGTCTGTATGGAGATGATGCTTCGGGCTGTGTGACGCTCCTTCCTGTAGCCTGTATGGAGATGATGCTTCGGGCTGTGTGACGCTCCTTCCTGTAGTCTATATGGAGATGATGCTTCGGGCTGTGTGACGCTCCTTCCTGTAGCCTGTATGGAGATGATGCTTCGGGCTGTGTGACGCTCCTTCCTGTAGTCTATATGGAGATGATGCTTCGGGCTGTGTGATGCTCCTTCCTGTAGTCTGTATGGAGATGATGCTTCGGGCTGTGTGACGCTCCTTCCTGTAGTCTATATGGAGATGATGCTTCGGGCTGTGTGACGCTCCTTCCTGTAGTCTGTATGGAGATGATGCTTCGGGCTGTGTGACGCTCCTTCCTGTAGTCTGTATGGAGATGATGCTTCGGGCTGTGTGACGCTCCTTCCTGTAGTCTGTATGGAGATGATGCTTCGGGCTGTGTGACGCTCCTTCCTGTAGTCTGTATGGAGATGATGCTTCGGGCTGTGTGACGCTCCTTCCTGTAGTCTGTATGGAGATGATGCTTCGGGCTGTGTGACGCTCCTTCCTGTAGTCTTTATGGAGATGATGCTTCGGGCTGTGTGACGCTCCTTTCTGTAGTCTATATGGAGATGATGCTTCGGGCTGTGTGACGCTACCTGTCGGTCCTCGTCCAGCACTGACTCCATCACTTTTGTTCTTGTCGCAGGAATCTATATTTTTATAAGGCCTGACCCGATGTCCCGGCTCCCGGGCTGTGTGCATTAGTCGCCAGTCCCCTGAAGACCCCGAGTCCTGACCGTCCTTGTGTCCCCTGTAATCTCCCCCCATGCTGTATATAATAATCTGCCAATCACACAATGATTCTAGATCCGAGCACAATCACATGATCGCTGATCGGCCGCTCTCCCTCTCATACATCACATGATATGGCGCCATGTCACATGTTCTGTATGGGAACAGGAGACCCTGATTCCTTCTAGATCGGCCATTTATAAACCAGTAATGAGAATCAATGGAAATGTATATATTCTATATTCTATATTCTACCGCCATCCAGAGTAATAAACACAACTTCTCACCATTGTGTTCTATGGATTCTTTGTGACACCACAGATGGCTTCATGTTCTCACAGATATACAGACATGGCATCCCCCCCCCCCCCCAGACATATACAGACATGGCATCCCCCCCCCCCCCCCAGACATATACAGACATGGCATCCCCCCCCCCAGACATATACAGACATGGCATCCCCCCCCCCCAGACATATACAGACATGGCATCCCCCCCCCCCCCCCACACATATACACACATGGCATCCCCCCCCCCCCCCCCCAGACATATACAGACATGGCATCCCCCCCCCCCCCCCCAGACATATACAGACATGGCATCTCCCCCCCCCCCCCCCCAGACATATACAGACATGGCATCCCCCCCCCCCCAGACATATACAGACATGGCATCCCCCCCCCCCCCAGACATATACAGACATGGCATCCCCCCCCCCAGACATATACAGACATGGCATCCCCCCCCCAGACATATACAGACATGGCATCCCCCCCCCCCCCCAGACATATACAGACATGGCATCCCCCCCCCAGACATATACAGACATGGCATCCCCCCCCCCCCCCCAGACATATACAGACATGGCATCCCCCCCCCAGACATATACAGACATGGCATCCCCCCCCCCCCCCAGACATATACAGACATGGCATCCCCCCCCCCCCCAGACATATACAGACATGGCATCCCCCCCCCCCCAGACATATACAGACATGGCATCCCCCCCCCCCCCCCCAGACATATACAGACATGGCATCCCCCCCCCAGACATATACAGACATGGCATCCCCCCCCCCCCAGACATATACAGACATGGCATCCCCCCCCAGACATATACAGACATGGCATCCCCCCCCCCAGACATATACAGACATGGCATCCCCCCCCCCCAGACATATACAGACATGGCATCCCCCCCCAAACATATACAGACATGGCATCCCCCCCCCCCCAGACATATACAGACATGGCATCCCCCCCCCCCCAGACATATACAGACATGGCATTCCCCCCCCAAACATATACAGACATGGCATCCCCCCCCCCCCAGACATATACAGACATGGCATCCCCCCCCCCCCAGACATATACAGACATGGCATCCCCCCCCCCCCAGACATATACAGACATGGCATCCCCCCCCCCCCCAGACATATACAGACATGGCATCCCCCCCCCCCCAGACATATACAGACATGGCATCCCCCCCCCCCCCCCAGACATATACAGACATGGCATCCCCCCCCCCAGACATATACAGACATGGCATCCCCCCCCCCCAGACATATACAGACATGGCATCCCCCCCCCCCCCCCAGACATATACAGACATGGCATTCCCCCCCCCCCCCAGACATATACAGACATGGCATCCCCCCCCAAACATATACAGACATGGCATCCCCCCCCCCCCCCCAGACATATACAGACATGGCATTCCCCCCCCCCCCAGACATATACAGACATGGCATCCCCCCCCCCAGACATATACAGACATGGCATCCGTCATCATCGCCGTCTTTTGTATATCTTTTGTGTGATTGTATATATGCCTGTGTATATTTTGTGTGCATGTATATTATATGTATGTCATTGTGCTAAGGTCGGATATGCACTGGTAACCTGTGGCCCCTCTCGTGCATTCTGGGAGGACTGTCATTCTATGACCTATTGGATGAGGGAGTGGGCCGATCCTGGCTGAAGGCTTCCTGGTGGGGAACGCCCTGCTGCCGCCATATCCGTCCCTAGGACAGGACCTAACCTTATCCAATGTGAAGAGACCAGAGAAGTCATGGAGCAGAGGGTCCGCTCCGTTGGTAGAGACTGTCAGAGACACAACCATCTCATCCCCTTCATGCTGTGTTAGAGACGCCATCCTCCTGGTACTGACTATAGAGTGGTGAAGTAAAGATGGTGGACCTCGTGAGGAGATTGTGTCACTATTCTCATCCTGTGTTATAGACGCCATCCTCCCGGTACTGGCATATAGAGACATAGCGTCCCCCCCAGACTAAGATAAGTTGGTGGACCCCAGAGCCGTGTCCACCCTGATTGCTTCAATTCCTCCAATCTCATCCCAGATCCGGCGCTACTGGCCAGACTTCGTAATGAGGTTGTCCATCCATTCTGATCCTGTGTTAGGGTCACCATCCTCCCGGTACTGGCCATGGACTGATGAAGTGTAGATGGTAGACCGGGTAATGAGGTTGTCCATCCATTCTGATCCTGTGTTAGGGACACCATCCTCCCGGTACTGGCCAAGGACTGATGAAGTGTAGATGGTAGACCGGGTGATGAGGTTGTCTAACCATTCTGATCCTGTGTTAGGGTCACCATCCTCCCAGTACTGGCCATGGACTGGTGAAGTGCAGACAAAAGACTTCGTAATGAGGTTGACCATCCATTCTGATCCTGTGTTAGGGACACCATCCTCCCAGTACTGGCCATGGTCTGATGAAGTGTAGATGGTAGGATCAGAATGGATGGACAACCTCATCACCCGGTCTACCATCTACACTTCATCAGTCCTTGGCCAGTACTGGGAGGATGGTGTCCCTAACACAGGATCAGAATGGATGGACAACCTCATCACCCGGTCTACCATCTACACTTCATCAGTCCTTGGCCAGTACCGGGAGGATGGTGTCCCTAACACAGGATCAGAATGGATGGACAACCTCATCACCCGGTCTGTGTTAGGGACACCATCCTCCCGGTACTGGCATATAGAGACATAGCGTCCCCCCCAGACTAAGATAAGTTGGTGGACCCCAGAGCCGTGTCCACCCTGATTGCTTAAATTCCTCCAATCTCATCCCAGATCCGGCGCTACTGGCCAGACTTCGTAATGAGGTTGTCCATCCATTCTGATCCTGTGTTAGGGACACCATCCTCCCGGTACTGGCCATGGACTGATGAAGTGTAGATGGTAGACCGGGTAATGAGGTTGTCCATCCATTCTGATCCTGTGTTAGGGACACCATCCTCCCGGTACTGGCCATGGACTGGTGAAGTGCAGACAAAAGACTTCGTAATGAGGTTGTCCATCCCTTCTGATCCTGTGTTAGGGACACCATCCTCCCGGTACTGGCCATGGACTGATGAAGTGTAGATGGTAGACCGGGTAATGAGGTTGTCTAATCGTTCTGATCCTGTGTTAGGGTCACCATCCTCCCAGTACTGGCCATGGTCTGATGAAGTGTAGATGGTAGGATCAGAATGGATGGACAACCTCATCACCCGGTCTACCATCTACACTTCATCAGTCCTTGGCCAGTACCGGGAGGATGGTGTCCCTAACACAGGATCAGAATGGATGGACAACCTCATCACCCGGTCTGTGTTAGGGACACCATGCTCCCGGTACTGGCCAAGGACTGATGAAGTGTAGGTGGTAGACCGGGTGATGAGGTTGTCTAATCGTTCTGATCCAGCGCCAGAGATGCAGCCCTCAAGGTACTGGCTCATGTCTCAGTCAGAAGATGTACGGAAGAGACCATGATGGTAATCCCAGTATATTGCACAATGGCAATTACATGGCGGAGACCCTTACTGAAGTCCCCACAGTGCGCTCGGCTTTTATCGATGATGACATGGTGCTCACACAGCAGTGGTGATGTCTGCAGGTCCATCCATAGGGGCAGCTAAGCCCACAGCAAACAATCCACCCCAGATAGCAAATCCTGAGGGGTGCTTGTGCAGAAGGCATGGAGGGGGAGATTGTGGGGGCTTTGGACATTGGGTACTTACCTCGGCTGATCTGGGATCCTGTAATAATCTGTAATTCTCTCTTCCATCACAGAGACCAGGAGGCAGCGAGCCCCGGGAAGTTCGCCATCTGCAAGTACGACTTTGTGGCCAGGAATGCGAATGAGCTCTCGGTTCTGAAAGACGACGTCATGGAGGTAAGGATCCCTACAGAAGGAGTGACCATGGGGGGCAGGGGCCTTCCTTCTCCCCTGTACACAGGGCACTTGCTGTATTTGGTCAGTAAAAGGTGGAAATCTTTCCATTTTATTTTCTGTCTGTTGCTTTTGCTCCTGGTTTTGGTAAAAATACCGACCTTAATGCTGTGTGTGAACTGCACCCAAGAGTGGTCATGGAGTTACATGGCAGAGGAGCCTGTAATACCGTCACATAGAGGAGACTGTCAGTCAGCAGACAGGCCTTATATCCCTCCATAGAATGGATTCCCTGCTCTCTTTCCAGCTGTCTCTCTCTACTTTCAGGTCATTGACGATAGAAAACAATGGTGGAAGGTCAGAAATTCCAGCGGCTCGTCTGGATTTGTGCCAAACAATATCCTGAGTGTAATGAAACCTGAGGAGCCATCACAGGGGCGATCAGAGCCGCTATATAGCCAGACCATTCAGGTGCGTGCATCGGGGCATTGCTGTACTTGCTGTATTTCCGAAAATTTTTACTTAAATGAGCTCCTGGGCGGGGGGGGGGGGTGTATAGTATATTACTGCGCTCCTGGGCGGGGGGGGGGTGTATAGTATATTACTGCGCTCCTGGGCGGGGGGGGGGGGGTGTATAGTATATTACTGCGCTCCGGGGCGGGGGGGGGGGTGTGTGTATAGTATATTACTGCGCTCCTGGGCGGGGGGGGGGGGGGTATAGTATATTTCTGCACTCCTGGCCGGGGGGGGGGGGGGGTGTATAGTATATTACTGCACTCCTGGCCGGGGGGGGTGGGTGTATAGTATATTACTGCACTCCTGGCCGGGGGGGGGGGGGGGGGGGGGTGTATAGTATATTACTGCGCTCCTGGGCGGGGGGGGGGGGTGTGTATAGTATATGACTGCACTCCTGGCCGGGGGGGGGGGTGTGTATAGTATATTACTGCGCTCCTGGCCAGGGGGGGGGGTGTGTATAGTATATTACTGCGCTCCTGGGCGGGGGGGGGGTGTATAGTATATTACTGCGCTCCTGGGCGGGGGGGGGTGTATAGTATATTACTGCACTCCTGGGCGGGGGGGGGGGTGTATAGTATATTACTGCGCTCCTGGCCGGGGGGGGGGGGTATAGTATATTACTGCGCCCCTGGGCGGGGGGGGTATAGTATATTACTGCGCCCCTGGGCGGGGGGGGGGTATAGTATATTACTGCGCTCCTGGGCGGGGGGGGGGGGGGTGTATAGTATGTTACTGCACTCCTGGCCGGGGGGTGGGGGGTGGGTGGGGGGTGTATAGTATATGACTGCACTCCTGGCCGGGGGGGGGGGGTGTATAGTATATTACTGCACTCCTGGCTGGGGGGGGTGGGGGTGTATAGTATATTACTGCAAACCTGGGCGGGGGGGGGGGGGGGGTGTATAGTATATTACTGCGCTTCTGGGTGGGGGGGGTGTATAGTATATTACTGCGCGCTCGTGGCCGGGGGGGGGGGGGGTGTATAGTATATTACTGCACTCCTGGCCGGGGGGGGGGGTGTATAGTATATTACTGCACACCTGCCCGGGGGGGGGGGGGGTAGTATAGTATATTACTGCGCTCCTGGCCAGGGGGGTGTATAGTATATTACTGCGCTACTGGGCGGGTGGGGGGGGGTGTATAGTATATTACTGCGCTCCTGGGCGGGGGGGGGTGGTGTATAGTATATTACTGCACTCCTGGCCGGGGGGGGGGTGTATAGTATATTACTGCACACCTGCCCGGGGGGGGGGTGTATAGTATATTACTGCACTCCTGGCCGGGGGGGGGGTGTATAGTATATTACTGCACACCTGCCCGGGGGTGGGGGGGGGTGTATAGTATATTACTGCGCTCCTGGCCAGGGGGGTGTATAGTATATTACTGCGCTCCTGGGTGGGGGGGGGGGGTATATAGTATATTACTGCGCTCCTGGGTGGGGGGGGGGGGTATATAGTATATTACTGCGCTACTGGGCGGGGTGGGGGGGTGTATAGTATATTACTGCGCTCCTGGGCGGGGGGGGGGGTGTATAGTATATTACTGCGCTCCTGGGCGGGGGGGGGGTGTATAGTATATTACTGCGCTCCTGGGCGGGGGGGGGGGTGTATAGTATATTACTGCGCTCCTGGGCGGGGGGGGGGGGGGTGTATAGTATATTACTGCGCTCCTGGCCGGGGGGGGTGTATAGTATATTACTGCGCTCCTGGGCGGGGGGGGGGGGGGGGTGTGTATAGTATATTACTGCGCTCCTGGGCGGCGGGGGGGGGGTGTATAGTATATTACTGCGCTCCTGGGCGGGGGGGGGGCAGGGTGTTATAGTATATTACTGCGCTCCTGGCCGGGGGGGGTGTATAGTATATTACTGCGCTCCTGGGCGGAGGGGGGGGTGTATAGTATATTACTGCGCTCCTGGGCGGGGGGGGGGGGTGTATAGTATATTACTGCGCTCCTGGGCGGGGGGGGGGGTGTATAGTATATTACTGCACTCCTGGGTGGGGGGGGGGGTAGTATATTACTGCGCTCCTGGCCAGGGGGGGGGGGTGTGTATAGTATATTACTGCGCTCCGGGGCGGGGGGGGGGTGTATGGTATATTACTGCGCTCCTGGCCAGGGGGGGGGGTGTGTATAGTATATTACTGCGCTCCTGGCCAGGGGGGGGGGGTGTATAGTATATTACTGCGCTCCTGGGCGGGGGGGGGGGTGTAGTATATTACTGCGCTCCTGGGCGGGGGGGGGGGGGGGTGTATAGTATATTACTGCGCTCCTGGCCAGGGGGGGGGGTGTGTATAGTATATTACTGCGCTCCTGGGCGGGGGGGGGGTGTAGTATATTACTGCGCTCCTGGCCAGGGGGGGGGGGGTGTGTATAGTATATTACTGCGCTCCTGGGCGGGGGGGGGTGTATAGTATATTACTGCGCTCCTGGGCGGGGGGGGGGGGTGTGTGTAGTATATTACTGCGCTCCTGGGCGGGGGGGGGGGGTGTATAGTATATTACTGCGCTCCTGGGCAGCTCCGGTATGAGGATAGACATAGGACGCCGATCCCCCCGGACGTTGTGTGACTTTCCTGTCCGTGCTGTGATGATCATGTGTCTGCTGCTTCTCTTGGGTCTCACCCCGGAGTGACACTGCAATCTTTACTGTGTATTTTACCTCTGCTGACCTTTGACTTATCCTGGTCATAGCTTTTGATGCCAAAGAAGGAATTTGAGATCTTCAAGGTAGGGCTGGTGTATACGTGTGGATTGCTGGGCCCCGGGCCCCTACTGTGCATGCTCCTTAGTGAATAGGATTTTCTTCTGCTTTGTTGGCGTGATCCCTTTTAGCTGTCATAAATAGTCATTATTCCACAGACCACCGCAGACCTCCCCTCAGGAAAGGGAGTGTGAGGCTAACACAAAGGAGGGGTCACACCACAGAGATGGGGGCCCCCTCCTGGTTGGTCCCATTCTTTGTGCTACTGGAAGTAGACTGACAAACTCCTCGCTTCAGGCAAGACTCATGGAAAGCAAGCAGAACTAAACCCCACAAAATCTATATTGAGACATTGATATAAGAAGCCCATCCTTCAGCATCAGGTAACAGGAGAGGATAGCCTCTTATAGTGATTGTATACTGAGCCCACAGAGATACAGCCATAGTATCAGTATAAGAGGCCCATCCTTCAGCATCAGGTAACAGGAGAGGATAGCCTCCCCCAGTGATTGTATACTGAGCCCACAGAGATACAGCCATAGTATCAGTATAAGAGGCCCATCCTTCAGCATCAGGTAACAGGAGAGGATAGCCTCCCCCAGTGATTGTATACTGAGCCCACAGAGATACAGCCATAGTATCCGTATAAGAGGCCCATCCTTCAGCATCAGGTAACAGGAGAGGATAGCCTCCCCCAGTGATTGTATTCTGAGCCCACAGAGATACAGCCATAGTATCAGTATAAGAGGCCCATCCTTCAGCATCAGGTAACAGGAGAGGATAGCCTCCCCCAGTGATTGTATACTGAGCCCACAGAGATACAGCCATAGTATCAGTATAAGAGGCCCATCCTTCAGCATCAGGTAACAGGAGAGGATAGCCTCTTATAGTGATTGTATACTGAGCCCACAGAGATACAGCCATAGTATCAGTATAAGAGGCCCATCCTTCAGCATCAGGTAACAGGAGAGGATAGCCTCTTATAGTGATTGTATACTGAGCCCACAGAGATACAGCCATAGTATCAGTATAAGAGGCCCATCCTTCAGCATCAGGTAACAGGAGAGGATAGCCTCTTATAGTGATTGTATACTGAGCCCACAGAGATACAGCCATAGTATCAGTATAAGAGGCCCATCCTTCAGCATCAGGTAACAGGAGAGGATAGCCTCTTATAGTGATTGTATACTGAGCCCACAGAGATACAACAATAGTATCAGTATAAGAGGCCCATCCTTCAGCATCAGGTAACAGGAGAGGATAGCCTCTTATAGTGATTGTATACTGAGCCCACAGAGATACAGCCATAGTATCAGTATAAGAGGCCCATCCTTCAGCATCAGGTAACAGGAGAGGATAGCCTCTTATAGTGATTGTATACTGAGCCCACAGAGATACAGCCATAGTATCCGTATAAGAGGCCCATCCTTCAGCATCAGGTAACAGGAGAGGATAGCCTCTTATAGTGATTGTATACTGAGCCCACAGAGATACAGCCATAGTATCCGTATAAGAGGCCCATCCTTCAGCATCAGGTAACAGGAGAGGATAGCCTCTTATAGTGATTGTATACTGAGCCCACAGAGATACAACAATAGTATCAGTATAAGAGGCCCATCCTTCAGCATCAGGTAACAGGAGAGGATAGCCTCCCCCAGTGATTGTATACTGAGCCCACAGAGATACAGCCATAGTATCCGTATAAGAGGCCCATCCTTCAGCATCAGGTAACAGGAGAGGATAGCCTCTTATAGTGATTGTATACTGAGCCCACAGAGATACAGCCATAGTATCCGTATAAGAGGCCCATCCTTCAGCATCAGGTAACAGGAGAGGATAGCCTCTTATAGTGATTGTATACTGAGCCCACAGAGATACAACAATAGTATCAGTATAAGAGGCCCATCCTTCAGCATCAGGTAACAGGAGAGGATAGCCTCCCCCAGTGATTGTATACTGAGCCCACAGAGATACAGCCATGACATCATAGACACTATAAGAATGGTGCAGGATGTCCGTCATCCCCCTCCTCAGTGTGAGAGTCTGGAGCAGAGCGTCTCCTCCATCCTTGTTCCTTTGGGGGTCTGGAGGAGGATAGATCAGTCTCCCCCATCCTTGTTCCTTTGGGGGTCTGGAGGAGGATGGATCAGTCTCTCCCCCCCCCCCATCCTTGTTCCTTTGGGGGTCTGGAGGAGGATAGATCAGTCTCCCCCATCCTTGTTCCTTTGGGGGTCTGGAGGAGGATGGATCAGTCTCCCCCCCCCCCCCCCCCATCCTTGTTCCTTTGGGGGTCTGGAGGAGGATGGATCAGTCTTCCCCCCCCCCCCCCCATCCTTGTTCCTTTGGGGGTCTGGAGGAGGATAGATCAGTCTCCCCCATCCTTGTTCCTTTGGGGGTCTGGAGGAGGATGGATCAGTCTCCCCCCCCCCCCCCCCATCCTTGTTCCTTTGGGGGTCTGGAGGAGGATAGATCAGTCTCCCCCATCCTTGTTCCTTTGGGGGTCTGGAGGAGGATAGATCAGTCTCCCCCATCCTTGTTCCTTTGGGGGTCTGGAGGAGGATGGATCAGTCTCCCCCATCCTTGTTCCTTTGGGGGTCTGGAGCAGAGCGTCTCCCCCCATCCTTGTTCCTTTGGGGGTCTGGAGGAGGATGGATCAGTCTCCCCCATCCTTGTTCCTTTGGGGGTCTGGAGGAAGTCTCCCATCCTCCTCCAGACCCCCAAAGGACCAAGGATGGGGGGAGACTGACCCATCCTCCTCCAGACCCCCAAAGGAACAAGGATGGGGGGAGACTGATCCATCCTCCTCCAGACCCCCAAAGGAACAAGGATGGGGGAGACTGATCCATCCTCCTCCAGACCCCCAAAGGAACAAGGATGGGGGAGACTGATCCATCCTCCTCCAGACCCCCAAAGGAACAAGGATGGGGATCAGTCTCCCCCATCCTTGTTCCTTTGGGGGTCTGGAGGAGGATGGATCAGTCTCCCCCCCCCCCCCCCCCCCCATCCTTGTTCCTTTGGGGGTCTGGAGGAGGATGGATCAGTCTCCCCCCCCCATCCTTGTTCCTTTGGGGGTCTGGAGGAGGATGGATCAGTCTCCCCCCCCCATCCTTGTTCCTTTGGGGGTCTGGAGGAGGATGGATCAGTCTCCCCCCCCATCCTTGTTCCTTTGGGGGTCTGGAGGAGGATGGATCAGTCTCCCCCCCCCCCCCCCCCATCCTTGTTCCTTTGGGGGTCTGGAGGAGGATGGATCAGTCTCTCCCATCCTTGTTCCTTTGGGGGTCTGGAGGAGGATGGATCAGTCTCCCCCCATCCTTGTTCCTTTGGGGGTCTGGAGGAGGATGGATCAGTCTCCCCCATCCTTGTTCCTTTGGGGGTCTGGAGGAGGATGGATCAGTCTCCCCCCCCCCCCCCCCCCCCCCCCCCCATCCTTGTTCCTTTGGGGGTCTGGAGGAGGATGGATCAGTCTCCCCCCCCCCCCATCCTTGTTCCTTTGGGGGTCTGGAGGAGGATGGATCAGTCTCCCCCCCCCCCCCCCCCCATCCTTGTTCCTTTGGGGGTCTGGAGGAGGATGGATCAGTCTCCCCCCCCCCCCCCATCCTTGTTCCTTTGGGGGTCTGGAGGAGGATAGATCAGTCTCCCCCCCCCCCCCATCCTTGTTCCTTTGGGGGTCTGGAGGAGGATGGATCAGTCTCCCCCCCCCCCCATCCTTGTTCCTTTGGGGGTCTGGAGGAGGATGGATCAGTCTCCCCCATCCTTGTTCCTTTGGGGGTCTGGAGGAGGATGGATCAGTCTCCCCCCATCCTTGTTCCTTTGGGGGTCTGGAGGAGGATGGATCAGTCTCCCCCATCCTTGTTCCTTTGGGGGTCTGGAGGAGGATGGATCAGTCTTCCCCCCCCCCCCCATCCTTGTTCCTTTGGGGGTCTGGAGGAGGATGGATCAGTCTTCCCCCCCCCCCCCCCCCATCCTTGTTCCTTTGGGGGTCTGGAGGAGGATGGATCAGTCTCCCCCATCCTTGTTCCTTTGGGGGTCTGGAGGAGGATGGATCAGTCTCCCCCCCCCATCCTTGTTTCTTTGGGGGTCTGGAGGAGGATGGATCAGTCTCCCCCCCCCCCCCCCCCCCATCCTTGTTCCTTTGGGGGTCTGGAGGAGGATGGATCAGTCTCCCCCCATCCTTGTTCCTTTGGGGGTCTGGAGGAGGATGGATCAGTCTCCCCCCATCCTTGTTCCTTTGGGGGTCTGGAGGAGGATGGATCAGTCTCCCCCATCCTTGTTCCTTTGGGGGTCTGGAGGAGGATGGATCAGTCTCCCCCCATCCTTGTTCCTTTGGGGGTCTGGAGGAGGATGGATCAGTCTCCCCCATCCTTGTTCCTTTGGGGGTCTGGAGGAGGATGGATCAGTCTCCCCCCATCCTTGTTCCTTTGGGGGTCTGGAGGAGGATGGATCAGTCTCCCTGTAGAGGTAACGTCCGGCTCTAGATGTTTGCTTCCCCCCCCCCCCCCCCCCCGGGTGCTGTGTGACTCTCATTGTACTGTGTATAACTGCGTATTCTCTCTCCTTACTGGCAGCAATTACTGGGAGAACTCTCGGAGGTAACAGCAGTCTCGTGTGTCTGTCTCTCCACCTATTATAACAGTCTCCTGTCTCTCACATCCAGCACCGGCTGACAAATCTCTACGGCCTTTTACACGGGACGATTATGGCGCAAACATTTGTTGCATCTTTTCAGCTGACCAAAAAATCAATGTTAGTTGTCCGTTCTCTAACCGAGTGCCTAAACGATTAATCTGTATGTGTGAAAGGACCATAAGCGAGGGCCACGTTCTAATCAATGGACATATAAGACAATGATTGACAGGAAGGCAGAGATTAAGGCGGGAATAAAGGATCCCACCTAAGCTGGCTGATCAGTTAGACAGAAACCTATATCTTATATTTAAAGGGATTGTCCAGTGAAAAAATTTTCTTTCAAATCAACTGGTGCCAGAAAGTTATACAGATTTGTAATTTACTTCTATAAAAAAATCTCAAGTCTTCCAGTACTTATGAGCTGCTGTACGTCATGCAGGAAATGTTTTATTTTCAGTCTGACACAGTGCTCTCTGCTGCCACCTCTGGCTCAGACAGGAACCCGTGTCTCGGTTTTCTATGAATCCCCATAGAAAACCTCTCCTGCTCTGGACAGTTCCAGTCTCGGCCAGAGATGTCAGCAGAGAGCACTGTGTCAGACTGAAAATAAAACAACATTTTCTGCATGACATACAGCAGCTCATAAGTATAGGAAGACTGGAGATTTTTTAATAGAAGTAAATTACAAATCTATATAACTTTTTTATATCAGTTGATTTGATTGCTGGTGGATATTGAAGAATTCAAATGATGGTTGTCCTTATTCCCATAATGGTTGGTATTATTCCTGTGATGGTTGGTATTGGTCAGGTCTGGTGTGGCGGTGTTATCCAGTCACAGTATGGCGGTATTGGTCAGGTCTGGTGTTGCGGTATTGGTCAGGTCTGGTGTGGCGGTGTTATCCAGTCACAGTATGGCAGTATTGGTCAGGTCTGGTATGGCAGTGTTATCCAGTCACAGTATGGCGGTATTGGTCAGGTCTGGTATTACAGTGTTATCCAGTCACAGTATGGTGGTGTTGGTCGGGTCTGGTGTGGCGGTGTTATCCAGTCACAGTGTGGTGGTATCAGGTCTGGTATGGCGGTGTTATCCAGTCACAGTATGGCGGTATTGGTCAGGTCTGGTATGGCGGTGTTATCCAGTCACAGTATGGCGGTATTGGTCAGGTCTGGTATAGCAGTGTTATCCAGTCAGTTTGACTGGATAACACCGCTATACCAGACCTGACCAATACCACCAAACTGACTGGATAACACTGCTATACCAGACCTGACCAATACCGCCATACTGTGACTGGATAACACCGCCATACCAGACCTGACCAATACCGCCATACTGTGACTGGATAACACCGCCATACCAGACCTGATACCACCACACTGTGACTGGATAACACCGTCACACCAAACCTGACCAATACCACCATACTGTTACTGGATAACACCGCCATACCAGACCTGACCAATACTGTTATACTGTGACTGGATAACACTGCCACACCAGACCTGACCAATACCGCCATACTGTGACTGGATAACACCGCCATACCAGACCCGATACCACCATACTGTGACTGGATAACACCGCTATAACCAGACCTGACCAATACCGCCATACTGTGACTGGATAACACCGCTATACCAGACCTGACCAATACCACCACAGTATGGCGGTATTGGTCAGGTCTGGTTATAGCGGTGTTATCCAGTCACAGTATGGTGGTATCGGGTCTGGTATGGCGGTGTTATCCAGTCACAGTATGGTGGTATTGGTCAGGTCTGGTATGGCGGTGTAATCCAGTCACAGTATGGCGGTATTGGTCAGGTCTGGTATGGCGGTGTTATCCAGTCACAGTATGGTGGTATTGGTCAGGTCTGGTATAGTGGTGTTATCCAGTCACAGTATGGCGGTATTGGTCAGGTCTGGTATGGCGGTGTTATCCAGTCACAGTATGGCGGTATTGGTCAGGTCTGGTATGGCGGTGTTATCCAGTCACAGTATGGGGGTATTGGTCAGGTCTGGTATGACAGTGTTATCCAGTCACAGTATGGCGGTATTGGTCAGGTCTGGTATGGCGGTGTTATCCAGTCACAGTATGGGGGTATTGGTCAGGTCTGGTATGGCGGTGTTATCCAGTCACAGTATGGTGGTAGCGGGTCGGTCGGACAATATGCAGATGCCTCTAATCATTGATTCAATGTCGAAATTTGTTTATGTTTAAGCCATTAAAAACCATGAAAAACAGGATTCAGACAATGTTTCTCCATGTAGAGAGATGCATGTGGCCAAAACCAGGCTCCATCTCTTCCCTAGTAGTCACGTGCTGTTACCAGGATTATTGGCTATATGCCTATTGGTTATGTGGTGACGTACAGTAAATGTGGGAACGCGGCCCAAGACTGATCAGATATCAATATGATAAGAAACTAGAAAACCATGATGCTAATTGGTAAGTGAAGATGGGTCTGCAGGTGTAGTGCCGGGGCAGCAGCAGCTATTAATACAGCCCTGTGTATATGTTCTGGTCAGGAGAAGTGATGTCCTCCGTAGACAATCAGGCTTGGAGAAGTGATGTCCTCTGTAAATGTTCTGGTCAGGAGAAGTGATGTCCTCAGTAGATGTTCTGGTCAGGAGAAGTGATGTCCTCAGTAGATGTTGTGGTTAGGAGAAGTGATGTCCTCAGTAGATGTTGTGGTCAGGAGAAGTGATGTCCTCAGTAGATGTTGTGGTCAGGAGAAGTGATGTCCTCAGTAGATGTTGTGGTCAGGAGAAGTGATATCCTCCGTAGATGCTGTGTTCTGGAGAAGTGATATCCTCTGTAGATGTTCTGGTCAGGAGAAGTGATGTCCTCAGTAGATGTTGTGGTCAGGAGAAGTGATGTCCTCAGTAGATGTTCTGGTCAGGAGAAGTGATGTCCTCAGTAGATGTTCTGGTCAGGAGAAGTGATGTCCTCCGTAGATGCTGTGTTCTGGAGCAGTGATATCCTCTGTAGATGCTGTGTTCTGGAGAAGTGATGTTCTTAGTTGTTCTGGTCAGGAGAAGTGATGTCCTCAGTAGATGTTGTGGTCAGGAGAAGTGATGTCCTCAGTAGATGTTCTGGTCAGGAGAAGTGATGTCCTTAGTTGTTCTGGTCAGGAGAAGTGATGTCCTCAGTAGATGTTCTGGTCAGGAGCAATGATGTCCTTAGATCTTCTGGTCAAGAGAAGTGATGTCCTCAGTAGATGTTCTGGTCAGGAGAAGTGATGTCCTCAGTAGATGTTCTGGTCAAGAGAAGTGATGTCCTCAGTAGATGTTCTGGTCAGGAGAAGTGATGTCCTCAGTAGATGTTCTGGTCAGGAGAAGTGATGTCCTCAGTAGATGTTCTGGTCAGGAGAAGTGATGTCCTCAGTAGATGTTCTGGTCAGGAGCAATGATGTCCTTAGATCTTCTGGTCAGGAGAAGTGATGTCCTCAGTAGATGTTCTGGTCAGGAGAAGTGATGTCCTCAGTAGATGTTCTGGTCAGGAGAAGTGATGTCCTCAGTAGATGTTCTGGTCAGGAGCAATGATGTCCTTAGATCTTCTGGTCAGGAGAAGTGATGTCCTCTGTAGATGTTGTGGTCAGGAGAAGTGATGACCTCAGTAGATGTTGTGGTCTGGAGAAGTGATGACCTCAGTAGATGTTCTGGTCAGGAGAAGTGATGTCCTCAGTAGATGTTCTGGTCAGGAGAAGTGATATCCTCTGTAGATGTTGTGGTCAGGAGAAGTGATGACCTCAGTAGATGTTGTGGTCTGGAGCTTGTTCAACACTATTGTGGAGACATTGTGGGAGTGTGCCTCCCCATTAGTTCCAGGATCAGCTCCCACCATATATCGGGACTCTCCACCCCTTCTTTCTCTTCTAACAAATAACTTTTGTTCTGAACTGTGTTTTGTATTTGTGCTGTTGACACTGATGAAAAGAAAGGAAAATCCTACAGTGGTTTCTGGAGGCCCTTCCAATGTGTGTGGTGTGAGCAGGACATGTAGTCATGTGAGGGTGGTGGTGGTCACACTGCTATAATGGGTCAGTCCCACATAAAGTGAGTGTCAGTATTAAAGGAGTGTAAACACAGCCTGATCCCTTAGGGGGGGGGGGGGGTTATATATCTAGATATATATAATGGTATAATATGTCTGTCTGTGTGTATATATAGGTATAATTCTGGATATTTATAGGTATAATGGTATAATATGTCTGGATATGTATAGGTTTAATTCTGGATATAAATGATGTATAATATGTCTGGATATATATATGATGTATAATATGGCTGGATATATATGATGTATAATATGTTATATATGATGTATAATATGGCTGGATATATATGATGTATAATATGGCTGGATATATATATATATATATATATGATGTATAATATGGCTGGATGTATAATATGGCTGGATATATATATGATGTATAATATGGCTGGATATATATGATGTATAATATGGCTGGATATATATATATGATGTATAATATGGCTGGATATATATATATATATGATGTATAATATGGCTGGATATATATATATATGATGTATAATATGGCTGGATATATATGATGTATAATATGGCTGGATATATATATGATGTATAATATGGCTGGATATATATATATATATGATGTATAATATGGCTGGATATATATATATATATATATATGATGTATAATATGGCTGGATATATATATATATATATATATGATGTATAATATGGCTGGATATATATATATATATGATGTATAATATGGCTGGATATATATATATATATGATGTATAATATGGCTGGATATATATATATATATGATGTATAATATGGCTGGATATATATATATGATGTATAATATGGCTGGATATATATATATGATGTATAATATGGCTGGATATATATATATATATGATGTATAATATGGCTGGATATATATATATATGATGTATAATATGGTTGGATATATATATGATGTATAATATGGCTGGATATATATATGATGTATAATATGGCTGGATATATATATATATATGATGTATAATATGGCTGGATATATATATATGATGTATAATATGGCTGGATATATATATATATATGATGTATAATATGGCTGGATATATATATATATATATATATATATATATATATATATATATATGATGTATAATATGGCTGGATATATATATATATATATATATATATATATATATGATGTATAATATGGCTGGATATATATATATATGATGTATAATATGGTTGGATATATATATATGATGTATAATATGGCTGGATATATATATGATGTATAATATGGCTGGATATATATATATATGATGTATAATATGGCTGGATATATATATATATGATGTATAATATGGCTGGATATATATATATGATGTATAATATGGCTGGATATATATATATGATGTATAATATGGCTGGATATATATATATATATATATATATGATGTATAATATGGCTGGATGTATAATATGGCTGGATATATATATGATGTATAATATGGCTGGATATATATATATATGATGTATAATATGGCTGGATATATATATATGATGTATAATATGGCTGGATATATATATATGATGTATAATATGGCTGGATATATATATATGATGTATAATATGGCTGGATATATATGATGTATAATATGTTATATATGATGTATAATATGGCTGGATATATATGATGTATAATATGTTATATATGATGTATAATATTTATATATGATGTATAATATGGTTGGATATATATATATGATGTATAATATGGCTGGATATATATATATGATGTATAATATGGCTGGATATATATATATATGATGTATAATATGGCTGGATATATATATGATGTATAATATGTTATATATGATGTATAATATGGTTGGATATATATATGATGTATAATATGGTTGGATATATATATGATGTATAATATGGCTGGATATATATATGATGTATAATATGGCTGGATATATATATGATGTATAATATGGCTGGATATATATATATATATGATGTATAATATGGCTGGATATATATATATATGATGTATAATATGGCTGGATATATATATATATGATGTATAATATGGCTGGATATATATATATATGATGTATAATATGGCTGGATATATATATATATATATGATGTATAATATGGTTGGATATATATATATATGATGTATAATATGGTTGGATATATATATATGATGTATAATATGGCTGGATATATATATATGATGTATAATATGGCTGGATATATATATATGATGTATAATATGGCTGGATATATATATATGATGTATAATATGTTATATATGATGTATAATATGGCTGGATATATATATATATATATATATATATATGATGTATAAGGGTATATTTATGTCTTTCTAGAAACAACAATCAGAGTTTATAGCAAGGCAGCTAGAGCCACATGTCCCCACACCCAGCCCCCCACCAACCCCTGTGCCTGCGCCTCCCTCCATATCTATACCCACATCACGCTCCTATCCAGCAGGAAACCTCGTAAGCCGACAAAGCAGCACATCCAGCGACAGCGGGGGCAGCGGAGTGCGGGACCCCCAGGGGGCAAAGCCGTTTGATCGTAAGTTCTCATACTATAAAAAGCCCTGTACTGTATGAGATGGTATAGGGGTGCACTGTATGAGATGGTATAGGGGTGCACTGTATGAGATGGTATAGGGGTGCACTGTATGGAGTGGTATAGGGGGTGCACTGTATGGAGTGGTATAGGGGTGTACTGTATGAGATGGTATAGGGGTGCACTGTATGAGATGGTATAGGGGTGCACTGTATGAGATGGTATAGGGGTGCACTGTATGAGATGGTATAGGGGTGCACTGTATGGAGTGGTATAGGGGGTGTACTGTATGAGATGGTATAGGGGTGCACTGTATGGAGTGGTATAGGGGTGTACTGTATGGAGTGGTATAGGGGTGCACTGTATGGAGTGGTATAGGGGTGCACTGTATGGAGTGGTATAGGGGTGCACTGTATGAGATGGTATAGGGGTGTACTGTATGAGATGGTATAGGGGGTGTACTGTATGGAGTGGTATAGGGGGTGTACTGTATGGAGTGGTATAGGGGGTGTACTGTATGGAGTGGTATAGGGGGTGTACTGTATGGAGTGGTATAGGGGGTGTACTGTATGGAGTGGTATAGGGGGTGTACTGTATGGAGTGGTATAGGGGGTGTACTGTATGGAGTGGTATAGGGGTGCACTGTATGAGATGGTATAGGGGTGCACTGTATGGAGTGGTATAGGGGGTGCACTGTATGGAGTGGTATAGGGGGTGTACTGTATGGAGTGGTATAGGGGGTGTACTGTATGAGATGGTATAGGGGTGCACTGTATGGAGTGGTATAGGGGTGCACTGTATGAGATGGTATAGGGGGTGTACTGTATGAGATGGTATAGGGGTGCACTGTATGGAGTGGTATAGGGGTGCACTGTATGGAGTGGTATAGGGGTGTACTGTATGGAGTGGTATAGGGGTGCACTGTATGGAGTGGTATAGGGGTGCACTGTATGAGATGGTATAGGGGTGCACTGTATGAGATGGTATAGGGGTGCACTGTATGGAGTGGTATAGGGGTGCACTGTATGGAGTGGTATAGGGGTGCACTGTATGGAGTGGTATAGGGGTGTACTGTATGAGATGGTATAGGGGTGCACTGTATGAGATGGTATAGGGGTGTACTGTATGGAGTGGTATAGGGGTGCACTGTATGGAGTGGTATAGGGGTGTACTGTATGAGATGGTATAGGGGTGCACTGTATGAGATGGTATAGGGGTGCACTGTATGGAGTGGTATAGGGGTGCACTGTATGGAGTGGTATAGGGGTGCACTGTATGGAGTGGTATAGGGGTGCACTGTATGGAGTGGTATAGGGGTGCACTGTATGAGATGGTATAGGGGTGCACTGTATGGAGTGGTATAGGGGTGCACTGTATGAGATGGTATAGGGGTGCACTGTATGGAGTGGTATAGGGGGTGTACTGTATGGAGTGGTATAGGGGGTGTACTGTATGGAGTGGTATAGGGGGTGTACTGTATGGAGTGGTATAGGGGGTGTACTGTATGGAGTGGTATAGGGGGTGCACTGTATGGAGTGGTATAGGGGGTGTACTGTATGGAGTGGTATAGGGGGTGTACTGTATGGAGTGGTATAGGGGTGCACTGTATGGAGTGGTATAGGGGGTGCACTGTATGGAGTGGTATAGGGGGTGTACTGTATGGAGTGGTATAGGGGGTGTACTGTATGGAGTGGTATAGGGGGTGTACTGTATGGAGTGGTATAGGGGGTGCACTGTATGGAGTGGTATAGGGGGTGCACTGTATGGAGTGGTATAGGGGGTGCACTGTATGGAGTGGTATAGGGGGTGTACTGTATGGAGTGGTATAGGGGGTGTACTGTATGGAGTGGTATAGGGGGTGTACTGTATGGAGTGGTATAGGGGGTGTACTGTATGGAGTGGTATGATAAGCCCCGCCCCACTGCCTGCAGTGATCCTGAGATGTGTGATTGGAAAGGCCTGAGATAAGCCCCGCCCCCACTTCCTGCATAGAGGCGGCTGCTCTAGTGACTGGATAGTGTGTACGCCCCCGGATTCAGTGTTGGTGAGTCATTGTGATACTTGTTGTTCTCTTTTTCTGTAGGGAGGAAATCTCAGATGGAAGAGGTTCAGGATGAGTTGGTGCACAGGCTGACCATCGGACGCAACGCTGCGCACAAGAAATTCTCTGTTCCTCGGCCAAATGCGCCAGTGGTCAATGTCTCCTACAGCTCCCCTCCGGAAGATGTGAAATCATGGCTGCTCGCCAAGGGCTTCAATTCTGTGTAAGTCCATGCAACTGGTGGGAGGTGGGGTCCTGGGGAGGGGGGGGGGGGGCTGACCCTGGATGTATCCTCAGGAAGACACAGGGATTCTGGTGGGCATTGCAATGTGTACACCAGTTGCCTCTCCTTTCAACAGCCTCCACTCGGTATGTGACCTCCATCGCACCCCCACCCCCCCACACTGTAAGCGGCCCTTATTGCCCCTTTTCACACTGTACATGACCCCCCCCCCTTTACACACTCTGTATGCGACCTTCCTGGCCCCTCCGTATGCGACCTTCCTGGCCCCTCCTTTACTCTGTATGTGACCTCCCCCACCCACCCCACCACTCTGTACACTACCTCCCCCCACTCTGTATGTGACCTCCCCCACCCACCCCACCACTCTGTACACTACCTCCCCCCACTCTGTGGTGACCTCAATCTCCCCTCCTCCACTCTGTAAGCGGCCTCTATTGCCCCCCCCCCCCCTCCACACTGTACATGACCTCTACACAACCCCCCCCGCCACACACACACATATACACACACATACACACACATATACACACACACATATACACACACACATATATACACACACATACACACACACATACACACACACATACACACACACATACACACACACATACACACACATATACACACACATATACACACACATACACACACACACACATATACACACACACACACACACACATATACACACACACACACACACACACACATATACACACACACACATATACACATACACACACACACACATATACACACACACACACATATACACACACACATATACACACACACACACTCTGTATGCGACCTTCCTGGACCCTTCTTTACTCTGTACATGACCTCCATCTCCCCCCTCCACTTTGTACAATACCTCCCCCGCTCCCCTCCCCCGCTCTCCTCCTCCACTCTGTATGTGGCGACCCCCCCCCCCCCCCCCACCCACCCACACAACTCTGTGACACTGTTCCCTGTTCACACTTTGCTTTGTATGACAGAACTGTTGACTGTCTGGGAGTGTTATCCGGAGCGCAGCTCTTCTCTCTTACAAAGGACGAATTAAAGACTGTCTGTCCGGAGGGGCCGCGGGTCTACAACCAGGTGACCGTGCAGAAAGCCGCCCTGGAGGTAAGGTGTCCTCGGTGATGTCACCAATGATGCTCAAACTGTCTCTCCACTAACTGTGGTCTTTATCACTCCTGGTATGTGTTGCGGAGGTCTCTGTTGCTTGGGGACGGGATGCGGGGGTCTTTGTCTCTCTTGGTACACATTGCAGTGATGTCTCCATTGCACGGGGACGAGTCTCAGCGGTTTCTGTAGCTCCCAGTGCGTGCTGTGGTGGTCTTTGTCGCTCCAGCTAGGCGTTGCAGTGGTCTCTGTCACTCCTGGTGGTCTCGAGGGCGTGTCGAAGTGGTCTCTGTTGCTCCCCGTTTGCCTCACTGTGGTCTCTGTCGCTCCCAATAGGCATTGCGGTGGTCTCCACTGCTTGGGGGAGGTTGCAGTGGTCTCTGCCTCTCCTGATGGTTAATATTTTACCTATGGTTTGATGACCTTGGCGGCTCACCCCTGTGTAAACCTTAGTACTTCTGCGCTGATCCTGCTCTGTGGGAACCTTTCTGGTAATCCGCTATGATTGCCCCCTTGTTGCATTCTCCTGATTCTCGGTGGTCTCTGTCGTTCCATTTGGGTTTCTGTTGCTCCTGGTGGTCTCTGTTGCCTGGGTATGCATTGCTGTGGTTAGCTGCAGGAGTAGTCTGGAATAACACTCTCTTCCTCCTTCTCTCTTCCAGAAAATGAATGACAGTTCAGAGCTGCAGGAAATCATGAGGAAACGGCAGGAGAAGATCCAGGCGGCGGCTGGCGACTCCGGGGTGGAATCCTTCGATGAGGGAAACAATCACTGACGTCCTGTAGTTATTCGGCTAGTGTGGCGGCATGGTCACTGGACTTGGGGTCACTGTTCTGTGGTGTGGAGAAGCGGGCCATTCCTGGGGCATCGTAGGGGATGGGTGCACCGCTGGATACGGATTCTAGTAGTGATGGCTACTGTACAGACGGCAGACCCCAGTAGTGATGGCTACTGTACAGACGGCAGACCCCAGTAGTGATGGCTACTGTACAGACGGCAGACCCCAGTAGTGATGGCTACTGTACAGACGGCAGACCCCAGTAGTGATGGCTACTGTACAGACGGCAGACCCCAGTAGTGATGGCTACTGTACAGACGGCAGACCCCAGTAGTGATGGGGCCTGTCCTGTGTCGTGTCTGCCGCAGTATTACATGTTCGGCTGTTGTCCGTGGCTCAGCACCCTCACGGGGACTCTGCTGCAGCCATGATTGTATTTCTTGTACATTTATCTTCTATGACTAAGAGTTTAGATCAGAAAAAAAGGAAATTGAAAAATCATGTCTGAGTAAAAGTGTTTATACCAACCTGCTCCTCATATATAAGTGTGACATCATCAGCGACCCGCCCAGGGTAGATGCGGCTATAGAGGGGTAGATGCGGGTACATGCAGCAAATAATTGGAAAATGTAACTGTAAGAATGGACATCAGCAGGTTTGTTCTCTCCCTGCCCTGTGGCATTTCTCTCTCTCACACGTGCCCCCTTTGGTGTTTCTCTTCTGCAACCGATTAGCCTGCAGACAATATGGGGGGGGGGGGGGGGGGTGACTGTGTTACTCTTTGGGTCCCTCTCATCTTTTTGTAATCATGTGGCTTATTTATGAGGTAAAGCAATTCTAGCAGCAGTCAGATGCGTGCGGCAGCCTCTTCCCTATCCCGCAGCATTCTCTGCACCCCCACCCTCTGCCCTGTCCCACTGGTGTCCACTGCCCCCCTTTGCCCCCACCCTCTGCCCTGTCCACCAGTGTCCTCCACCCCTCCTTTGCTCACACCATCTGCCCTGTCCCGCGGCATGCTCCACCCCACCCCCCCTTGCCCCCACCCTCTTCCCTGTCCCACTGGTGTCCACTGCCCCCCCCCCCCTTTGCTCACATTCTCTGCCCTGTCCCGCTGGACCCTCCCCCCCCCCCCCCCCCACACTCTGCCCTGTCCCGCTGGACCCTCCCCCCCCCACTCTGCCCTGTCCCGCTGACCCTCCCCCCCCCCTCTCTGCCCCCACCCTCTGCCCTGTCCTGCTGGACCCTCAACCCCCCCCCCCCCCCCCCCCCCCCCTCTGCCCTGTTCCACTGGTGTCCACTGCCCCCCCCTCTGCCCTGTTCCACTGGTGTCCACTGCCCCCCCCCCCCCCCCCCCTCTGCCCTGTTCCACCGGTGTCCTCCATCCCCCCCCTTTGCTCGCACCATCTGCCCTGTCCCGCTGGACCCTCCCCCCCCCCTCCCCCCCCCCCCCTCTCTGCCCTGTCCACCAGTGTCCTTCCCCCCCCCCCCCACCCCCCCCCCACCCCCCCCCCCCTTTGCTCGCACCATCTGCCCTATCTATGAAGGAGGTTGCCAGACACATTTCTCTTCATTACTTTATTGTATGTGCAGGTGGCTCGATACATGGTTCCTGCGCCGCCTCCCGACACACCGGCCATGACCGATATGGTGTCACACACTCACATAGCACAACAGGAACTAAATACATAGAACGGTGAGGTCTCTGCCACGCCGACATTCCAGCTGGGGACACAACACGGACATTGTGCTTCACTAGTACAGACAACTGTGGGGACAAAGCCTGAAGTCCCGGAGCGGCAGCGCGGCAGGCCGGACAATGAGGTATAATCCCGGGTAAGGCGCTGAGGTTCTGCCTCCGGCTCTGACCCTTTAGTGTTCTTTGACATTTGGTCCATACCAAAAAAGTTCATAGAGTCCAGAAGATGCCGGATCATCCTTCCAGGGCTCGACCACAGGGCAGCGGTCCAAGCTTCTGCACCACCAGTTAGGGGCGCCCCAAAAACTAGACAGCAGGGTCCTGACCTAGAAGAGACGCACATGTGGGTCATACATGACCAAGAACCAGACACAAACATTCACTATGCAGCAAACCAGAAACCACCTCCTCATGAGGATCCCTCCCCCTTGACACTTACCACATGAAACACTGCCCCAGAAACCCTTTCCTTGTGAAGACCCCTAATAATCAGGGGCGGTCTTGGCATTTCTTGGGCCCCAAGCGAAGTTATGTCTGGGGCCCTCACTCGACATGCGTTCCAAAACAATAGACCGCTGTGTGTTGCCCCCAGTAATATATACTCCTTGTGTGCTGTCCTCAATAGTATATACCCCTTGTGTCCTGCCCCCAGTAGTATATACCCCTTGTTTGCTTCCCCCAGTAGTATATAGACCCCTGTGTGTTCCCCAGTTATATATAGCCCCCATTGTGCTCCCCCAGAAGTATATAGACCTCCTGTGTGCTGTCCCAGTTGTATATAGACCCCCTGTGTGCTGCCCCCAGTTGTATATACCCCCTGTGTGCTCCCCCACTAGTATATAGGCCCCCTGTGTCTCCCTCAGGGGTATTTAGCCCCCCTGTGTGCTCCCCCACTTGGATATAGACCTCCTGTGTGCTCCCCCACTTGGATATAGACCCCTGTGTGCTCCTCCAGTAGTATATAAACCCCCTGTGTGGTTCTCCCATTAGTATACAGACCCCCCTATGTGCCCCACCAGTATTATATAGACCCCTTGTGTGCTGCCCCAGTTGTATACAGACCCCTGTGTGCTCCCCCAGTTATATATAGACCACCTGTGTGCCTCACAAGTAGTATATAGACCCCCTGTATGTTTCCCCAGTAGTATATAGCCCCCCTGTGTGCTCTCCCACTTGGATATAGACCTCCTGTGTGCTCTCCAAGTTGTATATAGACACCATTCTGCTGCCCCAAATAGTATATAGACCCCCTGTGTGCTGCCCCCAGTAGTATATAGACCCCTCTGTGAAGCCCCAGTAGTCTATAGCCCCCCTGTGTGCTCCCCCTGTTATATAGCCCCCCTGTGTGCTCCCCCATTTATATAGACCCCCGCTGTGCACTCCCCCAGTTAAACAGACCCCTGTGTGCTCCCCCTCCCATATAGTATATATCACAATAAAACAAACACTTATATTCACCTGGGTCCAGGCGTCTCCTCTTCTCTTCACTCTTGTGGCCGCAGGAAGGGTTTTTCCTGCGATCACAAGAGGCCGCACTCCCCTTGTCCTGGCGCCGATGCTCCAGTGATGTCACTGGAGCGCCGGCACCACAAGGACAAAGCTGCCACATGTGACCGCAGGGAAAACACTTCCTGCGGCCACAAGAGTGACTGACAGGAAGGGAGCCAATGTCTCCCGCCCTGTCAGTGCTGCTGCATGTAACTATGAGCGCTCATTACGAGTGCTCATAGTTACAGTTCAGATGGCAGCAGCAAGCGGGGCAGAGGCCCTGTCCAGCGGTCTTGAGCATAAGAGCGGGGCGTGGGGGCCCCCTTGGATGTTGGGGGCCCCAAGCGATCGCTTGGTGTGCTTGGTGCCAAAGACCGCCACTGCTAATAATGATGGGGAGGAGGGAGCAGTAAAGGGGGTCTCCAGTTCCCAGAGCTGTGTCTTGTGCTAACTCTATGGTCCTGTGTGATGTCATGTTACCAGTCACTACACATTGCCCCCCAAAAAGGGGAGGAGCCTGTAGAAGAGCTCATACAGCCCCACCCCCTGCACTCACAGTTAAGGACTGGCTCTAGGACTTGTGGACATTTTCATATATAACGTCGCTGATCCGGAACTGCTGCTGCTTCTTCTTCCACATGAGCTGAACACAATGATGAAGGAAGATGAACTGTTCCTGCAAGAGAGAGAGGCAGGATGAGCACCTGGGGGGAGGGGTCCGTGAAAGACAGAGGCCTCCCCTCTCCCACAAAGCGTGGCCTCCCCCCCCCCCAACAGAGCACAGCCTCCCCCCTCCCACAAAGTGTGCCCCCCACAGAAAGTAGCCTCCCACAGAGCGTGGCCTTCCCCCTTCCACGGGGCGCAGCCTCCCCTCTCCTCGCCCATGGAACGTGGCCTCCCCTCTCCCACGGAGCGCAGCCTCCCCTCTCCTCTCCCATGGAATGTGGCCTCCCCTCCAACAGACAGTAGCCTCCCTCCTCCCACCAAGCGTGGCCTCCCCCTCCCACAGAGCAGTTTCCCCTCTCCCATGGAGCGTGGCCTCCTCTCTTCCCAGAGTGTGGCCTCCCCTCCCCTCTCCAACAGAGTAGCCCCCCACAGAGCGCAGCCTCCCCTCTCCCACAGAACGTGGCCTTTCCCCCTCCCACAGAGCGCAGCCTCCCCTCTCCTCTCCCATGGAACGTGGCCTCCCCTCCCCCATTGAGCGTAGCCTCCCCCTCCCACAGAGCGCAGCCTCTCCTCTTCTCTCCCATAGAATGTGGCCCCCCCTCCCACAGAGCATGGCTTCCTCACATGATTTGTCATCTGGCCACTTACTTTCTCCAGCAGGCACTGACCTCTGTCTGCACCATAGACATCCTGTATGAGCGCAGCTCCCCCACCAGGCCCAAAACATCCACAAACTCGTGGTCCCGTATGTGCTGCATCAAGCGGTCCAGAGCAATGAAGGTTCCGGTCCGACCCACACCAGCGCTGAAACAGGGTCAGAGTGAGAGCTTTACACTACAGCTCTGCTCCACCAGCATACAGCTATGATTCCCCCTATACACTACAGCTCTGCTCTACCAGCATACAGCTATGACTCCCCGATACAATACAGCTCTGCTCCACCAGTACACAACTATGATTCCCCCTCCACACTACAGCTCTGCTCCACCAGCATACAGCTATGACTCCCTCTATACGCCATCAGCACACAGCTACATGATTGTGGCTTCAGTAATAACGGTGGGCATGCCTTCAGAGGTAATGTTACTACTTACCTGCAGTGTACAGTTATTGGTCCCTTGGTTTTGGCCGCTTTCTGCCGCACCATGTAGACAAACTGCAGGACACTCTCGGCGGCGCTGGCTGCCGGGACGCCATGATCCGGCCAGGCCGTGAAGTTGAAATGCATCACATGCTGAATGTCGTCTTCCTGAGGGGACAATGGTGGTCATGCTCCTCACTAACTGTCCCCTGAGCTGCTCTATCCACACCAAGTGGTGCATCAAACTCTAAGGGTACTATTACACCAAGCAATTTTTCGACGACTAACGATTACCGATAAACGATCTTAAACGACCGCTAAGGCAAACGACCTGAGATCGTTCGCCCAATTACATGGAACGATGATCGTTATTTATTATCGTTCTTGCGGTCGTTTAGTCGTCGGTATTGCGTACATTTCAGCTGCAAATTCTTATTCCACTTAACAATGTGCGAACGATGTGCAAACGATAAAAATAGGTCCGGATCCTATTAAACGATCAACGATTTCTCGTTGGTCGTTTAATCGTTGCCTGCTATTACATGAAACGATTATCGTTCAAATCCGAATGATTTAACGATTTTTCGAACGATAATCGCTCCGTGTAATACCAGCCTAAGTCTGCAGTCCCAATCTCTGTCAGGCTCCTCTTCCTCAGGCCTGCACTATACAGAATCTGTCAGGCTCCTCCCCCCCCTCTCCTTAGGGCTGCACTATACAGAATTTGTCGGGCTCCTCCCCCTCAGGCCTGCACTATAGATAACCCCTGTCAGGCTCCTCCCCCTCAGACCTGCACTATACAGAATCTGTCAGCCCCCCCCCCCCCCCCTCAGGGCTGCACTATAGATAAACCCTGTCAGGCTCCTCCCCCTCATGCCTGCACTATAGATAAACCCTGTCAGGCTCCTCCCCCTCAGGCCTGCACTATAGATAAACCCTGTCAGGCTCCTCCCCCTCAGGCCTGCACTATACAGAATCTGTCAGGCTCCCCCCTACTATAGAGAATCCCTGTGTCAGGCTTCACCCCTCTGGCTCCTCCCCCTGCCCTATGTCAGGCTCCTTCCCCTTAAAACCCCACCCCTTAAGGAACAAACACTTCTCACTCCTCACATGTGAGACTCTGAACACCCGGCAGGCCCAGTCTGGCTGCTCCTCCTCCGACACCATCTCCACGGCGACATCTCCATAAGTGACCGGCTCTGCAGTGAAGGGCCAGTAATGGTCGCACTTTATCTGCAATACACAAGTTGAGGCCATGACTGGAGGGTCCAATATGGAGGGCGCTCCAGCGGTGTGGTGATCCAGGGGAGCCAGGTGGTGGTAAGTAGTGGGGCAGGTGGCTGGGGCTCTTGTCGAGGTGGGCAGGAGTGGTAGCCCCTGCGGATGTACCGCCTCACGGCCAGTAAGGGTTGGTGCAGTGTGAGAAACCACTAAGTCCCGGAAAGACATAAAACAGGTGAAGACTTTACTGCTGAAATCTTCTCAAAGTGAAAGGACAATCAGATAGGCGGGTTCCCTTTTTAAGACACTGCCACCGATGGTCTATTCCCAGGGTGCAGTGCAGAGCACAATACTTCTGCTAAGAGAGACCCCTTACTAGCACAGTGCTCGAGATACTTCACACCTGGAATAACCGGAGGACTGCCTGCAGGGTGGGGGGTGAGGTGGGCCTATCCAGATCCTCAGGTATTCAGCTGTGGGGGCTTAGTGACTGGCAGATAACAGGAAGACTGCCTGCAGGGTGGGGAGTCAGTGGAGCTAGTCGTCAGAGTGACTGCTAAGGAAACCTGGCAGCTGCAGCAGAGTTCTCGGCTTTAGTTGCTCTTACCTAGCTGCTGTCTGTTACTCCTGTCTGGTTATCAGGGATAGAAGAGGAGAAGAGCCGCCCAGCGTGGATAGGGATTCCCGTTTTACAGCCTACAGCAGCCTCACTGCCCGGCTCACAAGACAGACATATTTATAGTCTCTGATATATAATACCCACAGATGGATCCTGGCCTCCAGCCCCCGGAAGATACTGCTCAAAAACATGCAGGGACGCCTCAGATTACTCCTCCTAGATGAGACTGATATACACTCACCGGCCACTTTATTAGGTACACCATGCTAGTAACGGGTGGTCTTCTGCTGCTGTAGCCCATCTGCCTCAGAGTTGGCCGTACTGTGCGCTCAGAGACGCTCTTCTGCCTACCTTGGCTGTAACGGTTGGCTATTTGAGTCACTGTTGCCTTTCTATCAGCTGGAACCAGTCTGCCCATTCCCCTCTGACCTCTGGCATCAACAAGGCATTTCCGCCCACAGAACGGCCGCTCACTGGATGGTTTTTCTTTTTCGGACCATTCTCTGTAAACCCTAGAGATGGTTGTGCGTGAAAATCCCAGTAGATCAGCAGTTTCTGAAATACTCAGACCAGCCCTTCTGGCACCAACAACCATGCCACGTTCAAAGGCCTCAAATCACCTTTCTTCCCCTTTCTCGGTTTGAACTGCAGGAGTTGCCGCCATGTGATTGGCTGATTAGAAATTAAGTGGTAACGTGCAGTTGGACAGGTGTACCTAATAAAGTGGCCGGTGAGTGTATATACTGCTTCTAGAGGTTAATATGCAAAAGAGAAGCCCGCCGAGCCTCATGGAGGAGTCTCAAAACAAAGGACGAGCCAGATATCCCTCCAGGAAGGTCCCAGCTCCTAGAGGTGAAATTATATATAATGTACAGATGTACAGGAGGGGAGGGGGAGGGGGAAGAGCGGCTCCCCATAGAGATGAATGGGAAAATCTCCTCACTGCAAACACAGGTGATATAATTAGCTGCAGCAGACACGGCAGTTGGAGCCTTAGCAACCAATAGGATTACTGCTTTCATTTTCACAGGGAGCTGGAATCTGATTGGTTGCTAGGGGCAGCTGCCTCACAACATCCACAGAAATAACTGGTAGACCCCCTACTCCATCTATACAGTACAGGTATACAGGACCCCCTACTCCATCTATACAGTACATGTATATACAGGACCCCCTACTCCATCTATACAGTACATGTATATACAGGGCCCCCTACTCCATCTATACAGTACAGGTATACAGGACCCCCTACTCCATCTATACAGTACAGGTATACAGGACCCCCTACTCCATCTATACAGTACATGTATATACAGGGCCCCCTACTCTATCTATACAGTACATGTATACAGGGCAGTATTACCAGCTGCTGCTGCCCTAAGCACTAAAACTGAAAATGCCCCATCCTTACTCACCAATTAGCATCAGGATTGGTAGGTAATAGCAATACCGCCATACTGTGACTGGATAACACCGACACACCAGACCTGACCAATACCGCCATACTGTGACTGGATAACACTGTCATAACACACCTGACCAATACCAACATACTGTGACTGGATAACACCGCCACACCACACCTGACCAATACCGCCATACTGTAACTGGATAACACCGCCACACCAGGCCTGACCAATACCGCCATACTATGACTGGATAACACTGCCATACCAGACCTGACCAATACCGCCATACTGTGACTGGAGAACACTGCCACACCAGACCTGACTAATACCGACACACTGTGACTGAATAACATTGCCATACCAGACCTGAACAATACCGCCATACTGTGACTGAATAACACCGCTATACCAGACCAATACCGCCACACTGTGACTGGAGAACACTGCCACACCAGACCTGACCAATACCGACACACTGTGACTAAATAACACCGCTATACCAGACCTGACCAATACTTCACCAACTATATACAGGTATATAGGACCCCAAACTATACACTACAGGTATACAGGACCCCAAAACTATACACTACAGGTATACAGGACCTCCACCAACTCTATACTACAGGTATACAGGACCCTCAAACTATGCACTACAGGTATACAGGACCCCCGAACTATATACTACAGGTATACAAGACCTCCACCAATTATACACTACAGGTATCCAGGACCCTCAAATTATAAATTACAGGTATACAAGACCTCCACCAACTATACATTACAGGTATACAGCACCAACTATATACTACAGGTATACAGGACCCCCGAACTATACACTGCAGGTATACAGGACCTCCCTTAACTATACACTACAGGTATACAGCCCCCCCAACTATACACTATAGGTATACAGCCCCCCCAACTATGCACTACAGATATGCAAGACCCCTAAAAACTATACACTGTGGGTATACAGAACCCCTCCAACTATGCACTACAGGTATACACCAATTCCACTGATTAACTCAGATGAAACAATACCTTTAGCTTGGCCTCCTGGGCACCTTAGAACAAATCTAATTAACACACTGACACTTTATACCCGGGCAGCGCCGGGTACATTTTCTAGTATATATATATATATATATATATATATATATATATATATATATATATATATATATATATTACACCCCTCCTAGATGTGACACACATACATATATACATATACATACCCCTCCTAGATGTGACTGATATACACTGCCGTTTAAAAGTTTGGGGTCACATTGAAATGTCCTTATTTTTTGAAGGAAAAGCACTGTACTTTTCAATGAAGATAACTTTAAACAAATCCACTCTATACATTGCTAATGTGGTAAATGACTATTCTAGCTGCAAATGTCTGGTTTTTGGTGCAATATCTACATAGGTGTATAGAGGCCCATTTCCAGTCTTCTAATGGTACAATGTGTTTGCTCATTGGCTCAGAAGGCTAATTGATGATTAGAAAACCCTTGTGCAATCATGTTCACACATCTGAAAACAGTCTAGCTCGTTACAGAAGCTACAAAACTGACCTTCCTTTGAGCAGATTGTGTTTCTGGAGCATCACATTTGTGGGGTCAATTAAACGCTCAAAATGGCCAGAAAAAGAGAACTTTCATCTGAAACTCGACAGTCTATTCTTGTTCTTAGAAATGAAGGCTATTCCATGCCAGAAATTGCTAAGAAATTGAAGATTTCCTACAACGGTGTGTACTACTCCCTTCAGAGGACAGCACAAACAGGCTCTAACCAGAGTAGAAAAAGAAGTGGGAGGCTGCGTTGCACAACTAAGCAAGAAGATAAGCACATTAGAGTCTCTAGTTTGAGAAACAGACGCCTCACAGGTCCCCAACTGGCATCTTCATTACATAGTACCCGCAAAACACCAGTGTCACCATCTACAGTGAAGAGGCGGCTGCCGGATTTTGGACTTCATGGCAGAGTGGCAAAGAAAAAGCCATATCTGAGACTGGCCAATAAAAGAAAAGATTAAGATGGGCAAAAGAACACAGAGATTGGACAGAGGAAGACGGGAAAAACGTGTTGTGGACGATGGATCCAAGTTTGAGGTGTTTGGATGACAAAGAAGAAGGTTTGTGAGACGCAGAAGAAATGAGAAGATGCTGGAAGAATGCCTGACGCCATCTGTTATACATGGTGGAGGTCATGTGATGGTCTGGGGTTGGTGCTGGTAAGGTGGGAGATTTGTACAGGGTAAAAGGGATTGTGAATAAGGAAGGCTATCACTCTGCACCGCCATGCCATACCCAGTGGGCAGCGCTTGGTTGGAGCCAATTTCATCCTACAACAGGACAATGACCCTAAACACCTCCAAATTGTGCAAGAACTATTTCCAGCAGAAGCAGCAGCTGGTATTCTATCATAGGTAATGGAGTGGCCAGCGCAGTCACCACATCACCACCCCATTGTGGGAGCAGCTGGACCGTATGGTACGCCAGAAGTGCCCATCCAACCAATCCAACTTGTGGGAGCTGCTTCTAGAAGCGTGGGGGGCAATTTCTCCAGCTTATCTCAACAGATTAATAGCTAGAATGCCAAAGGTGTGCAATGCTGGAATTGCTGCAAGAGGAGGATTCTGGGACGGAAGCAAAGTGTGATGGAAGAACAATGTTATTTCACCTACAAATCAGTATTTCTAACCTTGTCAATGTCTTGTCTCTATTTTCTATTCATTTCACAACGTACGGTGGTGAAGAAGTGGGACTTTTCATGGAAAACACTAAATTGTTTGGGTGACTCCAAACTTTTGAACGGTAGTGTATATATACCCCTCCTAGATGTGACTGATATATATATATATATACCCCTCCTAGATGTTACTGATATATATATATATATACCCCTCCTAGATGTGACTGATATATATATATATATACCCCTCCTAGATGTTACTGATATATATATATATATACCCCTCCTAGATGTGAGGAAATGACATCTTCTCAGTGATACTGTGTTCTGTACAAAGCTGAATGTGCTGACACCAACATCCCACACACATCATCCCTGGAAATCCCATGTATTGCCCAATGGTGGCCTGGAGGTGGCGTCACACACAGAATTATAGTGGTAACCCCTTCCAGGCTGATCCAACTCTGCTGTAATGTCCTTATTAGTGATGAGTGAGCATGCTGGTATTAAGGTACTCGATGCTCGGACGAGCTTCTCATGATACCCGAGAAAATTTCCTTTTCCTGTAGGTTTGGGCGCAATTTCTCATCCAATCACCATGCAGGAGACTCTTTGGTGCATCCTGCGATGATGTGGGACCCATACGTGTGCTGGAAGAGATCAGGGACAGAGCTGCTGCTTGTCAGGGAGAGCGTTAGGGATGGAATTAGTGTTCCAGTAGGCAGGGATACTATATACAGAACACAACAGCCCGTGTAAGTCCTCAGTACTATTATTTTGTTTTGTGGCTGGTGCTGCTGCTGTTGTACATTGTATTGCTGTGATTTGTAGTACAGCTGCATAGAACCTCACTGCTCATTGTCCTGTGTAAGTGGTGCTTTACACCATATACCACAACTTACACACAGACTCTATACGACAACTTCCAAAAACTAGTGTGACCAGTATCTTTTGTCATCTGCAGCCAGTCTGCAGAGTTGCTTCCTTTTTAAGTGCAGCTGTATCCAACCTCACTGCTCATTGTCCTGTGTAAGAGGTGGCATACACCATATAGCACCACTTACACACAGACTCTATACCACTACCTCCAAAAGTAGTCTGAGTAATATATTTTCTTGGCTTGCTGTGATCTGTAGTGCAGCTCTCTCAGTCTTGATTGTGCAGTGTCCATAAAATGGTGAACCCAAGGGGTAAGGGTCGAGGACGAGGGCGTGGGGTTCCAAGCGATGCAGTGGGCAGAGGCCGTGGTTCTGGGCAGGGTGACACAGCAGCACCCCTTGAGGTGGGAGCAGTGGCACACCGCAGATGTTCACTCCCTAGCTTATTCTCGCAGCAGTGTGAACAGGTGATGATGTGAATAGCGGATAATGTGTCCAGTAACTTATCCACCACCCAGGGTACCCATGCTTAATCCTTAGCTGTTGAGCGTGTATGGCCTGAAGAGGAGGAATTGGTGGAGGAGGAGAAAATTGAGAGTCAGCCTATTGAGGAGAAGGGGTTCTTGCGTGTTGGGACCCTGGCGCACATTGCTGACTTTATGTTGAGCTGTCTTTCCCGTGACCCTCGGGTTAAAAAATTTTTTGACAACACCTATTACTGGGTGCTCACCCTCCTGGACCCTCGGTACAAGCAGAACTTTTCCACTGTCATTCCTGACGAGGAACGCAGTATGAGAGTGAATTAATAACAACAGGCCCTGGTGCAGAAGCTGAAAGGCTGTCCATCTACCTTGTTCACTGAGTTCTCACCGCCATGCTGTGTCAGGCATAATTTTTGGGAGGTTCCACGCCTGCCTCATCTAAAGGCCGGTAAAGGCCACTTTATCGGCTGTTTTTTAATATTCGATTTCAAATTTCAAATCAAATCGACTTCAAGTCAAGTGCTATTTTGCAGGGCTGTCAGATCATCTGTTGTATCTCCAATATACACACCACAACTAAAAGGAACAGACAGTGAAAATGGTGGAAAAAGTCCACTCACTTCTACCGCACTTGCCTGCTGTTAGATACTCTTTAAAGGATTAAAATCGTAGTCATTCAATTTTGGGGGCCTCTTAAGGAGACTGTATTGTTATTCTTCATCCCGACCTCCAATGATTTTGCCTCTCACGCACAACTGCATGAGGGGGTGGGGCTAAATCTACCTATAATCCGGCTATTTTTATTGGATGATTGTATTATCCATTTCATACCATGTTATTACTGGATACAAACTTGAATAAATAAAAAAAAAAAAAAAAAAAAAAAAAATCATACTTCAAACTCAAAATTTAAACTAATTCGAACGAGGTATTGTCAGGCACTGGCAGGGGAACACTCTGAAGGTCAAGGGCCTTGGAAAGTGACCTTCAGGCCTTTGACCTAATTCACATGTGCCTTGCCCATCTTGGTCTGGGTCAGCAATATTGTCGTGAGGTTGACCACCAGGCTGTTGGCCAGAATTTGGCGTAATGGTGCGATTAGGCAGCCTCAGAGGCCTCCATACATGCTGCCCCTGCTGTTTCCTGTCCATTTCCGTGGTGTTTCCATAATTTTCTGGAGGTTGACAGTTTCACACAACCTTCCCTGTGCCGAGCTTGGGTCCCCTGCAAAAATGCTCGAGACTCCCATTGACTTCAATGGGGTTTGTTACGCGAAACAAGCACCCGAGTATCGGGAAATACTCGTCTCGAGTATCGAGCACACAAGCATTTTAGTACTCGCTCATCACTAGTCCTTATATAATATATATATATATATATATTATATATATGTATATATATATTATATATATGTAATGTGTGTGGCCTCCACGTGCCTGTATGACCTCCCTACAAGGCCCGGGCATGCTCCTGATGAGGTGGCTGTATGACCTCCCTACAAGGCCCGGGCATGCTCCTGATGAGGTGTCTGTATGACCTCCCTACAAGGCCTGGGCATGCTCCTGATGAGGTGTATGACCTCCCTACAAGGCCCGGACATGCTCCTGATGGGGTGTATGACCTCCCTACAAGGCCCAGGCATGCTCCTGATGAGGTGGCCGTATGACCTCCCTACAAGGCCCGGGCATGCTCCTGAAGAGGTGTCTGTATGACCTCCCTACAAGGCCTGGGCATGCTCCTGATGAGGTGTATGACCTCCCTACAAGGCCCGGGCATGCTCCTGATGAGGTGTCTGTATGACCTCCCTACAAGGCCTGGGCATGCTCCTGATGAGGTGTATGACCTCCCTACAAGGCCCGGGCATGCTCCTGATGAGGTGTATGACCTCCCTACAAGGCCTGGGCATGCTCCTGATGAGGTGTATGACCTCCCTACAAGGCCCGGGCATGCTCCTGATGAGGTGGCCGTATGACCTCCCTACAAGGCCCGGGCATGCTCCTGATGAGGTGTCTGTATGACCTCCCTACAAGGCCCGGGCATGCTCCTGATGAGGTGTCTGTATGACCTCCCTACAAGGCCCGGGCATGCTCCTGATGAGGTGTCTGTATGACCTCCCTACAAGGCCCAGGCATGCTCCTGATGAGGTGTATGACCTCCCTACAAGGCCCGGGCATGCTCCTGATGGGGTGTATGACCTCCCTACAAGGCCCGGGCATGCTCCTAATGAGGTGTATGACCTCCCTACAAGGCCCAAGCATGCTCCTGATGAGGTGGCTGATGGTCTCCTGAGGGATCTCCTTCCAGACCTGGACTAAAACAGCCACCAACTCCTGGACAGTCTGTGCTGCAATGTGACATTGGTGGATGGAGGAGACATGATGTCCCCGATATGCTCAATGGGATTCAGGGAAATGGGCGGCCAGTCCATAGCTTCACTGCCTCCATCTTGAAGGAACTGCTGACACACTCCCGCCACATGAGGTCTAGCATTGTCCTACATTAGGAGGAACCCCAACTGCACCAGCATATGGTCTCACAAGGGCTCTGAGGGCACTCAGACTACCCCTGTCAGCACATGGAGGGCTGTGTCACCCCCCCCCCACACACACACACACCATTACGGACCCACTGCCAGACTGCTCTTGCTGAAGGATGTTGCAGGCAGCAGATCTATCTCCACGGCGTCTCCAGACTCTGTCACATGTGCTCAGTGTGAACCTGCTCTCATCTGTGAGGAGCACAGGGGGCGCCAGTGGTTAATCTACCAATCCTGGTGTTTTCTGGAAAATGCCAAACGTCCTGCACGGTGTTGGGCTATGACCCCTATGTGTTGAGGTCTGGCCCTTATACCGTCCTCATGGAGTCAGAGTCAGTTTCCAAATGTTTGTACAGTCACATGCAGATTTGTGGCTGCTGGAGGACATTGTGCAGGGCTCTGGCAGTGCTCCTCCTGGTCCTCCTTGCACAGAGGCAGAGGTAGCAGTCCTGCTGCTGGGTTGTTGCCTCCTACAGCCTCCTCTATGTCTCCTGGTGTACTGGCCTGTCTCCTGGTAGCCTCCAGCCTCTGGACACTACGGCCTCCTCTATGTCTCCTGGTAGCCTCCAGCCTCTGGACACTACACTGACAGACACAGCAAACCTTCTTGCCACAGCTGTCATTGCTGTGCCATCCTGGATGAGCTGCACTACCTGAGCCACCTGTGTGGGTTGTAGAGTCCGTCTCATGCTACCCCGAGTGTGAAAGCAACAACAACATTCAAAGGTGACCAAAGCATCAGCCAGAAAGCCTAGGTAGTGAGAAGTGGTGTGTGCTCCCCCTGCAGGACCCTCAGTTATTGGGGGGGTCTCACTGACTGCAGGTGACTTATTATTGTCAGTCAGTGCTGCTTCCTGAGAGGACAGTTTGATTTCAGAGAAGTTTCATTTACTTGGAGTTATTTTGTGTTGTTTAAGTGTTCCCTTTATTTTTTTGAGCAGTCTCTACCTCAGGGGGTTCTCTGATTGGGTAGGAACATACTGGCACCCACTAACCTCTAGCTTCTGATAGGTCACATATATGACCTGACATACCCAGCACACACAACATATGTCACCAGGGCCGGCATCAGCACAGTGCTTACCCAGGCAGGTTCCGGGGCCCCTGTGCCTCCAGGGGCCCAGAGAGAAAGAGGAACTCGGTGATCTGATGTTCAGCCCCCTCACTGTAGTGCAGGGGAAGCGCTGAACATAAGAAGACAAAGAAAGAGCAGAACCTGTGAGCATCCTGTAGGAGGGGGGGGCTGGTGGTGAAGGACCTGATCACATGACCCACAGGTCCTCAATACTACAGTCTGGAGATCAGCCCGACAGAGAGGAAGAGGGAGAAGATTGAGGTGTAAGTGCTGTGTACAGTCAGTAAGTAAGCATGTGTACGTTAGTGGTGTCTCAAGTGATTGTGCATAGTGAATGGATGGATGAGGGGCCTACTGAGACAAGTGTCCGCAAAAACCTGAAGCCTGCCCTGTATGGAACATATACGGTACACATATGTGACCCGACACACCCAGCGCATGCGAGCACGCACACACACACACACACCTTGTAACCCGACACACCCAGCACACACACAACGCATTACCTGACACACTTAGCACACACACAGAACACATGACCTGACAGCCCCCATACACAACATATGTGTGTGTCACATATCGTGTAGGTCACATAAATGACATACATGGTACAAAACACATGACATACAGTACACACAACACATGACATACAGTACACACAACATACACACATGGTATAAACATGACTGATGAGCTCTCTAAGGGTACTATTACACGGAACGATAAGCGGCTGAATTGGCCCTATCCGACCAATTATCGTTCCGTGTAATAAACATAACAATCAGCCGAAGATCGTTGTCATCGGCTAATCGTTGAAATAAGTTCTGCCCTTATAATTGCCCCATCGGCCCGTGTAATACCACCCTAAAGGATCGCTGATCAGTGACTGTGGTGTCAGGTGTCAGTACCAAAGAGCTCAGCCTGCAGGGGCAGGGTGGGGGGACATGCTCGGCCTTCAGGGTCTTACCCGTCTCTTCTCGTTGCACTGGGTCAACATGACAATGACCTGTGATTTCTGCTGCAGAATCATCCTCCAGAAGTCGTTCCTAGTGTCCGGCAGTGGCCCCTGGGTGGCTATATACTCCTGTAAGGAGTTGTATCCCTGAAAGACAAAGGAATATGGTCCATGCAAGAGCACCGACCCCCCCAACCTTCTGCACACACCATGTTCTTATACCCCCGACCTCCTGCACACACACCATGTCCTTACACCCAGGGCTGGATCTTAATCCTATAAGACAATCCCCCCTCCCCCCAAATAAATAAATAAATAAACTATACCGCGATCTATACAGATGACTGCTTACTGTAGGTGACTTAGCACAGACCCCTCCTCGCTCCTGGCTGTATGGGTCAGCATCCTCTTCTGTTATGCACGTGGTCACTAGAGGCTGCACTACAGGGGAAAATGCAAGGCCCTAGGGACAGGAGCAGAGGGGGGGGTGGGGGGTGGACTAAGTATCAGAGTGTATTCCCACATTGTGTTTGTGTTAATAACGCAATGTGAGAACACAGCACTTTCTGTGCGCTGTTGCCCACTGTGTTAGGGCCCTATTACATGGCCTGATATCCTGGGTAAGCAGCACCGTTCTGCTAGGGTTTGAGCTGGTGGGGGCCCCTAAGTGGTGGAGGCCCAGAGGCACCTGCCCCTGGTGCCCACCCTTTAATCCGTCCCTGCTTACACCCCCGACCTCCTGCACACACCATGTCCTTACACCCCCGACCTCCTGCACACACACCATGTCCTTACACCCCTGACCTCCTGCACACACCATGTCCCTACAACCCCGACCTCCTGCACACACACCATTTCCTTACACCCCCAACCTCCTGCACACACACCATGTCCTTACACCCCCCACCTTCTGTAAACACTGTGTCCTTACGCCCCCAACCTCCTGCACACACCATCTCCTTATACCCCCAACCTCCTGCACACACCATCTCCTTATACCCCCAACCTCCTGCACACACACCATGTCCTTACACCCCCCACCTTCTGTAAACACCGTGTCCTTACACCCCCAACCTCCTGCACACACCATCTCCTTATACCCCCAACCTCCTGCACACACACCATGTCCTTACACCCCCCACCTTCTGTAAACACCGTGTCCTTATACCCCCAACCTCCTGCACACACACCATGTCCTTACACCCCCAACCTCCTGCACACACCATGTCCTTACACCCCCCACCTTCTGTACACACCATGTCCTTACACCCCCGACTTCCTGCACACACCATGTCCTTACACCCCCAACCTCCTGCACACACACCATGTCCTTACACCCCCCACCTTCTGTAAACACCGTGTCCTTACACCCCCAAACTCCTGCACACACACCATGTCCTTACACCCCCAACCTCCTGCACACACACACCATATCCTTACACCCCCTGCACACACCATGTCCTTACACCCCCCACCTCCTGCACACACCATGTCCTTACACCCCCCACCTCCTGCACACACCATGTCCTTACACCCCCCACCTTCTGTACACACCATGTCAGTACACCCTCGCCCTCCTGCACACACCATGTCAGTACACCCTCGCCCTCCTGCACACACCATGTCAGTACACCCTCGCCCTCCTGCACACACCATGTCAGTACACCCTCGCCCTCCTGCACACACCATGTCAGTACACCCTCGCCCTCCTGCACACACCATGTCAGTACACCCTCGCCCTCCTGCACACACCATGTCAGTACACCCTCGCCCTCCTGCACACACCATGTCAGTACACCCTCGCCTTTCTGCACACACCAATATCCTATGCCTGCCGCCCCCCCCCCCCAAGAGGCCGCAAGAGCGCAGAGCCTGGCAGGGCAGCCACCATCATCTGTGCTCCCTCAACATAATGGCCGCCACTTACTAGGTGACTGTCACCATGGAAACATTTCCTAATGGGGAGATGACTGGTTGGGTTTAGGGTTATATTCACCTGTATATTTACATATATAATGTAGTCACCTGTATACTTACATATATATTGTGGTCACCTGTATTATAACATATATATTGTAGTCACCTGTATACTTACATATATATTGTGGTCACCTGTATACTTACATATATAATGTAGTCACCTGTATACTTACATATATATTGTAGTCACCTGTATACTTACATATATATTGTGGTCACCTGTATACTTACATATATATTGTAGTCACCTGTATACTTACATATATATTGTGGTCACCTGTATATTTACATATATAATGTAGTCACCTGTATACTTACATATATATTGTGGTCACCTGTATTATAAGTATACAGGTGACTACTTACATATATATTGTGGTCACCTGTATACTTACATATATATTGTGGTCACCTGTATACTTACATATATATTGTGGTCACCTGTATACTTACATATATAATGTAGTCACCTGTATACTTACATATATATTGTAGTCACCTGTATACTTACATATATATTGTGGTCACCTGTATACTTACATATATATTGTGGTCACCTGTATACTTACATATATAATGTAGTCACCTGTATACTTACATATATATTGTGGTCACCTGTATTATAAGTATACAGGTGACTACTTACATATATATTGTGGTCACCTGTATACTTACATATATATTGTGGTCACCTGTATACTTACATATATATTGTGGTCACCTGTATATTTACATATATAATGTAGTCACCTGTATACTTACATATATATTGTGGTCACCTGTATTATAAGTATACAGGTGACTACTTACATATATATTGTGGTCACCTGTATACTTACATATATATTGTGGTCACCTGTATACTTACATATATATTGTGGTCACCTGTATACTTACATATATAATGTAGTCACCTGTATACTTACATATATATTGTAGTCACCTGTATACTTACATATATATTGTGGTCACCTGTATACTTACATATATATTGTGGTCACCTGTATACTTACATATATAATGTAGTCACCTGTATACTTACATATATATTGTGGTCACCTGTATTATAAGTATACAGGTGACTACAATATATATGTTATAATACAGGTGACCACAATATATAAGTAAGTATACAGGTGACTACAATATATATGTTATAATACAGGTGACCACAATATATATGTAACATATATATTGTAGTCACCTGTATACTTACATATATAATGTGGTCACCTGTATTGTAATATATTGTAGTCACCTGTATTATAACATATATATTGTAGTCACCTGTATACTTACATATATATTGTAGTCACCTCTATACTCATATACAGTGGTACCTCGGTGTAAGAGTAACTTGGATTGAGAGAGTTTTACAAGAAGAGATCACAGTATTTCAAAACTGTGACTTGGTGTAAGAGCATTGCTTTGGTATAAGAGCCCTATTACACCAACAGATTCCTGACTAATTTATCTGACAGATTTTTTAAGCCAAAGCCAAGAATGGATTTGAAAAGAAGAGAGAGCCCAGTCTTTCCTTTATGACCTGTTCTCTGTTTATAGTCTGTTCCTGGTTTTGGCTTCAAAAATCTGTCAGATAAATTGGTCAGCTATCTGTTGGTGTAATAGGGCTCTAAGAGCTCCCTGTACTGGGTAGGAGGGGCATGGTCTGCATAGCGGGCTATTTTGTGTAGTGTGTATGGTACAGGGTGTGTGTGTGTGTAATGTATATGGTACAGGGTGTGTGTAGTGTGTATGGTACAGGGTGTGTGTGTGTGTGTGTGTGTGTGTGTGTGTGTGTAGTGTATGTGGTACAGGTTGTGTGTGTATGTAATGTATATGGTACAGGGTGTGTGTAGTGTGTATGGTACAGGGTGTGTGTGTGTGTGTGTGTGTGTGTGTGTGTGTGTAGTGTATGTGGTACAGGTTGTGTGTGTATGTAATGTATATGGTACAGGGTGTGTGTGTGTGTGTGTGTGTGTGTGTGTAGTGTATGTGGTACAGGTTGTGTGTGTATGTAATGTATATGGTACAGGGTGTGTGTAGTGTGTATGGTACAGGGTGTGTGTGTGTGTGTGTGTGTGTGTGTGTGTAGTGTATGTGGTACAGGTTGTGTGTGTATGTGTGTGTGTGTGTGTGTAGTGTATGTGGTACAGGTTGTGTGTGTATGTAATGTATATGGTACAGGGTGTGTGTGTAGTGTGTATGGTACAGGGTGTGTGTGTGTGTGTGTGTGTAGTGTATGTGGTACAGGTTGTGTGTGTATGTAATGTATATGGTACAGGGTGTGTGTAGTGTGTATGGTACAGGGTGTGTGTGTGTGTGTGTGTGTGTGTGTGTAGTGTATGTGGTACAGGTTGTGTGTGTATGTAATGTATATGGTACAGGGTGTGTGTGTGTGTGTGTGTGTGTGTGTGTGTGTGTAGTGTATGTGGTACAGGTTGTGTGTGTATGTAATGTATATGGTACAGGGTGTGTGTGTAGTGTGTATGGTACAGGTTGCGTACACATACATATATGTAAGTATACATATAGTCACTGCAGGTAAAACACCCATTGCTGTAGGTGAGACATCCGTCGCCACAGCGCCTCCAGAGGCCCGGAGGTATGTGGTCTCCATTACAGTCTTATCACCTCCCTCTGCTGAACTCACTGGGATGTAGTTGGCGTTGATGTAATCAGCTGCATCTTCCTCCTCAGTGGTCACAAGCTTCACCCGACTAAAGTCATCTACAGCGGGAAAGGGGAACAAAGGTGTAACTTACACCTCATCAAGGATAGTGCACCATACACACACAACCTTTACTGTACACTGTGAACACTCACACACACACAACCTGTACCATACACAATACACACAACCTGTACTATACACTGAACACACACACACACACACAACCTGTACTATACACTGTGAACACAAACACACACACCCTGTATCATACACCGTAAACACACACAGACAACCTGTACCATTCAAACTACACACACTGTACCATACACACTACACACAACCGAGAAAAAAGGAAATTTTGGCAGCACATATATGACTCTGTTCACACTGCAGGTTGCACGCTGCTTGTGGCTTAAGGTGCTGTTGCACCTTTTGTTTTTTGTCACTACACACAACCTGTACAATACACAGTACACAAGCACAACCTGTACCATAAACAGTACACACACACACACCCTGTACCTTACAAAGTACACACACAACCTGTACCATGCTCAGTACACAGACGGTATATAGAACATACACACAACCTAAACTGTACACAGTACACACACACACACAACCTGTACCATACACAGTACACACACACCCTGTACCATAAAAAGTACAAACACACACACCATAGTACCATAGATAGTACACAGATGGTATACAGTACACACACCCACCCAAACTGTACCATACACAGTACACAGGCGCCATATAGAACATACACATCCTGTACCATACACAGTACCCAGCCTTTAGTATACACAGTACACACACACACTATACTATACACAGTACTCACACACGCACAACCTGTACCATACATAGTACAAACACACATACACCTGTACCATATCCACAGTACACACACACACAACCTGTCCTTTACGCTTTTTGCACATGTGCAATACAGGGAGGGTGAGAACGGCGCAGCCTAGTGGCAGCCCGTACATGACTGGGTGGGCAGTTAGGGGTTAACAGTTGCAAGGGTGGGGGGGAAGAGCAGGAGAGAGGGTTATGGGGAGTTCAGGGCATAGTAGCTTATGGGGGTTGCTATGAGAGAACCAATGGGTGAGTTTAGAATGGGGGGGGAGGGGGGGGGAGGGGGCTACGCAGGGGAAGGAAGTGAGGAAAGGAAACTTACCCATTCTTCACAGAAGACAGGACCTGAGACGCCCGCCCGCCCTTATGATACTTGGCCGGTGGGTGGTTGGCTTGAGTCCGCGGTGCACTATTTGTCGCGGCAGCTGGCGGAGGGGGGGTCATCGATGGTTCGGACTGAGGTGGTTATCAGGAGGCCCGGTGGAGGAATGGGGAACCCCCGTGTGTATCTGGCAACTAGTTGGGGTACGGAGTGGGGTGATGTGGTGATTGGCAGGACGTGACAGATTTGTCAGCCCTGAGTCGGTGCGCAGCGACTGGGGGTCATTGTTTTTATCTGTACTGCTATGGATGGGCCATCCGTAACCTCCCCGGGATACGGGTTTATTACTGTTATGATAATGGGTTGGTTATAGAAGTTTATATGTAATATGTTTATTACAGAGTTGGTATATATATTTCATATCCCTGTTATTTATTAATAAAGAGGCTGCTGTGGCCATTATTCCAATTTCATATAGTGTCTGGCGTTTTATTACAGGGGGTGAAGGGAAGGGAGGTTAAGGAATTATTCCTATCCCCGTAATCTGCAATACCCGGGTCAAGTATATACACACCATACAGTACATAATCCCAACCTGCACCACCCTGTACACACACACACTCACAACCTGCATCATACACTCACAACCTGCACATTACTCACATGGTAAGATGTTTGTGTACCGATTTTTACATCTGTTTGCAGGAAGGTCAGCAGCGCAGTGTGGGATATCCAGACCGATCATCTTCAGCTCCTGGAGAAAGATGGTCAGAGGGTCATTGCCATACACAGTCACCGCCATACAGAGTGACAGGGTCATCGCTATACACAGTCACCGCCATACAGAGTGACAGGGTCATCACTATACACAGTCACCGCCATACAGAGTGACAGGGTCATCGCTATACACAGTCACCGCCATACAGAGTGACAGGGTCATCGCTATACACAGTCACCGCCATACAGAGTGACAGGGTCATCGCCATACAGAAAGACAGGGTCATCACTATACACAGTCACCGCCATACAGAGTGACAGGGTCATCACTATACACAGTCACCGCCATACAGAGTGACAGGGTCATCACTATACACAGTCACCGCCATACAGAGTGACAGGGTCATCACTATACACAGTCACCGCCATACAGAGTGACAGGGTCATCGCTATACACAGTCACCGCCATACAGAGTGACAGGGTCATCACTATACACAGTCACCGCCATACAGAGTGACAGGGTCATCGCTATACACAGTCACCGCCATACAGAGTGACAGGGTCATCGCTATACACAGTCACCGCCATACAGAGTGACAGGGTCATCGCCATACAGAAAGACAGGGTCATCACTATACACAGTCACCGCCATACAGAGTGACAGGGTCATCACTATACACAGTCACCGCCATACAGAGTGACAGGGTCATCACTATACACAGTCACCGCCATACAGAGTGACAGGGTCATCACTATACACAGTCACCGCCATACAGAGTGACAGGGTCATCGCTATACACAGTCACCGCCATACAGAGTGACAGGGTCATCACTATACACAGTCACCGCCATACAGAGTGACAGGGTCATCGCTATACACAGTCACCGCCATACAGAGTGACAGGGTCATCGCTATACACAGTCACCGCCATACAGAGTGACAGGGTCATCGCTATACACAGTCACCGCCATACAGAGTGACAGGGTCATCGCTATACACAGTCACCGCCATACAGAGTGACAGGGTCATCGCTATACACAGTCACCGCCATACAGAGTGACAGGGTCATCGCTATACACAGTCACCGCCATACAGAGTGACAGGGTCATCGCTATACACAGTCACCGCCATACAGAGTGACAGGGTCATCACTATACACAGTCACCGCCATACAGAGTGACAGGGTCATCACTATACACAGTCACCGCCATACAGAGTGACAGGGTCATCGCTATACACAGTCACCGCCATACAGAGTGACAGGGTCATCACTATACACAGTCACCGCCATACAGAGTGACAGGGTCATCGCTATACACAGTCACCGCCATACAGAGTGACAGGGTCATCGCTATACACAGTCACCGCCATACAGAGTGACAGGGTCATCGCCATACAGAAAGACAGGGTCATCACTATACACAGTCACCGCCATACAGAGTGACAGGGTCACCGCCATACAGAAAGACAGGGTCATCACTATACACAGTCACCGCCATACAGAGTGACAGGGTCATCGCCATACACAGTCACCGCCATACAGAGTGACAGGGTCATCGCCATACACAGTCACCGCCATACAGAGTGACAGGGTCATCACTATACACAGCCACCGCCATACAGAGTGACAGGGTCATCACTATACACAGTCACCGCCATACAGAGTGACAGGGTCATCACTATACACAGTCACCGCCATACAGAGTGACAGGGTCATCACTATACACAGTCACCGCCATACAGAGTGACAGGGTCATCACTATACACAGTCACCGCCATACAGAGTGACAGGGTCATCGCTATACACAGTCACCGCCATACAGAGTGACAGGGTCATCCCTATACACAGTCACCGCCATACAGAGTGACAGGGTCATCACTATACACAGTCACCGCCATACAGAGTGACAGGGTCATCACTATACACAGTCACCGCCATACAGAGTGACAGGGTCATCACTATACACAGTCACCGCCATACAGAGTGACAGGGTCATCACTATACACAGTCACCGCCATACAGAGTGACAGGGTCATCACTATACACAGTCACCGCCATACAGAGTGACAGGGTCATCACTATACACAGCCACCGCCATACAGAGTGACAGGGTCATTGCCATACACAGTCACCGCCATACAGAGTGACAGGGTCATCACTATACACAGTCACCGCCATACAGAGTGACAGGGTCATCACTATACACAGTCACCGCCATACAGAGTGACAGGGTCATCACTATACACAGTCACCGCCATACAGAGTGACAGGGTCATCTCTATACACAGTCACCGCCATACAGAGTGACAGGGTCATCCCTATACACAGTCACCGCCATACAGAGTGACAGGGTCATCACTATACACAGTCACCGCCATACAGAGTGACAGGGTCATCACTATACACAGTCACCGCCATACAGAGTGACAGGGTCATCACTATACACAGTCACCGCCATACAGAGTGACAGGGTCATCACTATACACAGTCACCGCCATACAGAGTGACAGGGTCATCACTATACACAGTCACCGCCATACAGAGTGACAGGGTCATCGCCATACAGAGTGACAGGGTCATCACTATACACAGTCACCGCCATACAGAGTCACTGCCCTCCCTCCTCCTCCATAGACACCCCCCTCCCTCCTCCTCCTCCAGACACCCTCCTCCCTCCCTCCTCCTCCATAGACACTCCCCTCCCTCCCTCCTCCATAGACACCCCCCTCCCTCCTTCTCCTCCATAGACACCCTCCTCCCTCCCTCCTCCATCGACACTCCCCTCCCTCCTCCTCCATAGACACTCCCCTCCCTCCTTCTCCTCCATAGACACCCTCCTCCCTCCCTCCTCCATCGACACTCCCCTCCCTCCTCCTCCATAGACACTCCCCTCCCTCCTTCTCCATAGACACCCCCCTTCCGCCTTCTCCTCCATAGACACTCCCCTCCCTTCCTCCTCCATAGACACCCCCCTCCCTCCTCCATAGACACCCCCCTCCCTCCCTCCTCCATAGACACCCCCCTCCCTCCTCCTCCATAGACACCCCCCTCCTTCCTCCTCCATAGACACTCCCCTCCCTCCTCCTCCATAGACACCACCCCTCCCTCCTTCTCCTCCAGACACCCTCCTCCCTCCCTCCTCCTCCATAGACACTCCCCTCCCTCCTCCTCCATAGACACTCCCCTCCCTACCTCCTCCATAGACACTCCCCTCCCTACCTCCTCCATAGACACTCCCCTCCCTACCTCCTCCATAGACACCCCCCTCCCTCCCTCCTCCTCCATAGACACCCCCCTCCCTCCTTCTCCTCCATAGACACCCCCCTCCCTCCTTCTCCTCCATAGACACCCCCCTCCCTCCTTCTCCTCCATAGACACCCCCCTCCCTCCTTCTCCTCCATAGACACTCCCCTCCCTCCTTCTCCTCCATAGACACCCCCCTCCCTCCTCCTCCATAGACACTCCCCTCCCTCCCTCCTCCATAGACACCCTCCTCCCTCCCTCCTCCATAGACACCCTCCTCCCTCCCTCCTCCATAGACACTCCCCTCCCTTCCTCCTCCATAGACACTCCCCTCCCTCCTCCTCCTCCATAGACACCCCCCCTCCCTCCTCCTCCATAGACACCCCCCTCCCTCCTTCTCCTCCATAGACACCCTCCTCCCTCCCTCCTCCATAGACACTCCCCTCCCTCCTCCTCCATAGACACCCCCCTCCCTCCCTCCTCCATAGACACTCCCCTCCCTCCTCCTCCATAGACACTCCCCTCCCTCCTCCTCCATAGACACCCCCCTCCCTTCTCCTCCATAGACACCCTCCTCCCTCCTTCTCCTCCATAGACACCCTCCTCCCTCCTTCTACTCCATAGACACTCCCCTCCCTCCTCCTCCATAGACACCCTCCTCCCTCCTTCTCCTCCATAGACACTCCCCTCCCTCCTTCCCCTCCATAGACAACCACCTTCCTCCTCCTCCATAGACACCCCTTCTCCTCCATAGACACCCCCCTCCCTCCTCCTCCATAGACAACCCCCTTCCTCCTCCTCCATAGACACCCCTCCTCCTCCATAGACACCACCCCTCCCTCCTCCTCCTCTTTAGAAAACCCCCTCCCTCCCTCCTCCTCCATAGACACTCCCCTCCCTCCTCCTCCATAGACACTCCCCTCCCTCCTCCTCCATAGACACTCCCCTCCCTCCTTCTACTCCATAGACACTCCCCTCCCTTCCTCCTCCATAGACACTCCCCTCCCTCCTTCCCCTCCATAGACACTCCCCTCCCTCCTTCCCCTCCATAGACACCCCCCTCCCTCCTTCCCCTCCATAGACACCCTCCTCCCTCCTTCCCCTCCATAGACACCCTCCTCCCTCCTTCCCCTCCATAGACACTCTCCTCCCTCCTCCTCCTCCATAGACACCCCCCTTCCTCCTCCTCCATAGACACCCCTCCTCCTCCATAGACACCCTCCTTCCCCTCCATAGACACTCCCCTCCCTCCTCCTCCATAGACACTCCCCTCCCTCCTTCTACTCCATAGACACTCCCCTCCCTCCTTTCCCTCCATAGACACTCCCCTCCCTCCTTCCCCTCCATAGACACTCCCCTCCCTCCTTTCCCTCCATAGACACTCCCCTCCCTCCTTCCCCTCCATAGACACCCCCCTCCCTCCTTCCCCTCCATAGACACCCTCCTCCCTCCTTCCCCTCCATAGACACCCTCCTCCCTCCTTCCCCTCCATAGACACTCTCCTCCCTCCTTCTCCTCCATAGACACGCTCCTCCCTCCTTCTCCTCCATAGACACTCCCCTCCCTCCTTCTCCTCCATAGACAACCCCCTTCCTCCTCCATAGACACCCCTCCTCCTCCATAGACACCCTCCTCCCTCCTCCTCCTCTTTAGAAAACCCCCTCCCTCCCTCCTCCTCCATAGACACTCCCCTCCCTCCTCCTCCATAGACACTCCCCTCCCTCCTCCTCCATAGACACTCCCCTCCCTTCCTCCTCCATAGACACTCCCCTCCCTCCTCCTCCTCCATAGACACTCCCCTCCCTCCTCCTCCTCCATAGACACCCCCCTCCCTCCTTCTCCTCCATAGACACCCTCCTCCCTCCCTCCTCCATAGACACTCCCCTCCCTCCTCCTCCATAGACACCCCCCTCCCTCCCTCCTCCATAGACACTCCCCTCCCTCCTCCTCCATAGACACTCCCCTCCCTCCTCCTCCATAGACACCCCCCTCCCTCCTCCTCCATAGACACCCCCCTCCCTTCTCCTCCATAGACACCCTCCTCCCTCCTTCTCCTCCATAGACACCCTCCTCCCTCCTTCTCCTCCATAGACACTCCCCTCCCTCCTTCCCCTCCATAGACAACCACCTTCCTCCTCCTCCATAGACACCCCTTCTCCTCCATAGACACCCCCCTCCCTCCTCCTCCATAGACAACCCCCTTCCTCCTCCTCCATAGACACCCCTCCTCCTCCATAGACACCACCCCTCCCTCCTCCTCCTCTTTAGAAAACCCCCTCCCTCCCTCCTCCTCCATAGACACTCCCCTCCCTCCTCCTCCATAGACACTCCCCTCCCTCCTCCTCCATAGACACTCCCCTCCCTCCTCCTCCATAGACACCCCCCTCCCTCCTTCTACTCCATAGACACCCCCCTCCCTCCTTCTACTCCATAGACACTCCCCTCCCTTCCTCCTCCATAGACACTCCCCTCCCTTCCTCCTCCATAGACACCCCCCTTCCTCCTCCTCCTCCATAGACACTCCCCTCCCTCCTTTCCCTCCATAGACACTCCCCTCCCTCCTTCCCCTCCATAGACACTCCCCTCCCTCCTTCCCCTCCATAGACACCCCCCTCCCTCCCTCCTCCTCCATAGACACCCCCCTCCCTCCTTCCCCTCCATAGACACCCCCCTCCCTCCTTCCCCTCCATAGACACTCTCCTCCCTCCTCCTCCTCCATAGACACCCCCCTTCCTCCTCCTCCATAGACACCCCTCCTCCTCCATAGACACCCTCCTCCCTCCTTCCCCTCCATAGACACTCCCCTCCCTCCTCCTCCATAGACACCCCCCTCCCTCCCTCCTCCTCCTCCATAGACACCCCCCTCCCTCCTTCCCCTCCATAGACACTCCCCTCCCTCCTCCTCCATAGACACTCCCCTCCCTCCTTCTACTCCATAGACACTCCCCTCCCTCCTTTCCCTCCATAGACACTCCCCTCCCTCCTTCCCCTCCATAGACACTCCCCTCCCTCCTTTCCCTCCATAGACACTCCCCTCCCTCCTTCCCCCTCCATAGACACCCCCCTCCCTCCTTCCCCTCCATAGACACCCTCCTCCCTCCTTCCCCTCCATAGACACCCTCCTCCCTCCTTCCCCTCCATAGACACTCTCCTCCCTCCTTCTCCTCCATAGACACCCTCCTCCCTCCTTCTCCTCCATAGACACGCTCCTCCCTCCTTCTCCTCCATAGACACTCCCCTCCCTCCTTCTCCTCCATAGACAACCCCCTTCCTCCTCCATAGACACCCCTCCTCCTCCATAGACACCCTCCTCCCTCCTCCTCCTCTTTAGAAAACCCCCTCCCTCCCTCCTCCTCCATAGACACTCCCCCCCCTCTTCCATAGATACACCCTTCTCCTCCGTCTTTGCACCTTGTCTTTGTGTACCACTGTGTAACTTGTATATATGTATATACTTGTATCTGGCATGTTCAGCAGTCTTCCCCTCTGGTTTTCAGTCGGGGAGGCTGCATTCACTGCAGTGTATGGAGCCGTGTCTCTACACGCATTCTAAGCAGCAGCAGCAGCATGGAGGACGTACTAGAGCAGCATTATAACACAGCATTGGCTTGCAGCTTAGACTAATAGTTGCCTCCCATATCCATAGACTTATATGGGCAGCATCTAATCTGATTTCTCAGTATTATCACCAATGAGTTTCTTTAAAGGGTGAAGACCATCTACATAGGGATTGTGGGGTTGTAGGGTCAGAAGACGTCACTTACCTCAAACTGCAGGGAGAACTTGTAGTCAGAATCTTTGGCCATTTCCATAATGTAGGAATCAAAGTCGTCCAACTGCACCGGGCTTCAGGAGAGAAGTCACAAGATGGCGTCATTATACATACAAAGTGTCACATCATGGCGTCACTATACATACATACAAAGTGTCACATCTTGGCGTCACTATACATACAAAGTGTCACATCATGGCGTCACTATACATACACTGTGTCACATGTTGGCGCCATTATACATACAATGTCACCAGTGGCGTAGCTATAGGGGTCGCCATGGCGACCGGGCCCCTACGCTAGGGGGGCCCGCACGGCCCCCCCTTGCCACTTGTGACAGTGTCACTTTAAGCATCCCGAGAAGCTGCGGCCGCGCAGCTTCTCGGGATGCACTGATTGCTTTAATGTTCCGCCCGCACAGTGAGCACAGAGAGCGGGCGGAACATTAAAGCGATCAGAATACAGGAGCAGGACCTGTCAGCGTCCTGCTCCTACATTCCCTCCCATAGGCTGCCGGCACTACATACCAGCAGCCTATGGGAGGCCGGGCCGTGACATCTCCGGCAGGCGTGATCATGTGACGTCATCACGTCTGCCGGAAGTCCCGTCCCTGCGGCTCGCAAGATGGAGCCCGAAGAGGAGAAGGAGAGCTGCTGCCTGCAGCTACACAGTGCCGATTAGGTGAGTAGGATGTTTGTTTTTTTAGGGGCACATCTGGGGGCATTATTATTGTATGGGGGCACCTCTGGGGGCATTATTATTGTATGGGGGCACCTCTGGGGGCATTATTATTGTATGGGGGCACCTCTGGGGGCATTATTAGTTCTTGGGGGCACCTCTGGGGGCATTATTATTGTATGGGGGCACCTCTGGGGGCATTATTAGCTCATGGGGGCACAGCAGGGAATCCTACATACAGGGGGCACAGCGGGGCATCCCACATTCCTACTCACTTTACTGCACATTACACCAAACAGTGCAGTTACTATGGGAGCCTACAGGAGGGAGGAAGGGAAGGAAGTTGCTAGAAATGTGCGGAGCCTAAATTGTTTGTCTCGCAGGTTCTAAGGGGATGAAACGTATCTGGAAGGAATCATCATGGTGGTCCGGGCCGGATGGAGAGGAAAAGGGAAAGTGACGCCTCAGATCAAAGAAGACATCACCCGTGAGTCACTGTATGACGGTTTTCTTATTTTGTAGAACATCATTTAGTAGGGGTGCCCCGAGGTGGAAAAGGTTGGGAAGCACTGCGCTAATCTGTCCCGCTGCGCCCGCTGGCACATGCTGTCATCTGATTGGGCCTCTTACCTAATCAGATGACAGCAAGTACCAGCGCCCCCTCCTCCAGACATCTGCCTTGGCGGCCCAAGCTGTGTCCTATGGCCGTATCTTTACCGCGTTGAGCTCCAGCTTGTGCTGCATCTACATTATCTGTACTCAGAGATATCACTGCGTTATCTGTGCTGTTACATAGGACTGCAGGGGACATCTACTACATGATCTGTACTCAGAGATATCACTGTGTTATCTGTGGTGTTACATAGGACTGCAGGGGACATCTACTACATGATCTGTACTCAGAGATATCACTGTGTTATCTGTGGTGTTACATAGGACTGCAGGGGACTACTACATTATCTGTACTCAGAGATATCACTGTGTTATCTGTGGTGTTACATAGGACTGCAGGTGACAGCTACTACATGATCTGTACTCAGAGATATCACTGTGTTATCTGTGCTGTTACATAGGACTGCAAGGGACATCTACTACATGATCTGTACTCAGGGGCGTAGCTAAAGGCTGATGGGCCCTGGTGCACAATGTTAGCTTGGGGCCCCCCCATCTCCCCCCGATCAGGCAAAGTCCTATCTAACGTTATATCCAATTACTCTAATGTGCCACCATGTTCTAATGCCCTGTCACTGCCTCCACCTCATGTACTGCACTACTGCCCCCTATAGATAATGCCCTGTCACTGCCTCCACCTCATGTACTGCACTACTGCCCCCTATAGATAATGCCCTGTCACTGCCTCCACCTCATGTACTGCACTACTGCCCCCTATAGATAATGCCCTGTCACTGCCTCCACCTCATGTACTGCACTACTGCCCCCTATAGATAATGCCCTGTCACTGCCTCCACCTCATGTACTGCACTACTGCCCCCTATAGATAGTGCCCTGTCACTGCCTCCACCTCATGTACTGCACTACTGCCCCCTATAGATAATGCCCTGTCACTGCCTCCACCTCATGTACTGCACTACTGCCCCCTATAGATAATGCCCTGTCACTGCCTCCACCTCATGTACTGCACTACTGCCCCCTATAGATAATGCCCTGTCACTGCCTCCACCTCATGTACTGCACTACTGCCCCCTGTAGATAATGCCCTGTCACTACCTCCACCTCATGTACTGCACTACTGCCCCCTATAGATAATGGACTGTACTGTGTCATTATCTAATCATTGTATTCCAATCTTTGACTCTACAGCTGAAAAACTACAACTCTCATCATGAACTGCCAGTTGGGAACGATGGGGGTTGTAGTGCTGCAACCTGAAGAGCCACATGCTGCAAAACTACAACTCCCATTATAAACTGTCAGCAGGGCACAATGAAGTTTGAACTTCTGCAACCTGGAGAAGTCACCTGATATCACCTGCAGTCCTATGTAACACCACAGATAACAGTGATATCCCTCTGAGCACAGATAATGTAGTAGTCATCTGCAGTCCTATGTAACACCACAGATAACGCAGTGATATCTCTGAGTACAGATCATGTAGTAGATGTCACCTGCAGTCCTATGTAATACCACAGATAACACAGTGATATCTCTGAGTACAGATAATGTAGTGGTCACCCGCAGTCCTATGTAACACCACAGATAACACAGTGATATCTCTGAGTACAGATCATGTAGTAGATGTCACCTGCAGTCCTATGTAACACCACAGATAACACAGTGATATCTCTGAGTACAGATCATGTAGTAGATGTCACCTGCAGTCCTATGTAACACCACAGATAACACAGTGATATCTCTGAGTACAGATCAGTGGCGTAGCTACAGGGGTCGCAACGGTCGCAGTTGCGACCCGGCCCGCCAGCCAGGGGGGCCCGGCTGGGCCCCCCATGCCACCTTGCTGTGTCCCCGAAGCTGCTTGGCCGCTACCAAGGGGGGGCCCGCGAGGCCCCCCCTTGCCACTGCACTGCTCCCCTCCCACTCCCTCTTGTGACCGCAAGCAATGTTTTGCCTGCGATCACAAGAGGAGGCTGGGACGGGGCCGGCTGACGTGCGGGGCTGGGAGCATCAGGTAGGCAAAAAGACAGGTCCCGCGAAGCTCCGCCCCCGCCGCGGGAAGCCCGCCAGCGCGCGTGACTAGAAGACTAGAGGAACCATTCAGGTGAGTAAAGATTTTTTTGTTTTAAAGGACATGATGGGGGTGTAGTGGTATGATGGTGGAACAAGAGGATGATGGGGGTGTAGTGGTATGATGAAGGAACAAGAGGATGATGGGGGTGTAGTGGTATGATGAAGGAACAAGAGGATGATGGGGGTGTAGTGGTATGATGAAGGAACAAGAGGATGATGGGGGTGTAGTGGTATGATGAAGGAACAAGAGGATGATGGGGGGTATAGTGGTATGATGAAGGAACAAGAGGATGATGGGGGGTATAGTGGTATGATGAAGGAACAAGAGGATGATGGGGGGTATAGTCAGGGGCGATCTTGGCATTTCTGGGGCCCCAAGCAAAGTTATGTCTGGGGCCCCCCCCCTCGACACGCATTCCAAAACAAAAGACCGCTGTGTGTTGCCCCCAGTAGTATATACCCCTTGTGCGCTACCGCCAGTAATATATACTCCTTGTGTGCCACCCCAATAGTATATACCCCTTGTGTCCTGCCCCCAGTAGTATTTACCCCTTGTTTGCTTCCCCCAGTAGTATATAGACCCCTTTGTGTCCCCCCAGTTATATTTAGCCCCCCCCGTGTGCTCCCCCAGAAGTATATAGACCTCCTGTTTGCTGCCCCAGTTTTATATAGACCCCCTGTGTGCTGCCCCGAGTTGTATATACCCCCTGTGTGCTCCCCCACTAGTATATAGACCCCCTGTGTGCTCCCTCAGGGGTATTTAGCCCCCCTGTGTGCTCCCCCACTTGGATATAGACCTCCTGTGTGCTCCCCAACTTGGATATAGACCCCTGTGTGCTCCTCCAGTAGTATATAAACCCCCTGTGTGGTTCCCCCAGCAGTATATAGACCCCCTGTGTGCCCCACCAGTATTATATAGACCCCTTGTGTGCTGCCTCAGTACTATACAGACCCCTGTGTGCTCCCCCAGTTATATATAGACCACCTGTGTGCCTCACAAGTAGTATTTACACCCCCTGTATGTTCCCCCAGTAGTATATAGACCCCCTGTGTGCCCCACCAGTAGTATATAGACCCCTGTGCAGTGGCGGAACTACCGCAGTAGCAGCAGTAGCTGCTGCTACGGGGCCCGGCACAACAAGGGGCCCGGCAGCAGGGGCTGCCTGAGTGAGGGAATGGTATTTGTGTAGAAGCCGGGCATCACAGAAGAGAGAGAGAGGGGGAAATAAAACACGGATGCACCCCCTCTCTCTCTCTCTGTCCCGGTCACTGAGAAGAAGCCCTGACAGGAGACTCCTCTCCTCCTGCAGCAGCTAGAGGCCGCTCTCCTGTCTGGCCTGTCAGCTGCCTGCACGGAGGAGCATGATAACCTCTGACCCCCAGCCCTCTCCTGCCGGACCTCAGGCATGACAGCTCCTTCCCCCTTCGGTAAGTATATACTGTCACCTATAAGGTGTGTGGTTGGGGAGGGGGGGATGTTGTATAATGGCTGCTATGTTGCATACGTGTGTGTGGGGGGGGACTACAATTCCCAGTGTGGTCTGTCTACTGTCTGTGCCCCCATCCTCCTCACAGACTAAATGGAGACACAGATTGCACAGACAGATCACACTGGGAGTTGTAGTCCCACACTGTCAATAATATGACAGTGTCAATAATTTGAATTGTCCCATTTTTCCTTGCAGTGCCAGCCAGGATATATACATGCAGTACTATATATATATATATATATACACTGTATATATACACACACACACATGCAGTGCCAGCCAGGATATTTACATGCAGTACTATGTATATATATATATATATATATATATATATATATATATATATACATACTGTATATACATACACACACGCATATACACACACGTGCAGTGCCAGCCAGGATATATACATTATATATATGCAGTACCAGGCTATACACATATATATATATATATATATATATATATATATATATATACACACACACACACACGTGCAGTGCCAGACAGGATATATACATGCAGTACCAGGCGGGATATATATATATATATATATATATATATATATATATATATATATATATATATATACATACACGTGCAGTACCAGTATACATGTGAAGTGCCAGACAGGATATATACTGTATATGCTGTACCGGGCTGGATCTATCTACATATACACACACGTGCAGTGCCAGACAGGATATATAGTGCAGTACCAGGCTGTTATCCAGCATAGTATGGTGCTGTTACCTAGTCACAGTATGGCGGTATTGTTCAGTTCTGTTATGGCGGTATTGTTCTTGTCTGGTATGGTGGTATTATCTAGTCACAGTATGGCGGTATTGGTCAGGTCTGGTATGGTGTTATTATCCAGTCATAGTATGGTGGTATTGGTCAGGCCTGGTGTGGCAGTGTTATCCAGTCACAGAATGGTGGTATTGGTCAGGTCTGGTATAGCGGTGTTATCCAGTCACAGTATGGTGGTATTGGTCAGGTCTGGTATAGTGGTGTTATCCAGTCACAGTATGGTGGTATTGGTCAGGTCTGGTATAGTGGTGTTATCCAGTCACAGTATGGCAGTATTGGTCAGGTCTGGTATAGTGGTGTTATCCAGTCACAGTATGGTGGTATTGGTCAGGTCTGGTATAGTGGTGTTATCCAGTCACAGTATGGCAGTATTGGTCAGGTCTGGTATAGTGGTGTTATCCAGTCACAGTATGGTGGTATTGGTCAGGTCTGGTATAGTGGTGTTATCCAGTCACAGTATGGCAGTATTGGTCAGGTCTGGTATAGTGGTGTTATCCAGTCACAGTATGGCGGTATTGTTCATTAGGTCTGGTATGGCTGTATATGTTAAATGTGCATTGTCTGAAGCTTTTACCTACCAATCCTATGGCGGGAATCGCTACAGACAATATGCAGATCATTTAATGTGCAAACTTGTTTATATATTTTAAGCATTTAAAAACCATGTAGAAAAAGAAAGATTCAGACAATGTATGTGGCCGAAACCACACGTCCATTTCTTCCCCAGTAGCCGGGAAGTGGGGGGGGGGCCCCTTGGAAAGTTCGCTATGGGGCCCAGCCATTTCTAGTTACGCCCCTGCCCCTGTGTGCTCCTCCAGTACTATATAGCCCCCCTGTGTGCTCCCCCACTTGGATATAGACCTCCTGTGTGCTCCACCAGTTATATATAGACCACCTGTGTGCCTCACAAGTAGTATATAGACCCCCTGTATGTTCCCCCAGTAGTATATAGACCCCCTGTATGTTTCCCCAGTAGTATATAGCCCCCCTGTGTGCTCCCCCACTTGGATATAGACCTCCTGTGTTCTCTCCAAGTTGTATATAAACCCCATTCTGCTGCCCCAAGTAGTATATAGACCCCCTGTGTGCTGCCCCCAGTAGTATATAGACCCCTCTGTGAAGCCCCAGTAGTCTATAGCCCCCCTGTGTGCTCCCCCTGTTATATAGCCCCCTGTGTGCTCCCCCCATTTATATAGCCCCCCCGATGTGCGCTCCCCCAGTTTAACCGACCCCTGTGTGCTCCCCCTCCCATATAGTATATAACACAATAAAACAAACACTTATACTCACCTGGGTCCAGGCGTCTCCTCTTCTCTTCACTCTTGTGGCTGCAGGAAGGGTTTTCCCTGCGATCACAAGAGGCCGCACTCCCCTTGTCCTGGCGCCGATGCTCCAGTGATGTCACCAGAGCACCGGCACCACAAGGACAAAGCTGCCACTTGTGACCGCAGGGAAAACCCTTCCTGCGGCCACAAGAGTGACTGACAGGAAAGGACCCAATGTCTCCCGCCCTGTCAGTGCTGCTGCATGTAACTATGAGCGCTCATTACGAGTGCTCATAGTTACAGTTCAGATTACAGCAGCGAGCGGGGCAGGGGCCTTGTCCAGCGGTCTTGAGCACAAGAGCGGGGCGTGGGGGCCCCCCTGGATGTTGGGGGCCCCAAGCGATCGCTTGGGGTGCTTGGTGCCAAAGACCGCCACTGGGTATAGTGGTATGATGATGATGGAACAAGAGGATGATGGGGGGTATAGTGGTATGATGATGATGGAACAAGAGGATGATGGGGGGTGTAGTGGTATGATGATGAAACAAGAGGATGATGGGGGTGTAGTGGTATGATGATGATGGAACAAGAGGATGATGGGGGTGTAGTAGTATGATGATGAAACAAGAGGATGATGGGGGGGTGTAGTGGTATGATGGAACAAGAGGATGATGAGGGGTGTAGTGGTATGATGAAACAAGAGGATGATGGGGGGTGTAGTGGTATGATGATGGAACAAGAGGATGATGGAGGGTGTAGTGGTATGATGATGATGAAACAAGAGGATGATGAGGGTGTAGTGGTATGATGATGATGGAACAAGAGGATGATGGGGGTGTAGTAGTATGATGATGAAACAAGAGGATGATGGGGGGTGTAGTGGTATGATGATGGAACAAGAGGATGATGGAGGGTGTAGTGGTATGATGGTGATGGAACAAGAGGATGATGAAGATGTAGTGGTATGGTGATGATCAGGGGCGTAGCTAATGTCTCCTGGGCCCTGGTGCGAGAGGCCAACTTGGGCCCCCCCCCCCCCTCCTTTCACGACCAAGTGATGCTATTGTTGTGTGTGTGTGTGTGTATATATATATATTATATATATATATATATATATATATATATATATACACACAGTGGTGCCTTGGATTATGAGCATAATTCGTTCCAGGACCGTGCTTGTAATCCAAATCCACTCTTAAACCAAAGCAAATTTTCCTATAAGAAATCATGTAAATGCAGACAATTGGTTCCACACCCCAAATATATTTATTATTCTGTACTGTACAGTAATGAAGAGGATGGGAAACACAAGGGTGGACAGAGACTGCAGGGAGTATGAAGGAATGAGCAGGGCAGATGTGGGCACATACATGCAGCACTCTCTGTCCGGGGAGAGAGGGGTTACAGCTATGGAGAGATTACCCCCCCACACACAGTCCTGTCCCCTGATGTAAGCCCCAGCCTGAAGGGGATCTGCTATGATTTGGAAGGTGTTTAGAGTACAGTGCTGTAGACCCCGCTATGCAGGCCATACCCCTTCTCCACTCGCGCTCCCACCCAATACAGGAAGTTCTTAAACCAAAGCAATGCTCTTAAACCAAGTCACAATTTTGAAAAACTGTGAGCTCTTCAACCAAAACGCTCTTAAACCAAGTTACTCTTAAACCAAGGTACCACTGTATATATATATATATATATATATATATATATATATATATATATATACACATACACCAAGACAGATATTACCTATTACTGCCATACTGTTACCGACCAAATCCTGTATACTGAGACCAATATTACCAGTAATACCAGTATATAGGGAGGAAACATTACCGCCACACCACAACCATCACCACCATATTGTTACTGACCAAATCCAGTATACTAAATCACCTCATCCAGTCATATAGAGGTGGCCCCAGCTCTACACAGGCTCTATACACCATATACATTACAGTGCAGTTATATCAGGTGACTCACAGGAGACGTCTTTTCTGATCGGAGTTCTTTCCTTTTCATCATCTTCTCCATCCGTCCTGGGCCGTTATGAGAACTTCTCCGAGCCACGAATCCACAGAATCTGCCAGACAGACATATTAGTCTCCTCACTCTGACACCATCCTCATCTCTCTACACAATGCACATCTGTACTGTCCCCTTTACACCCTCATTTAGTGGGTAGCCCTGACTCTATGTGACCTCCTAATAATATATGCCCCCCTCTGTGTATTCCCTCTCCCCCTATGTTGCCCCCCCAAATAGATGGCCCCCTCTACCCCCTCCCTTATAGATGGCCCCCTCTACCCCCTCCCTTATAGATGGCCCCCTCTACCCCCTCCCTTATAGATGGCCCCCTCTCTCCTCACCCTCCCTTATGGATGGTCCCCTCTCCCCCCACCCTCCCTTATGAATGGCCCCCTCTCCCCCCACCCTCCCTTATAGATGGTCCCCTTTCCCCCCCCCCCCCCCTCCCTTATAGATGGTCCCCTTCCCCCCCCCTCCCTTATAGATGGTCCCCTTTCCCCCCCTCCCTTATAGATGGTCCCCTTTATAGATGGTCCCCTTTCCCCCCCTTTATAGATGGTCCCCTTCCTCCCTCCCTTTATAGATGGTCCCCTTCCTCCCTCCCTTTATAGATGGTCCCCTTCCTCCCTCCCTTTATAGATGGTCCCCTTCCTCCCTCCCTTTATAGATGGTCCCCTTCCTCCCTCCCTTATAGATGGTCCCCTTTCCCCCCCTTTATAGATGGTCCCCTTCCTCCCTCCCTTTATAGATGGTCCCCTTCCTCCCTCCCTTTATAGATGGTCCCCTTCCTCCCTCCCTTTATAGATGGTCCCCTTCCTCCCTCCCTTATAGATGGTCCCCTTTCCCCCCCCCCCCCACCCTCATAGATGGCCCCCTCCTTTCCCCCCACCCTCATAGATGCCCCCCTCTTCCCCCCACCCTCATAGATGCCCCCCTCCTTCCCCCCCACCCTCATAAATGCCCCCCTCCTTCCCCCCCACCCTCATAGATGCCCCCCTCCTTTCCCCCACCCTCATAGATGCCCCCCTCCTTCCCCCCCACCCTCATAGATGGCCCCCTCCTTTCCCCCCACCCTCATAGATGGCCCCCTCCTTTCCCCCCACCCTCATAGATGGCCCCCTCCTTTCCCCCCACCCTCATAGATGGCCCCCTCCTTTCCCCCCACCCTCATAGATGGCCCCCTCCTTTCCCCCCACCCTCATAGATGGCCCCCTCCTTTCCCCCCACCCTCATAGATGGCCCCCTCCTTTCCCCCCACCCTCATAGATGGCCCCCTCCTTTCCCCCCACCCTCATAGATGGCCCCCTCCTTTCCCCCCACCCTCATAGATGGCCCCCTCCTTTCCCCCCACCCTCATAGATGGCCCCCTCCTTTCCCCCCACCCTCATAGATGGCCCCCTCCTTTCCCCCCACCCGTACAGGCTGATAAAAAAACAAAACTTAACTCACCTGACATCGCGCTCCCACGTTGATCCTCACTCCTTCGCCTTCGGTCTGTCCCCGGCTGCTGCGCGGCTGCCGGGGGTGTCGCGTCTTATCCCCGGCAGCGCGCGCATCCCAGAACTCCCTGCGCGCCGGAAACCGGAAGTCAGGGCCCAAGGCGCGCAGGGAGTTCTGGGATGCGCGCGCTGCCGGGGGTAAGACGCGACACCCCCGGCAGCCGCGCAGAAGCCGGGGAAAGACGGAGCCAGTCTCTTGTGACCGCAAGCAAAACAATGCTTGCGGTCACAAGAGTGATTGATCGGGGGGCCCCGCGGGCCCCCCTTGTGGCGGGCCCGGTCGCGGCGGCGACCCCCGCGACCACGGTGGCTACGCCACTGTGATGGAACAAGAGGATGATGAGGATGTAGTGGTATGATGATGATGGAACAAGAGGATGATGGGGGGGTGTAGTGGTGTGATGATGATGGAACAAGAGGATGATGGGGGGTGTAGTGGTATGATGAGGATGGAACAAGAGGATGATGGGGGGTGTAGTGGTATGATGATGATGGAACAAGAGGATGATGGGGGGGTGTAGTGGTATGATGATGATGGAACAAGAGGATGATGGGGGTGTAGTAGTATGATGATGAAACAAGAGGATGATGGGGGGGTGTAGTGGTATGATGGAACAAGAGGATGATGAGGGGTGTAGTGGTATGATGATGGGGGGTGTAGTGGTATGATGATGAAACAAGAGGATGATGAGGGTGATGAGGGCTACCTACTAAATGAGGGTGTAAAGGGGCCAATACAGATGTGCAGTGTGTATAGAGATGAGGATGGTGTCAGTGTGAGGAGCCTAATATGTCTGTCTGGCAGATTCTGTGGATTTGTGGCTCAGACGTTCTCATAATGGCCCAGGGCAGATGGAGAAGAAGATGAAAAGGGAAGAACTCCGATCAGAGAAGACGTCCCCTGTGAGTCACTTGATATAACTGTAATGTAATGTATATGGTGTATAGAGCCTGTGTAGAGCTGGGGCCACCTCTATATGACTGGATGAGGTGATATTGGTCTATGTACAGAGGATTATATTCAGTAGCAGTGGTGGTGTTAGTCAGTATGTGGTGGTATTAGTCAGTAGCAGCAGTGGTGTTAGTCAGTATGTGGTGGTATTAGTCAGTAGCAGCAGTGGTGTTAGTCAGTATGTGGTGGTATTAGTCAGTAGCAGCAGTGGTGTTAGTCAGTATGTGGTGGTATTATTTGTTGTTATCTGGTACAGTGTTTTATTGGTCTTAGTATACTGGATTTGGTCAGTAACAATATGGTGGTGATGGTTGTGGTGTGGCAGTAATATTTCCCCTTGTTTACTGGTAATATGGGTCTCAGTAAACAGGATTTGTTTAGTAACAGTATGGCGGTAATATGTACGGTGATAATATTTCCTGTATACTGGTATTATTGGTAATATCAGTCTTGAGATATATATCTACCAATAGCATCGAGAAAGGGGGGGGGGGCCCAAGTTGACCTCTTGCAGGGGTGAGCCTGTACATTATATGGAGAGGGGGAGGGGTGAGCCTGTACATTATATGGAGAGGGGAAGGGGTGAGCCTGTACATTATATGGAGAGGGGGAGGGGTGAGCCTGTACATTATATGGAGAGGGGGAGGGGTGAGCCTGTACATTATATGGAGAGGGGGAGGGGTAAGCCTGTACATTATATGGAGAAGGGGAGGGGTGAGCCTGTACATTATATGGAGAGGGGGAGGGGTGAGCCTGTACATTATATGGAGAGGGGAAGGGGTGAGCCTGTACATTATATGGAGAGGGGGAGGGGTGAGCCTGTACATTATATGGAGAGGGGGAGGGGTGAGCCTGTACATTATATGGAGAGGGGGAGGGGTGAGCCTGTACATTATATGGAGAAGGGGAGGGGTGAGCCTGTACATTATATGGAGAGGGGGAGGGGTGAGCTTGTACATTACATGCGGACAGGCAGGAGGGGGGTTGTCACCTACTTGGTCAGTTTCCGCTTCTTGAATCCATTCTTGCTCCTAAAAAAAAAAAAAAAATACATAATGTGAGAACAGACGGTGACGGAAGAAAAAGGGTCTCTGAGTGCTGCCCCTAATATCTGGGTGCAGACCTCTGGTTACAGTCTCTAGTCATGGTCTCTGGGTTCAGTCACTGGCCACAGTCTCCGGGTCACACACACACACACACACACACACACACACACACACACACACACACACACACACACAAGGGTAAACCCAGAGGCTGCAGGAGCCACACCGGGGGGAAAGGGCCAAACTGGTGGAGGAGCTGTACGGGTGTGGACGATGTGTGGGCTCGGCTGTGGACGCTGTGTGGGCTCGGGTGTGGACGCTGTGTGGGCTCGGGTGTGGACGCTGTGTGGGCTCGGCTGTGGACGCTGTGTGGGCTCGGGTGTGGACGCTGTGTGGGCTCGGGTGTGGACGCTGTGTGGGCTCGGCTGTGGACGCTGTGTGGGCTCGGCTGTGGACGCTGTGTGGGCTCGGCTGTGGACGCTGTGTGGGCTCGGCTGTGGACGCTGTGTGGGCTCGGCTGTGGACGCTGTGTGGGCTCGGCTGTGGACGCTGTGTGGGCTCGGCTGTGGACGCTGTGTGGGCTCGGCTGTGGACGCTGTGTGGGCTCGGCTGTGGACGCTGTGTGGGCTCGGGTGTGGACGCTGTGTGGGCTCGGGTGTGGACGCTGTGTGGGCTCGGGTGTGGACGCTGTGTGGGCTCGGGTGTGGACGCTGTGTGGGCTCGGGTGTGGACGCTGTGTGGGCTCGGGTGTGGACGCTGTGTGGGCTCGGGTGTGGACGCTGTGTGGGCTCGGGTGTGGACGCTGTGTGGGCTCGGGTGTGGACGCTGTGTGGGCTCGGCTGTGGACGCTGTGTGGGCTCGGGTGTGGACGCTGTGTGGGCTCGGGTGTGGACGCTGTGTGGGCTCGGGTGTGGACGCTGTGTGGGCTCGGGTGTGGACGCTGTGTGGGCTCGGCTGTGGACGCTGTGTGGGCTCGGCTGTGGACGCTGTGTGGGCTCGGCTGTGGACGCTGTGTGGGTTCGGCTGTGGACGCTGTGTGGGCTCGGCTGTGGACGCTGTGTGGGCTCGGCTGTGGACGCTGTGTGGGCTCGGCTGTGGACGTTGTGTGGGCTCGGCTGTGGACGCTGTGTGGGCTCGGCTGTGGACGCTGTGTGGGCTCGGCTGTGGACGCTGTGTGGGCTCGGCTGTGGACGCTGTGTGGGCTCGGCTGTGGACGCTGTGTGGGCTCGGCTGTGGACGCTGTGTGGGCTCGGCTGTGGACGCTGTGTGGGCTCGGCTGTGGACGCTGTGTGGGCTCGGCTGTGGACGCTGTGTGGGCTCGGCTGTGGACGCTGTGTGGGCTCGGCTGTGGACGCTGTGTGGGCTCGGCTGTGGACGCTGTGTGGGCTCGGCTGTGGACGCTGTGTGGGCTCGGGTGTGGACGCTGTGTGGGCTCGGGTGTGGACGCTGTGTGGGCTCGGGTGTGGACGCTGTGTGGGCTCGGGTGTGGACGCTGTGTGGGCTCGGGTGTGGACGCTGTGTGGGCTCGGGTGTGGACGCTGTGTGGGCTCGGGTGTGGACGCTGTGTGGGCTCGGGTGTGGACGCTGTGTGGGCTCGGCTGTGGACGCTGTGTGGGCTCGGCTGTGGACGCTGTGTGGGCTCGGCTGTGGACGCTGTGTGGGCTCGGCTGTGGACGCTGTGTGGGCTCGGCTGTGGACGCTGTGTGGGCTCGGCTGTGGACGCTGTGTGGGCTCGGCTGTGGACGCTGTGTGGGCTCGGCTGTGGACGCTGTGTGGGCTCGGCTGTGGACGCTGTGTGGGCTCGGCTGTGGACGCTGTGTGGGCTCGGCTGTGGACGCTGTGTGGGCTCGGCTGTGGACGCTGTGTGGGCTCGGCTGTGGACGCTGTGTGGGCTCGGCTGTGGACGCTGTGTGGGCTCGGGTGTGGACGCTGTGTGGGCTCGGCTGTGGACGCTGTGTGGGCTCGGCTGTGGACGCTGTGTGGGCTCGGCTGTGGACGCTGTGTGGGCTCGGCTGTGGACGCTGTGTGGGCTCGGCTGTGGACGCTGTGTGGGCTCGGGTGTGGACGCTGTGTGGGCTCGGGTGTGGACGCTGTGTGGGGTCGGGTGTGGACGCTGTGTGGGCTCGGGTGTGGACGCTGTGTGGGCTCGGGTGTGGACGCTGTGTGGGCTCGGGTGTGGACGCTGTGTGGGCTCGGGTGTGGACGCTGTGTGGGCTCGGGTGTGGACGCTGTGTGGGCTCGGGTGTGGACGCTGTGTGGGCTCGGGTGTGGGCTCGGGTGTGGGCTCGGGTGTGGACGATGTGTGGGCTCGGGTGTGGACGATGTGTGGGCGTGGGTGTGGACGATGTGTGGGCTCGGGTGTGGACGATGTGTGGGCTCGGGTGTGGACGCTGTGTGGGCTCGGGTGTGGACGCTGTGTGGGCTCGGGTGTGGACGCTGTGTGGGCTCGGGTGTGGACGCTGTGTGGGCTCGGGTGTGGGCTCGGGTGTGGGCTCGGGTGTGGACGATGTGTGGGCTCGGGTGTGGACGATGTGTGGGCGTGGGTGTGGACGATGTGTGGGCTCGGGTGTGGACGATGTGTGGGCGTGGGTGTGGACGATGTGTGGGCTCGGGTGTGGACGATGTGTGGGCTCGGGTGTGGACGCTGTGTGGGCTCGGGTGTGGACGCTGTGTGGGCTCGGGTGTGGACGCTGTGTGGGCTCGGGTGTGGACGCTGTGTGGGCTCGGGTGTGGACGCTGTGTGGGCTCGGGTGTGGACGCTGTGTGGGCTCGGGTGTGGACGCTGTGTGGGCTCGGGTGTGGGCTCGGGTGTGGGCTCGGGTGTGGACGCTGTGTGGGCTCGGGTGTGGACGCTGTGTGGGCTCGGGTGTGGACGCTGTGTGGGCTCGGGTGTGGACGCTGTGTGGGCTCGGGTGTGGACGCTGTGTGGGCTCGGGTGTGGACGCTGTGTGGGCTCGGGTGTGGACGCTGTGTGGGCTCGGGTGTGGACGCTGTGTGGGCTCGGGTGTGGACGCTGTGTGGGCTCGGGTGTGGTCGCTGTGTGGGCTCGGGTGTGGACGCTGTGTGGGACTGAGCAATAAATAGACACAGAATGAAGCAGCATCAGCCTGTCCACAGACTGAGAGGGGTTGTGACAAATAATGGAGGAGATACGACACTACGGGGCGAGCGTGGAGGGACACACACACTGACCTAACTGGGCACTGCTGCTCCAGACAAACTCTGCTACCTCTCTGGTAAAAGATTCTGGTAACGCTAAAAAACAAAGCAAAAATTCTCTTCAGACACATTGACTAAAAACTGCACAACAAGAAGGGGACGTACATTCAGAGAGAACTCACCGGGACTCACAAAGAATTAACGGGGACGCACACTTACGGGGAACTCACCAGGACTCACACTCACCAGGACTCACACTCACAAAGAATTAACGGGGACGCACACTCACAAAGAATTAACGGGGACGCACACTTACGGGGAACTCACCAGGACTCACACTCACCAGGACTCACACTCACAAAGAATTAACGGGGACGCACACTCACCGGGACGCACAGTCACCGGGGCGCACACTCACCGGGGCGCACACTCACCGGGGCGCACACTGCACTTAGCAGGAACACAAGGATGAAGGGTCTCTTAAGAATACTGTATTGTTATTTATAGCTATTTTTCCCAGGATCACACCAGGTTCTCGCCCTCCTTGGATCCATCACAATTGTCTATCACACTTGGCACAGATATTGTCTTTGAGTTCCTGGTTTTTACAGCAGATTGATATATATATCCCAGGGCCTTTTAGGAATACGGCTTTTTTTTTCCTTTTACCTCCAAGAATTTTTAGAGGGTCCCCACAAGGCTCTCTCTCCCAGTATAAGGAGGGTCCCCACCAGGCTCTCTCCCCCAGTATAAGGAGGGTCCCCACCAGTCTCTCTCCCAGTATAAGGAGGGTCCCCACAAGGCTCTCTCCCCCAGTATAAGGAGGGTCCCCACAAGGCTCTCTCTCCCAGTATAAGGAGGGTCACCACCAGGCTCTCTCCCAGTATAAGGAGGGTCACCACCAGGCTCTCTCTCCCAGTATAAGGAGGGTCACCACCAGGCTCTCTCCCCCAGTATAAGGAGGGTCCCCACAAGGCTCTCTCTCCCAGTATAAGAAGGGTCACCACAAGGCTCTCTCTCCCAGTATAAGGAGGGTCCCCACAAGGCTCTCTCTCCCAGTATAAGGAGGGTCCCCACAAGGCTCTCTCCCCCAGTATAAGGAGGGTCCCCACAAGGCTCTCTCTCCCAGTATAAGGAGGGTCCCCACAAGGCTCTCTCCCCCAGTATAAGGAGGGTCACCACCAGGCTCTCCCCCAGTATAAGGAGGGTCACCACCAGGCTCTCTCCCAGTATAAGGAGGGTCCCCACAAGGCTCTCTCTCCCAGTATAAGGAGGGTCACCACCAGGCTCTCCCTCCCAGTATAAGGAGGGTCACCACCAGGCTCTCTCCCAGTATAAGGAGGGTCCCCACAAGGCTCTCTCTCCCAGTATAAGGAGGGTCACCACCAGGCTCTCTCCCCCAGTATAAGGAGGGTCACCACCAGGCTCTCTCCCAGTATAAGGAGGGTCCCCACAAGGCTCTCTCTCCCAGTATAAGGAGGGTCACCACAAGGCTCTCTCCCAGTATAAGGAGGGTCACCACAAGGCTCTCTCTCCCAGTATAAGGAGGGTCACCACCAGGCTCTCTCCCAGTATAAGGAGGGTCACCACCAGGCTCTCTCTCCCAGTATAAGGAGGGTCCCCACAAGGCTCTCTCTCCCAGTATAAGGAGGGTCACCACCAGGCTCTCTCTCCCAGTATAAGGAGGGTCCCCACAAGGCTCTCTCTCCCAGTATAAGGAGGGTCCCCACAAGGCTCTCTCCCCCAGTATAAGGAGGGTCACCACCAGGCTCTCCCCCAGTATAAGGAGGGTCCCCACCAGGCTCTCTCCCAGTATAAGGAGGGTCACCACCAGGCTCTCTCCCAGTATAAGAAGGATCCCCACCAGGCTCTCCCCCAGTATAAGGAGGGTCACCACCAGGCTCTCCCCCAGTATAAGGAGGGTCCCCACAAGGCTCTCTCTCCCAGTATAAGGAGGGTCACCACAAGGCTCTCTCTCCCAGTATAAGAAGGATCCCCACCAGGCTCTCCCCCAGTATAAAGTAGGTCCCCACCAGGCTCTCTCCCGGTATAAAGTAGGTCCCCACCAGGCTCTCCCCCCCAGTATAAGGAGGGTCACCACCAGGCTCTCCCCCAGTGTAGCTATACCTACACCTGTACCCACACCTATACCGTATAGGTGTGGGTACAGGTGGAGGTATAGCTGCAGGCACAGGTGGAGGAATATGTGTGGGTACATGTGTGGGTACAGGTGGAGGTAAAGGTGTGGGTACAGGTGGAGGTATAGCTACAGGAACAGGTGGAGGTATAGGTGTGGATACAGGTGTAGGTATAGCTACAGGAAAAGGTGTAGGTATACCTACAAGCACAGGTGGAAGTATAGCTGTAGGCACAGGTGTAGGTATAGGTGTGTGTACAGGTGGCGGTATAGCTGAAGGCACAGGTGGAGGTGTGGACACAGGTGTGGTTACAGGTAGAGGTATAAGTGTGGTAACAGGTAAAGGTATTGATACAGGCACAGGTGGAGGTATATGTGTGGGTACAGGTGGAGGTATAGCTACAGGCACAGGTGGAGGTATATGTGTGGGTACAGGTGGAGGTATAGCTACAGGCACAGGTGGAGGTATAACTACAGGAACAGGTGGAGGTATAACTACAGGCACAGGTGGAGGTATAAGTGTGGATACAGGTGTAGGTATAGCTACATGCACAGGTGGAGGTATAGGTGTGGGTACAGGTGGAGGTATAGCTACAGGCACAGGTGGAGGTGTGGACACAGGTGTGGTTACAGGTAGAGGTATAAGTGTGGTAACAGGTAAAGGTATTGATACAGGCACAGGTGGAGGTATATGTGTAGGTACAGGTGGAGGTATAGTTACAGGTGGAGGTATATGTGTGGGTACAGGTGGAGGTATAGCTACAGGCACAGGTGGAGGTATAACTACAGGAACAGGTGGAGGTATAACTACAGGCACAGGTGGAGGTATAAGTGTGGATACAGGTGTAGGTATAGCTACATGCACAGGTGGAGGTATAGGTGTGGGTACAGGTGGAGGTATAGCTACAGGCACAGGTGGAGGTATATGTGTGGGTATAGGTGAAGGTATAGGTGTGGATAAAGATGGAGCCATAGGTGTGGGTACAGGTTTAGGTATACCTACAAGCACAGGTGGAAGTGTAGCTGTAGGCACAGGTGTAGGTATAGCTACAGGAACAGGTGGAGGTACAGGTGTGGGTATAGGTGTGGATACAGGTGTAGGTATAGCTACAAGAACAGGTGGAGGTATACCTATAAGCACAGGTGGAAGTGTAGCTGTAGGCACAGGTGTAGGTGTGGGTACAGGTGGCGGTATAGCTGAAGGCACAGGTGGAGGTGTGGACACAGGTGTGGGTACAGGTGGAGGTATAAGTGTGGGAACAGGTGAAGGAATTGATACAAGCACAGGTGGAGGTATAACCACAGATTGAGGTACAGGTGTGGGTACAGGTGGAGGTATAACAACAGGCAAAGGTGGAGGTATAGATGTGGGTACAGGTGGAAGTATAACTACAGGCACAGGTGGAGGTATAACTACAGGCACAGGTGGAGGTATAGCTACAGGCACTGGTGGAGGTATAGGTACAGGTGGAAGTATAACTACAGGCACAGATGGAGGTATAGATACAGGTGGAGGTATACCTACAGGCACAGGTGGAGGTATAGCTACAGGTGGAGGTATAGGTGTGGGTACAGGTGGAGGTATAACTACAGGTACAGGCATAGGTGGTGGTATGGGTGTGGGTACAGGTGGAGGTATAACTACAGGAACAGGTGGAGGTATAACTACAGGCACAGGTGTAGGTATAGGTGTGGATACAGGTGTAGGTATAGCTACAGGAAAAGGTGTAGGTATACCTACAAGCCCAGGTGGAAGTGTAGCTGTAGGCACAGGTGTAGGTATAGGTGTGGGTACAGGTGGCGGTATAGCTGAAGGCACAGGTGGAGGTGTGGACACAGGTGTGGTTACAGGTAGAGGTATAAGTGTGGTAACAGGTGAAGGTATTAATACAGGCACAGGTGGAGGTATAACCACAGACGGAGGTTCAGGTGTGGGTACAGGTTTAGGTATACCTACAAGCACAGGTGGAAGTGTAGCTGTAGGCACAGGTGTAGGTATAGCTACAGGAACAGGTGGAGGTACAGGTGTGGGTATAGGTGTGGATACAGGTGTAGGTATAGCTACAAGAACAGGTGGAGGTATACCTATAAGCACAGGTGGAAGTGTAGCTGTAGGCACAGGTGTAGGTGTGGGTACAGGTGGCGGTATAGCTGAAGGCACAGGTGGAGGTGTGGACACAGGTGTGGGTACAGGTGGAGGTATAAGTGTGGGAACAGGTGAAGGAATTGATACAAGCACAGGTGGAGGTATAACCACAGATTGAGGTACAGGTGTGGGTACAGGTGGAGGTATAACAACAGGCAAAGGTGGAGGTATAGATGTGGGTACAGGTGGAAGTATAACTACAGGCACAGGTGGAGGTATAACTACAGGCACAGGTGGAGGTATAGCTACAGGCACTGGTGGAGGTATAGGTACAGGTGGAAGTATAACTACAGGCACAGATGGAGGTATAGATACAGGTGGAGGTATACCTACAGGCACAGGTGGAGGTATAGCTACAGGTGGAGGTATAGGTGTGGGTACAGGTGGAGGTATAACTACAGGTACAGGCATAGGTGGTGGTATGGGTGTGGGTACAGGTGGAGGTATAACTACAGGAACAGGTGGAGGTATAACTACAGGCACAGGTGTAGGTATAGGTGTGGATACAGGTGTAGGTATAGCTACAGGAAAAGGTGTAGGTATACCTACAAGCCCAGGTGGAAGTGTAGCTGTAGGCACAGGTGTAGGTATAGGTGTGGGTACAGGTGGCGGTATAGCTGAAGGCACAGGTGGAGGTGTGGACACAGGTGTGGTTACAGGTAGAGGTATAAGTGTGGTAACAGGTGAAGGTATTAATACAGGCACAGGTGGAGGTATAACCACAGACGGAGGTTCAGGTGTGGGTACAGGTGGAGGTATAGCTACAGGCACAGGTGGAGGTATATGTGTGGGTACAGGTGGAGGTATAGCTACAGGCACAGGTGGAGGTATATGTGTGGGTACAGGTGGAGGTATAGCTACAGGCACAGGTGGAGGTATAGGTGTGGGCACAGGTGGAGGTATAGCTACAGACACAGGTGGAGGTATATGTGTGGGTATAGGTGAAGGTATAGGTGTGGATAAAGATGGAGCCATAGGTGTGGGTACAGGTTTAGGTATACGTACAAGCACAGGTGGAAGTGTAGCTGTAGGCACAGGTGTAGGTATAGCTACAGGAACAGGTGGAGGTACAGGTGTGGGTATAGGTGTGGATACAGGTGTAGGTATAGCTACAGGAACAGGTGGAGGTATACCTATAAGCACAGGTGGAAGTGTAGCTGTAGGCACAGGTGTAGGTGTGGGTACAGGTGGCGGTATAGCTGAAGGCACAGGTGGAGGTGTGGACACAGGTGTGGGTATAAGTGTGGGAACAGGTGAAGGTATTGATACAAGCACAGGTGGAGGTATAACCACAGATTGAGGTACAGGTGTGGGTACAGGTGGAGGTATAACAACAGGCAAAGGTGGAGGCATAGATGTGGGTACAGGTGGAGGTATAACTACAGGAACAGGTGGAGGTATAGCTACAGGCACAGGTGGAGGTATAGGTACAGGTGGAGGTATAGCTACAGGCACTGGTGGAGGTATAGCTACAGGCACAGGTGGAGGTATAACTACAGGCACAGGTGGAGGTATAGCTACAGGCACAGGTGGAGATATAGGTACAGGTGGAGGTATAGGTACAGGTGGAGGTATAACTACAGGCACAGGTGGAGGTATAACTACAGGCACAGGTGGAGGTATAGCTACAGGCACAGGTGGAGGTATAGCTACAGGCACAGGTGGAGGTATAACTACAGGCACAGGTGGAGGTATAACTACAGGCACAGGTAGAGGTATAACTACAGGCACAGGTGGAGGTATAGCTACAGGCACAGGTGGAGGTATAACTACAGGCACAGGTAGAGGTATAACTACAGGCACAGGTGGAGGTATAGGTACAGGTGGAAGTATAACTACAGGCACAGGTGGAGGTATAGATACAGGTGGAGGTATACCTACAGGCACAGGTAGAGGTATACCTACAGGCACAGGTGGAGGTATAGCTACAGGCACAGGTGGAGGTATAACTACAGGCACAGGTGGAGGTATAACTACAGGCACAGGTGGAGGTATAGCTACAGGCACAGGTGGAGGTATAGGTACAGGTGGAGGTATAGCTACAGGCACTGGTGGAGGTATAGCTACAGGCACAGGTGGAGGTATAGGTACAGGTGGAGGTATAGCTACAGGCACTGGTGGAGGTATAGGTACAGGTGGAAGTATAACTACAGGCACAGGTGGAGGTATAGATACAGGTGGAGGTATACCTACAGGCACAGGTGGAGGTATAGCTACAGGCACAGGTGGAGGTATAACTACAGGCACAGGTGGAGGTATAACTACAGGCACAGGTAGAGGTATAACTACAGGCACAGGTGGAGGTATAGATACAGGTGGAGGTATACCTACAGGCACAGGTGGAGGTATAACTACAGGCACAGGTGGAGGTATAGCTACAGGCACAGGTGGAGGTATAGGTACAGGTGGAGGTATAGGTACAGGTGGAGGTATAACTACAGGCACAGGTGGAGGTATAACTACAGGCACAGGTGGAGGTATAGCTACAGGCACAGGTGGAGGTATAGCTACAGGCACAGGTGGAGGTATAACTACAGGCACAGGTGGAGGTATAACTACAGGCACAGGTAGAGGTATAACTACAGGCACAGGTGGAGGTATAGCTACAGGCACAGGTGGAGGTATAACTACAGGCACAGGTAGAGGTATAACTACAGGCACAGGTGGAGGTATAGGTACAGGTGGAAGTATAACTACAGGCACAGGTGGAGGTATAGATACAGGTGGAGGTATACCTACAGGCACAGGTAGAGGTATACCTACAGGCACAGGTGGAGGTATAGCTACAGGCACAGGTGGAGGTATAACTACAGGCACAGGTGGAGGTATAGCTACAGGCACAGGTGGAGGTATAGGTACAGGTGGAGGTATAGCTACAGGCACTGGTGGAGGTATAGCTACAGGCACAGGTGGAGGTATAGGTACAGGTGGAGGTATAGCTACAGGCACTGGTGGAGGTATAGGTACAGGTGGAAGTATAACTACAGGCACAGGTGGAGGTATAGATACAGGTGGAGGTATACCTACAGGCACAGGTGGAGGTATAGCTACAGGCACAGGTGGAGGTATAACTACAGGCACAGGTGGAGGTATAACTACAGGCACAGGTAGAGGTATAACTACAGGCACAGGTGGAGGTATAGATACAGGTGGAGGTATACCTACAGGCACAGGTGGAGGTATAACTACAGGCACAGGTGGAGGTATAGCTACAGGCACAGGTGGAGGTATAGGTACAGGTGGAGGTATAGGTACAGGTGGAGGTATAACTACAGGCACAGGTGGAGGTATAACTACAGGCACAGGTGGAGGTATAGCTACAGGCACAGGTGGAGGTATAGCTACAGGCACAGGTGGAGGTATAACTACAGGCACAGGTGGAGGTATAACTACAGGCACAGGTAGAGGTATAACTACAGGCACAGGTGGAGGTATAGGTACAGGTGGAAGTATAACTACAGGCACAGGTGGAGGTATAGATACAGGTGGAGGTATACCTACAGGCACAGGTAGAGGTATACCTACAGGCACAGGTGGAGGTATAGCTACAGGCACAGGTGGAGGTATAACTACAGGCACAGGTGGAGGTATAGCTACAGGCACAGGTGGAGGTATAGGTACAGGTGGAGGTATAGCTACAGGCACTGGTGGAGGTATAGCTACAGGCACAGGTGGAGGTATAGGTACAGGTGGAGGTATAGCTACAGGCACTGGTGGAGGTATAGGTACAGGTGGAAGTATAACTACAGGCACAGGTGGAGGTATAGATACAGGTGGAGGTATAACTACAGGCACAGGTGGAGGTATAGCTACAGGCACAGGTGGAGGTATAGCTACAGGCACAGGTGGAGGTATAACTACAGGCACAGGTGGAGGTATAACTACAGGCACAGGTAGAGGTATAACTACAGGCACAGGTGGAGGTATAGCTACAGGCACAGGTGGAGGTATAACTACAGGCACAGGTAGAGGTATAAGTACAGGCACAGGTGGAGGTATAGGTACAGGTGGAAGTATAACTACAGGCACAGGTGGAGGTATAGATACAGGTGGAGGTATACCTACAGGCACAGGTAGAGGTATACCTACAGGCACAGGTGGAGGTATAGCTACAGGCACAGGTGGAGGTATAACTACAGGCACAGGTGGAGGTATAGCTACAGGCACTGGTGGAGGTATAGCTACAGGCACAGGTGGAGGTATAGGTACAGGTGGAGGTATAGCTACAGGCACAGGTGGAGGTATAGGTACAGGTGGAGGTATAGCTACAGGCACTGGTGGAGGTATAGGTACAGGTGGAAGTATAACTACAGGCACAGGTGGAGGTATAGCTACAGGTGGAGGTATAGGTGTGGGTACAGGTGGAGGTATAACTACAGGTACAGGCATAGGTGGTGGTATGGGTGTGGGTACAGGTAGAGGTATAACTACAGGTACAGGTGAGGTATATGTCACAGATGTGTTTGTTAATGTAGTTTTCTTCCTTGGTTTGTTGCTTGGTATATTTATTTATCGACCTCTAGAATCCAGAGCTGGGACCTTCTTCCCTTTCCGCAGGGGGTGACTTTAGCTAGTGATCTGCCCCTGCCCTGCTGACACCACAGGAAACTGGGGAAGGGGAGAATAAAAATCTGGTGGGGCAGATGTAGATGTGGCATGAGGAGAGTAAGCTGCGGAGCTCTTCTCACCATGTTGCTGTGTATCTGATATGTGAAGCCTCCATTACATTGGAATAAAGGACTTTATTAGAGAGAAGACTAACTGCTCAGTGCCCGTCTGTATTGGTCACTAGTCGCTTTTGTGACAGACGTGGTGGCAGCGGTGGGATTGTTGCACTGAGCAGTATGCAGAGACAAGAGCTGGAACAGCCTGATATGGACCCCACTGAGGGATTATTTCACAGGCGGATGAGACTGATTGGAGGAGAGCTGAGCCCCAGTCACAAGATGGAGCTGATGAAACTATGAAGAAGCGTCCTGGAGAGAGAGGAGACCGTGGTGCCAGGACATCACTGGAGAATAAGAGCAGAGTGCAGTGCCAGGACATCACTGGAGAATAAGAGCAGAGTGCAGTGCCAGGACATCACTGGAGAATAAAAGTAGAGCGCAGTGCCAGGACGTCACTGGAGAATAAGAGAGCAGAGCGCAGTGCCAGGACATCACTGGAGAATAGGAGCAGAGCGCAGTGCCAGGAGAACACTGGAGAATAAGAGAGCAGAGCGCAGTGCCAGGACATCACTGGAGAATAAGAGAGCAGAGCGCAGTGCCAGGACATCACTGGAGGATAAGAGAGCAGAGTGCAGTGCCAGGACATCACTGGAGGATAAGAGAGCAGAGCACAGTGCCAGGACATCACTGGAGAATAAGAGAGCAGAGCGCAGTGCCAGGACATCACTGGAGAATAAGAGAGCAGAGCGCAGTGCCAGGACATCACTGGAGAATAAGAGAGCAGAGCGCAGTGCCAGGACATCACTGGAGGATAAGAGAGCAGAGCGCAGTGCCAGGACATCACTGGAGAATAGGAGCAGAGCGCAGTGCCAGGACATCACTGGAGAATAAGAGAGCAGAGCGCAGTGCCAGGAGAACACTGGAGGATAAGAGAGCAGAGCGCAGTGCCAGGACATCACTGGAAAATAAGAGAGCAGAGCGCAGTGCCAGGAGAACACTGGAGAATAAGAGAGCAGAGCGCAGTGCCAGGACATCACTGGAGAATAAGAGCAGAGCGCAGTGCCAGGACAACACAGGAGGATGAGAGAGCAGAGCACAGTGCCAGGAGAACACTGGAGGATAAGAGAGTAGAGTGAGCGCAGTGCCAGGACATCACTGGAGGTGAGAGAGCAGAGCGCAGTGCCAGGACATCACTGGAGAATAAGAGCAGAGCGCAGTGCCAGGACATCACTGGAGAATAAGAGAGCAGAGCGCAGTGCCAGGACATCACTGGAGAATAAGAGAGCAGAGCGCAGTGCCAGGACATCACTGGAGAACAAGAGACCAGAGCGCAGTTCCAGGAGAACACTGGAGAATAAGAGAGCAGAGCGCAGTGCCAGGAGAACACTGGAGGATAAGAGAGCAGAGCGCAGTGCCAGGACATCACTGGAGGATAAGAGAGAGTAGAGTGAGCGCAGTGCCAGGACATCACTGGATAATGAGAGAGCAGAGCACAGTGCCAGGACATCACTGGAGAATAAGAGAGCAGAGCACAGTGCCAGGACATCACTGGAGAATAAGAGAGCAGAGCGCAGTGCCAGGAGAACACTGGAGGATAAGAGAGTAGAGTGAGCGCAGTGCCAGGACATCACTGGAGAATAAGAGAGCAGAGCGCAGTGCCAGGACATCACTGGAGAATAAGAGAGCAGAGCGGAGTGCCAGGAGAACACTGGAGGATAAGAGAGTAGAGTGAGCGCAATGCCAGGACATCAATGGAGGAGAAGAGAGCAGAGCGCAGTGCCAGGACATCACTGGAGGAGGAGAGAGCAGAGTGCAGTGCCAGGACATCACTGGAGAATAAGAGAGCAGAGCGCAGTGACAGGATATCACTGGAGGAGGATGAGAGAGCAGAGCGCAGTGCCAGGACATCACTGGAGAATAAGAGAGCAGAGCGCAGTGCCAGGACATCACTGGATGATAAGAGAGCAGAGCGCAGTGCCAGGACATCATTGGAGGAGGAAAGACAAGAGCGCAGTGCCAGGACATCACTGGAGGAGAAGAGAGCAGAGCGCAGTGCCAGGACATCACTGGAGGATAAGAGAGCAGAGTGCAATGCCAGGACATCACTGGAGGATAAGAGGGCAGAGCGCAGTGCCAGGAGAACACTGGAGGATAAGAGAGTAGAGTGAGCGCAGTGCCAGGAGAACACTGGAGGATAAGAGAGTAGAGTGAGTGCAGTGCCAGGACATCACTGGATAATGAGAGAGCAGAGCGTGGTGCCAGGACATAACTGGAGAATAAGAGAGCAGAGCGCAGTGCCAGGAGAACACTGGAGGATAAGAGAGTAGAGTGAGCGCAGTGCCAGGACATCACTGGAGAATAAGAGAGCAGAGCGCAGTGCCAGGACATCACTGGAGGATGAGAGAGCAGAGCGCAGTGCCAGGACATCACTGGAGGAGGAAAGAGCAGAGCGCAGTGCCGGGAGAACACTGGAGGAGGAAAGAGCAGAGCGCAGTGCCAGGACATCACTGGAGAATAAGAGCAGATCGCAGTGCCAGGATATCACTGGAGAATAAGAGCAGATCGCAGTGCCAGGACATCACTGGAGGAGGATGAGAGAGCAGAGCACAGTGCCAGGACATCACTGGAGGAGGATGAGAGAGCAGATCGCAGTGCCAGGACATCACTGGAGGAGGAGAGAGAGCAGAGCGAGCACAGTGCCAGGACATCACTGGAGGAGGAGAGAGCAGAGCGCAGTGCCAGGCCGTCACTGGAGGAGGAGAGAGCAGAGCGCAGTGCCAGGAGAACACTGGAGGATAAGAGAGTAGAGCGCAGTGCCAGGATATCACTGGAGGATAAGAGAGCAGAGCGCAGTGCCAGGATATCACTGGAGGATAAGAGAGCAGAGCGCAGTGCCAGGCCATCACATGAGGAGAGAGCAGAGCGCAGTGCCAGGACATCACTGGAGGATAAGAGAGCAGAGCGCAGTGCCAGGAGAACACTGGAGGATAAGAGAGCAGAGCGCAGTGCCAGGACATCACTGGAGAATAAGAGAGCAGAGCGCAGTGCCAGGACATCACAGGAGGATGAGAGAGCAGAGCCCAGTGCCAGGACATCACTGGAGAATAAGGGAGCAGAGCACAGTGCCAGGACATCACTGGAGAATGAGAGAGAGCAGAGCGCAGTGCCAGGACATCACTGGAGGATAAGAGAGCAGAGCGCAGTGCCAGGACATCACTGGAGAAGGAGAAAGCAGAGCACAGTGCCAGGACATCACTGGAGGATGAGAGAGAGCAGAGCGCAGTGCCAGGACATCACTGGAGGAGGAGAGAGCAGAGTGCAGTGTCAGGACATCACTGGAGGATAAGAGAGCAGAGCGCAGTGCCAGGACATCACTGGAGGAGGAAAGAGCAGAGTGCAGTGCCAGGAGAACACTGGAGGAGGAAAGAGCAGAGCGCAGTGCCAGGACATCACTGGAGAATAAGAGCAGATCGCAGTGCCAGGACATCACTGGAGAAGGAGAGAGCAGAGCGCGGTGCCAGGACATCACTGGAGGAGGAGAGAGCAGAGCGCGGTGCCAGGACATCACTGGAGGATAAGAGAGTAGAGCGCAGTGCCAGGCCATCACTGGAGGAGGAGAGAGCAGAGCGCAGTGCCAGGAGAACACTGGAGGATAAGAGAGTAGAGCGCAGTGCCAGGCCATCACTGGAGGAGAGAGCAGAGCGCAGTGCCAGGCCATCACTGGAGGATAAGAGAGCAGAGCGCAGTGCCAGGACAACACAGGAGGATGAGAGAGCAGAGCCCAGTGCCAGGACATCACTGGAGAAGGAGAGAGCAGAGCGCAGTGCCAGGACATCACTGGAGGATGAGAGAGCAGAGCGCAGTGCCAGGACATCACTGGAGGGGGAGAGAGCAGAGCGCAGTGCCAGGACATCACTAGAGGATGAGAGAGCAGAGCGCAGTGCCAGGACATCACTGTAGGTGAGAGAGCAGAGCGCAGTGCCAGGACCTCACTGGAGGAGGATGAGAGAGCAGAGCGCAGTGCCAGGACATCACTAGAGGATGAGAGAGCAGAGCGCAGTGCCAGGACATCACTAGAGGATGAGAGAGCAGAGCGCAGTGCCAGGACATCACTAGAGGATGAGAGAGCAGAGCGCAGTGCCAGGACATCACTAGAGGATGTAAGAGCAGAGCGCAGTGCCAGGACATCACTAGAGGAGGATGAGAGAGCAGAGCGCGGTGCCAGGACATCACTGGAGGAGGATGAGAGAGCAGAGCGCGGTGCCAGGACATCACTGGAGGAGGATGAGAGAGCAGAGTGCGGCGCCAGGACATCACTGGAGGAGGAGAGAGCAGAGCGCAATGCCAGGACATCACAGGAGGGGGAGAGAGCAGAGCGCAATGCCAGGACATCACAGGAGGGGGAGAGAGCAGAGCGCAGTGCCAGGACATCACTAGAGGATGAGAGAGCAGAGCGCAGTGCCAGGACATCACTGGAGGAGGAGAGAGCAGAGCGCAATGCCAGGACATCACAGGAGGGGGAGAGAGCAGAGCGCAGTGCCAGGACATCACTGGAGGATAAGAGAGCAGAGCCCAGTGGCAGGACATCAATGGAGGATAAGAGAGCAGAGCGCAGTGCCAGAACATCACTGGAGGATAAGAGAGCAGAGTGCAGTGCCAGGACATCACTGGAGGATCAGAGCGCAGTGCCAGGATATCACTGGAGGATAAGAGAGCAGAGCGCAGTGCCAGGACATCACTGGAGGATCAGAGAGCAGAGCGCAGTGCCAGGATATCACTGGAGGATAAGAGAGCAGAGCCCAGTGGCAGGACATCACTAGAGGAAAAGAGAGCAGAGCGCAGTGCCAGGATATCACTGGAGGATAAAAGAGCAGAGCGCAGTGCCAGGAGAACACTGGAGGATAAGAGAGCAGAGCGCAGTGCCAAGACATCACTGGAGGATCAGAGAGCAGAGCGCAGTGCCAGGATACCACTGGAGAAGGAGAGAGCAGAGCGCAGTGCCAGGACATCAGTGGAGGATGAGAGAGCAGAGCGCAGTGCCAGGACATCACTGGAGGATGAGAGAGCAGAGCGCAGTGCCAGGATATCACTGGAGGATGAGAGAGCAGAGCGCAGTGCCAGGACATCACTGGAGGATGAGAGAGCAGAGCGCAGTGCCAGGACATCAGTGGAGGATAAGAGAGCAGAGCGCAGTGCCAGGATATCACTAGAGGATGAGACAGCAGAGCGCAGTGACAGGATATCACTGGAGGATGAGAGAGCAGAGCGCAGTGCCAGGACATCACTGGAGAATAAGAGAGCAGAGCGCAGTGCCAGGATATCACTGGAGGATGAGAGAGCAGAGCGCAGTGCCAGGACATCACTGGAGGATGAGAGAGCAGAGCGCAGTGCCAGGACATCAGTGGAGGATGAGAGAGCAGAGCGCAGTGCCAGGCCATCACTGGAGGATGAGAGAGCAGAGCGCAGTGCCAGGACATCACTGGAGGATCAGAGAGCAGAGCGCAGTGCCAGGACATCACTGGAGGATGAGAGAGCAGAGCGCAGTGCCAGGACATCACTAGAGGATAAGAGAGCAGAGCGCAGTGCCAGGATATCACTGGAGGAGGAGAGAGCAGAGCGCAGTGACAGGATATCACTGGAGGATGAGAGAGCAGAGCGCAGTGCCAGGACATCACTGGAGGATGAGAGAGCAGAGCGCAGTGCCAGGACATCAGTGGAGGATGAGAGAGCAGAGCGCAGTGCCAGGACATCACTGGAGGATGAGAGAGCAGAGCGCAGTGCCAGGACATCACTGGAGGATCAGAGAGCAGAGCGCAGTGCCAGGACATCACTGGAGGATGAGAGAGCAGAGCGCAGTGCCAGGATACCACTGGAGGATGAGAGAGCAGAGCGCAGTGCCAGGATATCACTGGAGGATGAGAGAGCAGAGCGCAGTGCCAGGATAGCACTGGAGGATGAGAGAGCAGAGGGCAGTGCCAGGACATCACTGGAGGATCAGAGAGCAGAGCGCAGTGCCAGGACATCAGTGGAGGATGAGAGAGCAGAGCGCAGTGCCAGGACATCAGTGGAGGATGAGAGAGCAGAGCGCAGTGCCAGGACATCACTGGAGGATGAGATAGCAGAGCGCAGTGCCAGGATACCACTGGAGGATGAGAGAGCAGAGCGCAGTGCCAGGATATCACTGGAGGATGAGAGAGCAGAGCGCAGTGCCAGGATAGCACTGGAGGATGAGAGAGCAGAGCGCAGTGCCAGGACATCACTGGAGGATCAGAGAGCAGAGCGCAGTGCCAGGACATCAGTGGAGGATGAGAGAGCAGAGCGCAGTGCCAGGACATCAGTGGAGGATGAGAGAGCAGAGCGCAGTGCCAGGACATCACTGGAGGATGAGAGAGCAGAGCGCAGTCCCAGGATATCACTGGAGGATAAGAGAGCAGAGCGCAGTCCCAGGATATCACTGGAGGATCAGGATATCACTGGAGGATCAGAGAGCAGAGCGCAGTCCCAGGACATCACTGGAGGATCAGAGAGCAGAGCGCAGTCCCAGGACATCACTGGAGGATCAGAGAGCAGAGCGCAGTGCCAGGATATCACTGGAGGATCAGAGAGCAGAGCGCAGTGCCAGGACATCACTGGAGGATCAGAGAGCAGAGCGCAGTCCCAGGATATCACTGGAGGATGAGAGAGCAGAGCGCAGTGCCAGGACATCAGTGGAGGATGAGAGAGCAGAGCGCAGTGCCAGGCCATCACTGGAGGATGAGAGAGCAGAGCGCAGTGCCAGGCCATCACTGGAGGATGAGAGAGCAGAGCGCAGTCCCAGGATATCACTGGAGGATAAGAGAGCAGAGCGCAGTCCCAGGATATCACTGGAGGATCAGGATATCACTGGAGGATCAGAGAGCAGAGCGCAGTCCCAGGACATCACTGGAGGATCAGAGAGCAGAGCGCAGTCCCAGGACATCACTGGAGGATGAGAGAGCAGAGCGCAGTGCCAGGATATCACTGGAGGATGAGAGAGCAGAGCGCAGTGCCAGGATATCACTGGAGGATGAGAGAGCAGAGCGCAGTGCCAGGACATCACTGGAGGATGAGAGAGCAGAGCGCAGTGCCAGGACATCAGTGGAGGATGAGAGAGCAGAGCGCAGTGCCAGGCCATCACTGGAGGATAAGAGAGCAGAGCGCAGTGCCAGGACATCACTGGAGGAGGAGGAGAGAGCAGAGCGCAGTCCCAGGACATCACTGGAGGATGAGAGAGCAGAGCGCAGTGCCAGGATATCACTGGAGGATGAGAGAGCAGAGCGCAGTGCCAGGATAGCACTGGAGGATGAGAGAGCAGAGCGCAGTGCCAGGACATCACTGGAGGATGAGAGAGCAGAGCGCAGTGCCAGGACATCAGTGGAGGATGAGAGAGCAGAGCGCAGTGCCAGGACATCACTAGAGGATAAGAGAGCAGAGCGCAGTGCCAGGATATCACTGGAGGAGGAGAGAGCAGAGCGCAGTGACAGGATATCACTGGAGGATGAGAGAGCAGAGCGCAGTGCCAGGACATCACTGGAGGATGAGAGAGCAGAGCGCAGTGCCAGGACATCAGTGGAGGATGAGAGAGCAGAGCGCAGTGCCAGGACATCAGTGGAGGATGAGAGAGCAGAGCGGAGTGCCAGGACACCACTGGAGGATGAGAGAGCAGAGCGCAGTGCCAGGACATCACTGGAGGATAAGAGAGCAGAGCGCAGTCCCAGGATATCACTGGAGGATAAGAGAGCAGAGCGCAGTCCCAGGATATCACTGGAGGATCAGGATATCACTGGAGGATCAGAGAGCAGAGCGCAGTCCCAGGACATCACTGGAGGATCAGAGAGCAGAGCGCAGTCCCAGGATATCACTGGAGGATGAGAGAGCAGAGCGCAGTGTCAGGATATCACTGGAGGATGAGAGAGCAGAGCGCAGTGTCAGGATATCACTGGAGGATCAGAGAGCAGAGCGCAGTGCCAGGATACCACTGGAGGATGAGAGAGCAGAGCGCAGTGCCAGGATATCACTGGAGGATCAGAGAGCAGAGCGCAGTCCCAGGACATCACTGGAGGATCAGAGAGCAGAGCGCAGTGCCAGGATATCACTGGAGGATCAGAGAGCAGAGCGCAGTGCCAGGACACCACTGGAGGATGAGAGAGCAGAGCGCAGTCCCAGGATATCACTGGAGGATCAGAGAGCAGAGCGCAGTGCCAGGACACCACTGGAGGATGAGAGAGCAGAGCGCAGTCCCAGGATATCACTGGAGGATCAGAGAGCAGAGCGCAGTGCCAGGATATCACTGGAGGATCAGAGAGCAGAGCGCAGTGCCAGGATATCACTGGAGGATCAGAGAGCAGAGCGCAGTCCCTGGACATCACTGGAGGTACTCGCCGCCAGGACCTGCATTTCTCACCTTTCAGGAGGATAATTGCAGATAAGGACTGGACATGTTTACAGGAAAAGCAAATTCTACATTCAGAGCTCTTTCAGAAGAACAGCGCCAGGACTATGATGAAGTGGAGCAGGCTTTGTTATCCCATTACACCATCACACCTGAGTATTATAGGCAGAACTTCGGGGGTATGTTTTTTTGTTTTTTTTTTGTAAATCTGAATTTTCTTAGAATTTTTTAATATACAAAGAAAAGTGACAAACAGGAAAAGCCCCAGAAAGAAATATATAGCATATATAAAGAATAACAAAGTCAAGATGCTCCGTACCATAAGCTAGAAGTCAGGGAAATAATGTCTGTACACCTTTAGTTCATAAGATACAGAGGGCCAAGGCAGGTAAAAATGGAGAAAATTATATGGCAGGCGTCTAGAGGCCAATGAAGCGCAGCCTACAAATCCCAGGTGGCAGCAAAGGATATATATGCGCGTGCAGAAATAACTATGAACCCATTGTATCCAGCATAATACAAAGAAATACGTGAGCAGAGGCAATTTCAGAGCAAGAGCCTAGTGTGGAAAAACCACCATTGACCGCTCAGGATGGAACCATATGGCAAACCCCAAAACAGAGCCACCAAAAGACAGAAAGGGGGGGAAAACAGAAAGAAAGGAAAATAGGAGAAGTAGAGGTAAGCCCAAGGAGCCGGGCAGAGACTTCCGGGGTATGTTAAAAGGGAACTCCGGATAAGGAAAACTTGTTGTCTATTAAAAGTACATAAAGTTATATAGATGTGTCTATACAATATATTACTTGTTCTGCCACACTGGTAGCTGATAGAAATCCAGGTAGTGAAGAAAAATGGCCTCTGTGCCAATTCACATTGTCTCCTGCTCCAACTTCTCTCCGCTCCCCCTTAGGAGACAAAGATTCCATGCCTCTGTCTCATATTGTGTGGTTGCTGAGGACAGGCTAATGATGTCACAGGAGGCGGGGCTGGATCCCCCAATCTCCTGAGTGATTCACCATCTCTGACTGGCCAGAAGCAGGTGCAGCACTGATTTCTCTGATTGTGCAGAAGTCTGCAGTGAAATTAGGGCTGTGTTCACACATGTTGGAGTCTCATTGCAGTACTGCAGCGTATTCACAAAAATGATGCAGTAACACAAGTAAATGATGCTTAACGACAGCGAGGATCAGAGCCTTATTGTGCGGCTCAACTTTAAAGATAACAGATGCTCGATCATATGTTCTTTACTTTATTCCAACATCAGCAACACAGGTAGAGTATACAGCGTGCTGTGTGGTGTTACAGGTAGAGTATACAGCGTGCTGTGTGGTGTTACAGGTAGAGAATACAGTGCTGTGTGGTGTTACAGGTAGAGAATACAGCGCTGTGTGGTGTTACAAGTAGAGAATACAGCGCTGTGTGGTGTTACAGGTAGAGAATACAGTGTGCTGTGTGGTGTTACAGGTAGAGAATACAGTGTGCTGTGTGGTGTTACAGGTAGAGAATACAGCGTGCTGTGTGGTGTTACAAGTAGAGAATACAGTGCTGTGTGGTGTTACAAGTAGAGAATACAGTGCTGTGTGGTGTTACAGGTAGAGAATACAGTGCTGTGTGGTGTTACAGGTAGAGAATACAGTGCTGTGTGGTGTTACAGGTAGAGAATACAGCGTGCTGTGTGGTGTTACAGGTAGAGAATACAGTGCTGTGTGGTGTTACCGGTAGAGAATACAGTGCTGTGTGGTGTTACAGGTAAAGAATACAGTGCTGTGTGGTGTTACAGGTAGAGAATACAGCGCTGTGTGGTGTTACAGGTAGAGAATACAGCGTGCTGTGTGGTGTTACAGGTAGAGAATACAGTGTGCTGTGTGCTGTTACAGGTAGAGAATACAGTGCTGTGTGGTGTTACAGGTAGAGAATACAGCGTGCTGTGTGGTGTTACAGGTAGAGAATACAGTGCTGTGTGGTGTTACAGGTAGAGAATACAGCGCTGTGTGGTGTTACAGGTAGAGAATACAGTGCTGTGTGGTGTTACAGGTAGAGAATACAGTGCTGTGTGGTGTTACAGGTAGAGAATACAGTGCTGTGTGGTGTTACAGATAGAGAATACAGTGCTGTGTGGTGTTACAGGTAGAGAATATAGCGTGCTGTGTGGTGTTACAGGTAGAGAATACAGTGTGCTGTGTGGTGTTACAGGTAGAGAATACAGCGCTGTGTGGTGTTACAGGTAGAGAATACAGTGCTGTGTGGTGTTACAGGTAGAGAATACAGTGCTGTGTGGTGTTACAGGTAGAGAATACAGGGTGCTGTGTGGTGTTACAGGTAGAGAATACAGCGCTGTGTGGTGTTACAGGTAGAGAATACAGCGCTGTGTGGTGTTACAGGTAGAGAATACAGTGCTGTGTGGTGTTACAGGTAGAGAATACAGTGCTGTGTGGTGTTACAGGTAGAGAATACAGCGTGCTGTGTGGTGTTACAGGTAGAGAATACAGCGTGCTGTGTGGTGTTACAGGTAGAGAATACAGCGCTGTGTGGTGTTACAGGTAGAGAATACAGCGCTGTGTGGTGTTACAGGTAGAGAATACAGTGTGCTGTGTGGTGTTACAGGTAGAGAATACAGCGCTGTGTGGTGTTACAGGTAGAGAATACAGTGTGCTGTGTGGTGTTACAGGTAGAGAATACAGTGCTGTGTGGTGTTACAGGTAGAGAATACAGTGTGCTGTGTGATGTTACAGGTAGAGAATACAGTGTGCTGTGTGGTGTTACAGGTAGAGAATACAGCGCTGTGTGGTGTTACAGGTAGAGAATACAGCGTGCTGTGTGGTGTTACAGGTAGAGAATACAGGGTGCTGTATGGTGTTACAGGTAGAGAATACAGCGTGCTGTGTGGTGTTACAGGAAGGGCACGGAGCGGGAGGCGCAGACCTAGCGGAGGCCCAGCATGACTAGGTTAGCTGGGAATGTAGTTTAAGGGGTTAAGTGGGGCAGTAAGGGGTTAAGTGTGGGCCAGTTGGGAGGGGGTGAGGGGTTTGAGGAGAAAATGCGGGAGTTGCTAGGTGAGTCACTTACCAACGGACGCGGTGTGATAAGAAGAGGAGGAAGAGGTGGAGCTACAGTTCTTGCCGGACCCGATTCAGCCCGCCCGCCCGCCCTATTACAGGCTTTTGGTGTTCGGGTGTGGGCTTTGGGTGCTTTCTTTGTCATGACAGCCTGCGGTAGGGAGGTCTTGCAGGGCACGTTAAGGTGGTAATTCGGATGGGGACCCATAAGAGGGATGATACTCCCCGCTTGTTTGGTGGCTTGTGGATGGGAAATGGTGCAGTGCCAGATGACAGATTTGTCAGCCCCTGAGTCGGCGCGGTGCGGCTGGGGGGATAGCCAGGAATACTGGTGCTGCTGCAGGGTGCTCTGCCAGACCTCCCTAGTCATAATGGGTTAACTAATGTTATTGTTATTATTGTTATTTTTTATGTTTGTTAATTATTGGAAGCACTTTTAATAAAGAGGCTGTTATGGCCAATTTTTTCGAACGTTAAAGGAGGTGTCCTCAATTAATGGGTCAAAGGGGGGGGGAGGGGTGTGTGGAATAAGGGGTTTTAGTGGGGGGGTAGTGGTCGGTAGGGGATAGACGAAGGGACTCAGCAATACCTTAAGTCAAGGTAGAGAATACAGTGATGTGTGGTGTTACAGGTAAAATAAATCTGTTGGCTTAAAGTGTCACTGTGGTTAAATTTTTTTTGCAGAAATCAATAGTCCAGGCGATTTTAAGAAACTTTGTAATTGGGTTTATTAGCCAAATCTGCCATTATCTGCATGTAAAAAGCCTTCTCCCAGGTCCCCGTTCCTCTCCTTTCTGTCATCCACTCATCAGAATCAGGAAATCTCTTTGACTTTTTTTTCATCTCTTTCATCAGTAGGATCCTGTCTGGTCTATGAAGAGGGGAGGGGGGAGGGGGAAGGAGTGAGATTAGGGGCAGCTGAGAGGGAGAACAAAGGATTGCACAGTGGGGGAGCTATTCAGGGCCCTAATTAGTGGTCAGATAGCTCAGTGGTGACTGTCAGAGGAGATAGCCCAGGATGTGAGTGTAAATTAATTCTTTGTTGTCCTGTTTTTGCTGCCTTTACTTTCTCTCTCCATAGGAAAACCATGAAGACAGGGGGAGAGCTTCAAACTGCTTTTTCATAATAAAAAAGCATTTTTTGGCTAATAAACCCAATTACAAAGTTTCTTAAAATCGCCTGGACTATTGATTTCTGCAATAATAATTTTAACGACAGTGACACTTTAAGGTCACAGACACTTTTTGCTCACTTTTGCGTGAAATATCAAAAACTGGTTTAGTGTTTGAGGAGAGAAACTTTGTGAAGAATGTGTCCAAAGAATGGAAAAGACTTACCAAGGGTTAATATAAAAAGCCAAGAGGTAGTCAGTCCAGAGACAGGAGGGCAGGAGGGTGAGGAAAGCAAAGATGCTGCGACGCCTGTGAGAGTTAAAAGTGTGAAAGAAGAAAGTTAGGATAGTATACCGCTATATACCCAATACAGAGCACAATGATAACAAGACAGTTTACCGCCACATACCCAATACAGAGCATAATGATGACAGGATAGTATACCATCATATATAGAGCATAATGATGACAGGATAGTATACCGCCATATACGAGTACAGAGCATACACTGCCCCCTCTGTACACACTGCACCGTCACCTATATAAAATGTAGAATATGGAAGAGGGCACTCACCGACAAAATCATATCTTTATTTTCAAGCCTTTAAAATCTTCATGCAGGTGAGAGTAGCGTGCGGGATGCCAGAATCCTAGCGGATTGCGGAACCTGATTGGGCTCAGAATTCTGTCGTCCCGCACGCTACTCTCACCTGCATGAAGATTTTAAAGGTTTGAAAAAAAAAGATATGATTTTAATTGGTCAGTGCCCTCTTCCGTTTTCAAGATTTTTGCTAATTTACTCATGTCGGTCATTTTTTTCTATAGAGTGAGCACCCGTATTGAGCAATTTATCGCTGTTACTCCTTGCCTTTGCTACCATCATACGTTTATTTTGAATGGCCGGTCAGCTGACGGAGCGCTCAGCCAATCACAGGCCAGGACCGCCGCGGCCTGTGATTGGCCGAGTGTGGCCTGTCAGCTGACCGGCCATTCTGAAGATAGAGCGCGCGGGACCCGGGGATGAAGACAGCGTGGAGAAGAAGCCTGGACAGGTAATGTATGATGCTGCAAGGGCTGCGAGGACATCGGTAACGTTGTCTTTGCAGCCCTCGCTCAACGATCGGGCCGTGAATAGGCCCAGTAAACGAGCGCCGCTCGTTTACATCGTTGATCGGACCCTCCTCGGCCTGTGGAATAGGACCATAAGAATCTGCCCACGGAGCTCAGAAACAGGAGTGTATACAGATCTGCCCAAGGAGCACAGAGACAGGATTGTACACAGATCTGCCCAAGGAGCACAGAGACAGGAGTGTATACAGATCTGCCCACGGAGCTCAGAGACAGGATTGTACACAGATCTGCCCAAGGAGATCAGAGACAGGGGTGTATACAGATCTGCCCACAGAGCTCAGAGACAGGATTGTATACAGATCTGCCCACGGAGCTCAGAGACAGGATTGTACACAGATCTGCCCACGGAGCTCAGAGACAGGAGTGTATACAGATCTGCCCAAGGAGATCAGAGACAGGATTGTATACAGATCTGCCCACGGAGCTCAGAGACAGGATTGTATACAGATCTGCCCACAGAGCTCAGAGACAGGAGTGTATACAGATCTGCCCACAGAGCTCAGAGACAGGAGTGTATACAGATCTGCCCACGGAGCTTAGAGACAGGAGTGTATACAGATCTGCCCAAGGAGATCAGAGACAGGATTGTACACAGATCTGCCCAAGGAGCACAGAGACAGGATTGTACACAGATCTGCCCACAAAGCTCAGAGACAGGATTGTATACAGATCTGCCCACGGAGCTCAGAGACAGGATTGTATACAGATCTGCCCACAGAGCTCAGAGACAGGAGTGTATACAGATCTGCCCACAGAGCTCAGAGACAGGAGTGTATACAGATCTGCCCAAGGAGATCAGAGACAGGGGTGTATACAGATCTGCCCACAGAGCTTAGAGACAGGATTGTACACAGATCTGCCCACGGAGCTCAGAGACAGGATTGTACACAGATCTGCCCAAGGAGATCAGAGACAGGATTGTATACAGATCTGCCCACAGAGCTCAGAGACAGGAGTGTATACAGATCTGCCCACAGAGCTCAAAGACAGGATTGTATACAGATTTGCCCAAGGAGCTCAGAGACAGGAGTGTATACAGATCTGCCCACAGAGCTCAGAGACAGGATTGTATACAGATCTGCCCAAGGAGATCAGAGACAGGATTGTACACAGATCTGCCCAAGGAGCCCAGAGACAGGATTGTACACAGATCTGCCCACGGAGCTTAGAGACAGGATTGTATACAGATCTGCCCACGGAGCTTAGAGACAGGATTGTATACAGATCTGCCCACAGAGCTCAGAGACAGGAGTGTATACAGATCTGCCCACAGAGCTCAGAGACAGGAGTGTATACAGATCTGCCCAAGGAGCTCAGAGACAGGATTGTATACAGATCTGCCCAAGGAGCTCAGAGACAGGATTGTATACAGATCTGCCCACAGAGCTTAGAGACAGGAGTGTATACAGATCTGCCCCAGGAGCTCAGAGACAGGAGTGTATACAGATCTGCCCACAGAGCTCAGAGACAGGAGTGTATACAGATCTGCCCACAGAGCTCAAAGACAGGATTGTATACAGATTTGCCCAAGGAGATCAGAGACAGGAGTGTATACAGATCTGCCCACAGAGCTCAGAGACAGGATTGTATACAGATCTGCCCAAGGAGATCAGAGACAGGATTGTACACAGATCTTCCCACAGAGCTCAGAGACAGGAGTGTATACAGATCTGCCCAAGGAGCTCAGAGACAGGAGTGTACACAGATCTGCCCACAGAGCTCAGAGACAGGAGTGTACACAGATCTGCCCACAGAGCTCAGAGACAGGAGTGTATACAGATCTGCCCAAGGAGATCAGAGACAGGATTGTATACAGATCTGCCCACAGAGCTCAGAGACAGGAGTGTATACAGATCTGCCCCAGGAGCTCAGAGACAGGAGTGTATACAGATCTGCCCACAGAGCTCAGAGACAGGAGTGTATACAGATCTGCCCAAGGAGATCAGAGACAGGATTGTACCCCGATCTGCCCACAGAGCTCAGAGACAGGATTGTATACAGATCTGCCCCAGGAGCTCAGAGACAGGATTGTACACAGCAATCAATGGAGATCCAGCAGCACTAGACGGTCCCTCTAGATAGGCACGATATGTGGATGCACGCAGGAGCCCACTATCTCAGTAGGTGGGTGTATAAGCGGAAATAACAAGAAAGTCCAACAGCATCCAATCTTCTAAAGAGCCTTCAAACCTTTATTATGCTAGTATACTTGACAAAGACTCATCGCGAGTCGAAACGTCGTATTGCTTGTGAGCATAATAAAGGTTTGAAGGCTCTTTAGAAGATTGGATGCTGTTGGACTTTCTTGTTATTTAGGATGGTACACAGATCTGCCCAAGGAGCTCAGAGACAGGAGTGTACACAGATCTGCCCAAGGAGCTCAGAGACAGGAGTGTATACAGATCTGCCCACGGAGCTTAGAGACAGGATTGTATACAGATCTGCCCACAGAGCTCAGAGACAGGAGTGTATACAGATCTGCCCACAGAGCTCAGAGACAGGAGTGTATACAGATCTGCCCAAGGAGCTCAGAGACAGGATTGTATACAGATCTGCCCACAGAGCTTAGAGACAGGAGTGTATACAGATCTGCCCAAGGAGCTCAGAGACAGGATTGTATACAGATCTGCCCAAGGAGCTCAGAGACAGGATTGTATACAGATCTGCCCACAGAGCTTAGAGACAGGAGTGTATACAGATCTGCCCCAGGAGCTCAGAGACAGGAGTGTATACAGATCTGCCCACAGAGCTTAGAGACAGGAGTGTATACAGATCTGCCCCAGGAGCTCAGAGACAGGAGTGTATACAGATCTGCCCACAGAGCTCAGAGACAGGATTGTATACAGATCTGCCCACAGAGCTTAGAGACAGGATTGTATACAGATCTGCCCACGGAGCTTAGAGACAGGATTGTACCCCGATCTGCCCACGGAGCTCAGAGACAGGAGTGTACACAGATCTGCCCAAGGAGCTCAGAGACAGGATTGGGACAGGCAGAGATCCGTCCAAGGTTACGGAAGCATTTCTGCAGCCCTCGAGGTTCTTAAGAGTACAGCGGAGTTACATGAAAAAGTTTGGGACGATCACAGCTCTTCCTCCACCTGGCCGTCGAGCCAAACTAAGTAATTGTGGGAGAAGAGCCTTGGTGAGAGGTAAAGAAGAACAGAATGTGGGGGACAGACAGTAAGACATGGTGGTGGCGGCATCCTGCTATGGGGGAGACAGACAGTGACACATGGTGGTGGCAGCATCCTGCTATGGGGGAGACAGACAGTGAGACATGGTGGTGGCAGCATCCTGCTATGGGGGAGACAGACAGTGAGACATGGTGGTGGCAGCATCCTGCTATGGGGGAGACAGACAGTGAGACATGGTGGTGGCAGCATCCTGCTATGGGGGAGACAGACAGTGAGACATGGTGGTGGTAGCATCCTGCTATGGGGGAGACAGACAGTGACACATGGTGGTGGCAGCATCCTGCTATGGGGGAGACAGACAGTGACACATGGTGGTGGCAGCATCCTGCTATGGGGGAGACAGACAGTGAGACATGGTGGTGGTAGCATCCTGCTATGGGGGAGACAGACAGTGACACATGGTGGTGGCAGCATCCTGCTATGGGGGAGACAGACAGTGACACATGGTGGTGGCAGCATCCTGCTATGGGGGAGACAGTGAGACATGGTGGTGGCAGCATCCTGCTATGGGGGAGACAGACAGTAAGACATGGTGGTGGCGGCATCCTGCTATGGGGGAGACAGACAGTGAGACATGGTGGTGGCAGCATCCTGCTATGGGGGAGACAGTGAGACATGGTGGTGGCAGCATTCTGCTATGAGGGGGACAGACAGTGAGACATGGTGGTGGCAGCATTCTGCTATGAGGGGGACAGACAGTGAGACATGGTGGTGGCGGCATCCTGCTATGGGGGAGACAGACAGTGAGACATGGTGGTGGCGGCATCCTGCTATGGGGGAGACAGACAGTGAGACATGGTGGTGGCAGCATCCTGCTATGGGGGAGACAGACAGTGACACATGGTGGTGGCAGCATCCTGCTATGGGGGAGACAGACAGTAAGACATGGTGCTGGCAGCATCCTGCTATGGGGGAGACAGTGAGACATGGTGGTGGCAGCATCCTGCTATGGGGGAGACAGACAGTAAGACATGGTGCTGGCAGCATCCTGCTATAGGGGAGACAGACAGTGACACATGGTGGTGGCAGCATCCTGCTATGGGGGAGACAGACAGTGACACATGGTGGTGGTAGCATCCTGCTATGGGGGAGACAGTGAGACATGGTGGTGGCAGCATTCTGCTATGGGGGAGACAGACAGTAAGACATGGTGCTGGCAGCATCCTGCTATGGGGGAGACAGACAGTGAGACATGGTGGTGGCAGCATCCTGCTATGGGGGAGACAGACAGTGAGACATGGTGCTGGCAGCATCCTGCTATGGGGGAGACAGACAGTGACACATGGTGGTGGCAGCATCCTGCTATGGGGGAGACAGACAGTGACACATGGTGGTGGCAGCATCCTGCTATGGGGGAGACAGTGAGACATGGTGGTGGTAGCATCCTGCTATGGGGGAGACAGACAGTGAGACATGGTGGTGGCGGCATCCTGCTATGGGGGAGACAGACAGTAAGACATGGTGGTGGCAGCATCCTGCTATGGGGAGACAGACAGTGAGACATGGTGGTGGCAGCATCCTGCTATGGGGGAGACAGACAGTGAGACATGGTGGTGGTAGCATCCTGCTATGGGGGAGACAGACAGTGACACATGGTGGTGGCGGCATCCTGCTATGGGGGAGACAGACAGTGACACATGGTGGTGGCAGCATCCTGCTATGGGGGAGACAGACAGTGAGACATGGTGGTGGTGGCAGCATCCTGCTATGGGGGAGACAGACAGTAAGACATGGTGGTAGCATCCTGCTATGGGGGAGACAGACAGTGAGACATGGTGGTGGTGGCAGCATCCTGCTATGGGGGAGACAGACAGTGAGACATGGTGGTGGCAGCATTCTGCTATGAGGGGGACAGACAGTGAGACATGGTGGTGGCAGCATCCTGCTATGGGGGAGACAGACAGTGACACATGGTGGTGGCGGCATCCTGCTATGGGGGAGACAGACAGTGAGACATGGTGGTGGCAGCATCCTGCTATGGGGGAGACAGACAGTGAGACATGGTGGTGGCAGCATTCTGCTATGAGGGGGACAGACAGTGAGACATGGTGGTGGCAGCATCCTGCTATGGGGAGGACAGACAGTGAGACATGGTGGTGGCAGCATCCTGCTATGGGGGAGACAGACAGTGACACATGGTGGTGGCAGCATCCTGCTATGGGGGAGACAGAAGATATATACTGGGCCCATACACTGATATACTGAAGAGAAGACACATACTGGGCGTATACACTAATATACTGAGAAGACATATACTGGGCGTATACACTGATATACTGAAGAGAAGACATATACTGGGCGTATACACTAATATACTGAGAAGACATATACTGGGCGTATACACTGATATACTGAAGAGAAGACACATACTGGGCGTATACACTGATATACTGAAGAGAAGACATATACTGGGCGTATACACTGATATACTGAGAACAAGGCACATACTGGGCGTATACACTGATATACTGAAGAGAAGACATATACTGGGCGTATACACTGATATACTGAGAAGACATATACTGGGTGTATACACTGATATACTGAGAACAAGGCACATACTGGGCGTATACACTGATATACTGAGAACAAGGCACATACTGGGCGTATACACTGATATACTGAAGAGAAGACATATACTGGGCGTATACACTGATATACTGAGAACAAGGCACATACTGGGCGTATACACTGATATACTGAAGAGAAGACATATACTGGGCGTATACACTGATATACTGAAGAGAAGACACATACTGGGCGTATACACTGATATACTGAGAACAAGGCACATACTGGGCGTATACACTGATATACTGAAGAGAAGACATATACTGGGCGTATACACTGATATACGGAGAAGACATATACTGGGCGTATACACTGATATACTGAGAACAAGGCACATACTGGGTGTATACACTGATATACTGAGAACAAGGCACATACTGGGCGTATACACTGATATACTGAAGAGAAGACACATACTAGGCGTATACACTGATATACTGAAGAGAAGACATATACTGGGCGTATACACTGATATACTGAGAAGACATATACTGGGTGTATACACTGATATACTGAGAACAAGGCACATACTGGGCGTATACACTGATATACTGAAGAGAAGACATATACTGGGCGTATACACTAATATACTGAGAAGACATATACTGGGCGTATACACTGATATACTGAGAACAAGGCACATACTGGGTGTATACACTGATATACTGAGAACAAGGCACATACAGGGGAATTTTATACTCACCGTAAATTCTCTTTTCTGTAGTCTGAAGCAGCAGCACATAATGGGGAAGATTCTATCTTCCTGCAATGATAGGACAGATGGTAACAAGCAATAATTGCCCCGCCTATAAGGCCCTATGCTGACCCAGCCTCCTTGTGTACTAATGATCTAGGAAAACATAACCCAAAACACTCAGGGTATGATGCATAAACTTTTATAGGGAGGGTTAGTTTGTGCTGCTGCTTCGGACTACAGGAAAGAGAATTTACAGTGAGTATAAAATTCCCCTTTCCCTTACGTCCTAAGCAGCAGCACATAATGGGGATATAGCAAGATCACATAATGGGGGGAGAATCATACAGCAGCCATGAGAACCGCTTTACCAAGATTGGTTGCCCAGAGGTTCTAATGTCCAAAAGTATAAGAAGACCACAATGCAGTTCTGTATATCTGATCAATGAGAATGCACATCTCCTCCACCCAGGATGTAGACATTGCCCTTGTGGTAAGGGCCTTAATGGATTCAGGTACTTGGACTCTCACCTCTTGGTAACACACAGAGTCTGCCGTATCCATCTGGATAAAGTGGCTGAGGACTCCAATCACTGTTACTTCCTGAAAAAGATACAGATAAAATCTTCTGACTTCTCTGGTTCTCACTAAATAAACTCTCAAGGCTCCGCCCACAACCAGAGAGCGCAGGCTCAAGGCTCCGCCCACAACCAGAGAGCGCAGGCTCAAGGCTCCACCCACAACCAGAGAGTGCCGGCAGAAGGCTCCGCCCACAACCAGAGAGTGCAGGCTCAAGGCTCCCCCCACATCCAGAGAGTGCAGACTCAAGGCTCCGCCCACAACCAGAGAGCGCAGGCTCAAGGCTCCGCCCACAACCAGAGAGCGCGGTTGTAACGCTTCCTCATTGGAGGAATTTAGGCAAAAACAGGTAACTCAATCTGCGGAGTAATGTTGGATAAGGAAGGAACCTTAAGGGTAAAAGACAAAGTCCTGAAGGATAACAAGATCTGGTTCAGTGGCTCCTAATGTCTGAACATCCTCCTGCGTTTAGCAGATGTAATAGCTACTAGGAAGCACCTTGAGGGTCAGGTATTATAATTCAACTAAAGATAAGAACTCAAAACGGAGCCGTGCAAGGTGATGAAGGACGAGTCCCGGATCCCACCTGGGGTTGGATCCATTACAGTTGCTTTAATCCTCTGCGTAGCTTTAATAAATCTGTGTATTAGGGATTTATGGGACAGTCAGCTGTCTGGAAGAGCATAAAGAGCAGAGACATGGACTGTGACGGTCGCAGCTTCAGCCCATTCTCAAACCCATCCTGGAGAAATCGAAGGATCGCCTTTATAGACAGTGATATGGGAGAAGTCCGATTCTTCACACCAGGATAGACAATGTCCTTCACCCTCAGGGACGTTCTCTTTGTGGGTTCTGCTCTTAATAGCAGAATCATGTTTACCACCAATTCTAAAAAGCCTCAGCTCATCAGGCCTGTCAATCTTCAGGCCGTCAATCATAGGTGGTCCAGACCCCGACACAATCTGCCCTTCTGTGACACTGAGGATTCTGGGGAAGTCTCCAAAATGGCCTCTTGGACACCTGTATCAGGAGAGAACAGCCATGCCTTCCTGAGCTATAGGAGTATGAGGCCTGATTCTGTCTTGTCCTTACACGACTACTACGGGTTGTCGTCCCTAGCAGTTTTAGGGAGTAAAAACCACGTATTCTGGCGTTATCCGAAATGGCCATTAGGTCCACGTAAGGGTCGCCATAATATCTGGTGATTGGCCAGACATAATCCGTCCTCATGGGGCAGTAGGTGAGGAATCTGGGGAAGTCTCCAAAATGTCTTTTTGGACATATTCATCAGGAGAGAACAACAATTACCACAATGACCTCCTGGGCCAATCTGTGGCTACCAGGATTAATGAGACTGATCCTGTATTGTCTTCTTACAAGACTTCTACTGATTGTTGTCCACAGTAGTTTTTAGGAGTTAAAACCACGCATCCTGGTCTTACCCGAAATGGCCATGGGACCAATGGGTCGCTGTAATATCTGGCGATTCACTAGAACATCTCCTGGTCCAGAGACCATTCTTCTGTCAGGGTTATATCATGGCTTTAGCCTTTTACATTAAGGTATTGTGACTTCCCTGGTTGCTGGATAGATCTCTTGGTCCATGCAAAAAACTGCTTCTGCTTTTAACAGTAATGCTACTGATCGCATGCAGCTCTGAGGATCGATATGCACCACTGTAGATGTGTTCTGGATCTTACTCCGATAGCTTCCCTATAGATGGATATGCACCACTGTAGATGTGTTACTTACTCCGATAGCTTCCCCATGGATGGATATGCACCACTGTAGATGTGTTACTTACTCCGATAGCTTCCCTATAGATGGATATGCACCACTGTAGATGGGTTACTTACTCCGATAGCTTCCCCATAGATGGATATGCACCAATGTAGATGTGTTACTTACTCCGATAGCTTCCCCATAGATGGATATGCACCACTGTAGATGTGTTACTTACTCCGATAGCTTCCCCATAGATATATATACACCACTGTAGATGGGTTCTGGATCTTACTCCGATAGCTTCCCCATAGATAGATATGCACCACTGTAGATGGGTTCTGGATCTTACTCCGATAGCTTCCCCATAGATGGATATGCCCCACTGTAGATGTGTTACTTACTCCGATAGCTTCCCCATAGATGGATATGCACCACTGTACATGGGTTACTTACTCCGATAGCTTCCCCATAGATGGATATGCACCACTGTAGATGTGTTACTTACTCCGATAGCTTCCCCATAGATGGATATGCACCACTGTAGATGGGTTCTGGATCTTACTCCGATAGCTTCCCCATAGATGGATATGCACCACTGTAGATGTGTTACTTACTCCGATAGCTTCCCCATAGATGGATATGCACCACTGTAGATGTGTTACTTACCCCGATAGCTTCCCCATAGATGGATATGCACCACTGTAGATGGGTTCTGGCTCTTACTCGGATGGCTTCCCCATAGATGGATATGCACCACTGTAGATGTGTTCTGGATCTTACTCCGATAGCTTCCCCATAGATGGATATGCACCACTGTAGATGTGTTCTGGATCTTACTCCGATAGCTTCCCCATAGATGGATGTGCACCACTGTAGATGGGTTCTGGCTCTTACTCCGATAGCTTCCCCATAGATGGATATGCACCACTGTAGATGTGTTCTGGATCTTACTCCAATAGCTTCCCCATAGATGGATATGCACCACTGTAGATGTGTTACTTACTCCGATAGCTTCCCCATAGATGGATATGCACCACTGTAGATGTGTTACTTACTCCGATAGCTTCCCCATAGATGGATATGCACCACTGTAGATGGGTTCTGGATCTTACTCCGATAGCTTCCCCATATATTGATGTGCTGAAGTGGACTGGAGCTCACTTACCGCACTCATCTCTCACATGTTGGATGACAGCCACTTCTATTAGGAACAAAGTCTTCTTCGCCTGTCTCACCCTTTGTTAGATGGATCGGTGGTTGCCTCCATCCACTTTGAGGACGAGATTGGTCTGCCACTGACTGAAGAAAATGTTGAGGCCCTTGTATCTGTGGGTATAAACCATAACCCAATGTAGGCTGTTTATTCTTTGGTCCCATACTGACAGCATCTGCTGCACGGGGATACATATGCCAACCTGCCTATTCAATTCGTTGCTTGCAGACGTCATGAGACCTGACAATCATCATTGGGTGAAGGGACACCAATTGGGGAGTTCTAGGAATCCTGACCCAGGAATGGTTACGGGTTGGTGAAAATATAGTAGTTTAAGTTTTTGACAATTAACAATCACTCGTGCCGGAAGGGGACAATGGTGATCTTGGATTCTCTCCAGATGGTGACTACAGCCGACATAACATAGGAGTGTCCCATCTACTTCCCTTCTTATCTTAGGATAGATATATGTATATACCAGGCCCGGCAGGTAACCTTAGTGAATGTAAAGGGAGCCTAGGGGATTTCAGAAAGATGCAAAGGAATATGCAGTCTTCTCTGTAGCCAGGTACATGCAGGTATATGCAGTCTTCTCTGTAGCCAGGTACATGTAAATGTATGCAGTCTTCTCTGTAGCCAGATAGATGCAGGTGTATGCAGTCTTCTCTGTAGCCAGGTACATGCAGGTGTATACAGTCTTCTTTGTAGCCAGGTACATGCAGGTGTATGCAGTCTTCTCTGTAGCCAGGTACATGCAGGTGTATGCAGTCTTCTCTGTAGCCAGGTACATGCAAGTATATGCAGTCTTCTCTGTAGCCAGGTACATGCAGGTGTATACAGTCTTCTCTGTAGCCAGGTACATGCAGGTGTATGCAGTCTTCTCTGTAGCCAGGTACATGCAGGTGTATGCAGTCTTCTCTGTAGCCAGGTACATGCAGGTGTATACAGTCTTCTTTGTAGCCAGGTACATGCAGGTGTATGCAGTCTTCTCTGTAGCCAGGTACATGCAGGTGTATGCAGTCTTCTCTGTAGCCAGGTACATGCAAGTATATGCAGTCTTCTCTGTAGCCAGGTACATGCAGGTGTATGCAGTCTTCTCTGTAGCCAGGTACATGCAGGTGTATGCAGTCTTCTCTGTAGCCAGGTACATGCAGGTGTATGCAGTCTTCTCTGTAGCCAGGTATATGCAGTCTTCTCTGTAGCCAGGTATATGTAGTCTTTTCTGTAGCCAGGTACATGCAGGTGTATGCAGTCTTCTCTGTAGCCAGGTACATGCAGGTGTATGCAGTCTTCTCTGCAGCCAGGTACATGCAGGTGTATGCAGTCTTCTCTGTAGCCAGGTACATGCAGGTGTATACAGTCTTCTTTGTAGCCAGGTACATGCAGGTGTATGCAGTCTTCTCTGTAGCCAGGTACATGCAGGTGTATGCAGTCTTCTCTGTAGCCAGGTACATGCAAGTATATGCAGTCTTCTCTGTAGCCAGGTACATGCAGGTGTATGCAGTCTTCTCTGTAGCCAGGTACATGCAGGTGTATGCAGTCTTCTCTGTAGCCAGGTACATGCAGGTGTATGCAGTCTTCTCTGTAGCCAGGTACATGCAGGTGTATGCAGTCTTCTCTGTAGCCAGGTACATGCAGGTGTATGCAGTCTTCTCTGTAGCCAGGTACATGTAGGTGTATGCAGTCTTCTCTGTAGCCAGGTACATGCAGGTGTATGCAGTCTTCTCTGTAGCCAGGTACATGCAGGTGTATGCAGTCTTCTCTGTAGCCAGGTACATGCAGGTGTATGCAGTCTTCTCTGTAGCCAGGTACATGTAGGTGTATGCAGTCTTCTCTGTAGCCAGGTACATGCAGGTGTATGCAGTCTTCTCTGTAGCCAGGTACATGCAGGTGTATGCAGTCTTCTCTGTAGCCAGGTACATGCAGGTGTATGCAGTCTTCTCTGTAGCCAGGTACATGCAGGTGTATGCAGTCTTCTCTGTAGCCAGGTACATGCAGTCTTCTCTGTAGCCAGGTACATGCAGGTGTATGCAGTCTTCTCTGTAGCCAGGTACATGCAGGTGTATGCAGTCTTCTCTGTAGCCAGGTCCATGTAGATATGTGTCTCTCACAACTAGCATGGTTAGTCTCCTTTAGGAGAGGGAGCACAGAGCGTATGTTCTCCATATGGAACCTTCTTTGCTTAGAACTGTAGATCTATGGACGTTCACCAACAACTTACCTTCTTTGGATCGGAAACTGACGAGAATATGGCGTCATAAGGTAAACCCACAGGTGCTGCCAGAGAAGATTTAGTCACAAGCTTCTTTGTCCCCATCCACAAGACCTCTGAGATGGATGATCCCTTTTAGTGACGGATCCATCATTTCTTCCAGTACCTTCCATGCTGGAAACTTCTATAGAATGGGGAACAAGGGAGGATTTCCTTCTCCTTTTCAGACTGGGGCAGAGATTGTACCTTTCTGTAAGGAAGAGTCCTTCCTCAGAGTGTCCCCAATCCATTCAGGTGGATTCTCATGGTACATAGAGTATTATTAGAAAGAACATCCATCTCTGGCAAAGTCTAATGCTCCTCTCCAAGCGTGGAGTGACACGCATACTCAGAAGTAAGCACTATAGCATCTTCTGTAATGGGTTACAATGAAGATACAATCTACAAACAGAACTGAATCCCACTGCCATCTGGATGTGGACTCTTGCAGGATACACACATAAGTGACTGAGCTTTCCCAAAGGTTTCCTCACCCTGAGACTTTGGACATTAGATTCCTGCATTAAGTGAGATAAAATGATAATAAACCTGCGCCAGGTAAAGAGGTAACAGACTGCTGTGTAGTGCAAGAAAACCAGATACCTCAGAGCAGCTGATACACAACTAGCAATTCTAAAGGCCCTATTCCACGGGTCGTTTAGAGGAGCAATATCGTTCGTATTCGGCCGATATCGGCCGCTACGAACGATATTCGTCCCGTGGAATAGAGTGCACCGATCAGCCGACATCGTTCATGTCGGCTGATCGTTGCAGTCGCTTGTTTTTCAACATGTTGAAAAACAAGCGACTGATATAGCAGCGATCTGCTGCCGTCGCTCCGTTGAATAGGAGCATCGGCAGCAGGCGCTGCTGTATCCTATGGGCTGCCCGGACGATCAGCAATCCCCCGGGCAGCCCCCCCAGCAGCTCCCCGCCGCCCCTCCCACACTCACCCGCTCGCTGACGCCGCGTTGCATAGCGGTGGCAGCGAGCGGGGAACGAGGAGCAAACGAGCACTAATAGCGCTCGTTTGCTCCTCCAAACGACTCGTGGAATAGGGGCATAAGGCTGTGTTCACACAATGCAGCCTCATTGTTTCAATGGATCATTGTTTCAATAGCAGAACTAATGTAAGACAGCCACCAGGTATACTCGGTACACAACTAGAAACTCTAATGTTGTGATCATACCCTGCAATATCTTAGTTTTACTTATTTTTAAAAATAGCAGTACTATACATGTAGCAACTCTAGGGGTGTGTACACACAATGCTGTTTCATAGCCTCAATGCAACATTAAATATCAGTAACCGTGCTAGAAAAGATCCCAGATGCTCAATACACAACCAGCAACTTTAGGGTTGTGTTCATACAATGCAGTCTCAAAACTTCACTGCATCATACAAAAGCAGAGCTATAGATGACATGTAAGGTGCAATCAATACACCACTAGCAATCCTAGGGTTGTGTTCACACAACGCAGTTTCGTAACTTTACTGCCTCATTCAATAGCAGTACTGAATGAAACATCAGGTGTAATAAAAAAAATAGCAACTCTAGGCTTGTGTTCACACAATGCATCTTTCCACAGCAGAACTGGAGCAAGGAATCAATATTCACCTAGCAACTCTGGGCTTGTGTTCACACACTGCAGTCTCACAGCTTCACTGCATCCTTCAATCGCAGAACTAGAGCCAGGAATCACACTCAGGTGTAATGAATCACGCATCAGGTGTCACCAATACACACCTAGCAAATCTAGGGTTGTGTACACACAATGCAGTTTCATAGCTTTCAATGCAACAAGAAAAAGCAGTGTAAGTGTAAGAAAGATACCAGGTGCAACCAATACACAACCAGCAACTTGTATCGCACCTTACTGAATAGGGAAGGTGAGGGCTGACTGCATGCGGCACTTCCCCCCCTCTCTCCCTCTCTAAGAAACATGGGGCCGCCTGTGAGGGGTTAAAATGTTAGCGAACTGGCTCTCCCTCTCCTCCCTCTTTACCACAGCAGCCCTATAGGAGGAATTCCCGGGCTTTATGGCCTATGATATTGCACTAGGGGCGGAGTTAGCTTTACCTTACTGAGCGGGTTTCCTGGTTCCCACAAGTCCACAAGAGCCCCTGGTGCCGTTTTGTGGTCCCCATGGCGTCCGCCGATGAGACACTGCGGGCCGCGCTTAGGGCGCGTGCCTAGTCGGAGGGTGAGGGCTGGCTTCGCAGCTTCTTGTCGGAGTTCGGTCCCCCTCCGGTTCCTGATACGGCTGTGCAGAATATCGAGGGACGGAGGTCTGCTCGTCATTCCCGCCCCCCCTGCACGGCTCAGCCCCGGCCCTTCCGTTTTCCGCCCGAGCGCGCGGCAGAAGTCGGAGATTACCGCAGCAGGCGGCGGCAGCATCCCGCGGTCACCTACACTCCACCGCTTTCAGAGTAGGTCAGGCGGCTATAGCGGGGTCCTCCTGCACTGCTCTCGCAGCCGCAGAGCCGGGCACTGTCCGTCCTTCCCCCTCACTTAGGGCCTCACTCCCCACCGCGGCTGTTTTAGTGCCCCCGGCTGTGGCGGCTGGTGGTCCCCCATTTTTGCCCCCCCCTGCTCCGCTGATCAGAGCCACTCCTTGGGCTGATATGGGAGGCTCTGCCAGTGTGTCCTCTGGGTCTGGGGACTCCCCTATCCCTTCACACCAGCCTGAAAAAGTTCAGGACATCGCTGCAGCAGCTCCATCGGAGGTTCCCCCCTCGGAGTTGGCCACCTCACAGGAGCTATTTGATGGTGACCCCAATAATGAGGCCCCTCCTGCATTGGCAGCTTTAGTTCCCCCTGCAGCGGGTGTACATGCGCCAGCGATATCCGGGGCCCTGCCGGCAGCGGGTGGCTCCCGCGTCACTAGATCCCGGTCCCGCAGGCATCGCAGTCGGGACAGCAGGAGATCCCAATCATCCGGTTCTTCCCAGGGCTCACGGCGCCGCCACCGTGGTGCCTCCTCTGGTTCCCATCACTGGCGCTCCAGACATCGTTCCAGGGAGTCTCGGAGCTCACGGCGCTCCAGGTCATCTCGGTGGCGCTCTCCCTCCTCGTCTGAGGGGTTCACTAGCGCTTCTGAGGTGGCCTGGCGGCCGTCCAGATATCGTGGCAGAAGGGGTGCCTCATCGCGTTCCTCCAGGAGGGGGAGCCTGGTTCCAGATGCACCGAGTCTCCCAGCGGTGGTTCCTGCGATGTCATCCGTGCAGCAGCCTGTGCAGCCGGCAGTTCCCCTGGGATCCCCGCCTCCGTCTCCGGCCGGTGAGTTTGGTTTTACTGAAGCTTGGGGGTCAGGGGGTCCGAATGAGGCGGACGTGGTGTCTGCATTAAAATCTATATTGGGTAAGCTTGATGCCTCCGTATCGGGGTCCCCGGCTTCATCGCAAAAAACCCCCACACCTAGTCTAGCCGGTATTCACAAGGATGCGTTGTTCTGTGGCATCAGCCCTTTAGGGGCTCACTTGGACAACGACACGAGAGAAAAAATTTGGTCGCATCAGTATATTGACATCTGGTCCCTGGTGTCTGTCGACCAGCATACGGTTGACAGTGAAAGACGCAAGCTCACTGATGCTAACAGGGTTCTAGGCAAGGTCACCAGGACCATGAATAATTGGTTACAGGCGTTCGCAGTTCTGGGTTTTGTAATGGGGCAGAGGCACCCGGAGCGTTGCTCAGAACTGTTCGGGTACATGGACAGTATTTACGGAGCTTATAAATCTCATGGTGGCACCGCTTGGTGGCGCTATGACGAGGATTTCCGTCGGCGCCTAGCCCTTCAGCCAGAGATTGGCTGGGGGGTCAAGGCCACGGACGTGTGGCTACGGTTAATGCTCACTTCGAAAGCGCCCTTTCCCAGCGGGGCCACTGGTCCAGGGCAGGTTGCCGCCTCAGGGTCAGTGGCCGTGCGGCGTCCGGGAACCTGCTGGCTCTTTAACGAGGGCCACTGCAGGTTCGCTGGACTCTGTAAGTTTAAGCACGAAAGCTCCTCCTGCGGAGGGGCTCATGCTGCAGCGAGATGTTCCAGACCCCCCGTTAAGCAAGTACCCAAATCTTACTCTTCCGAGATCAAGGACGCCGGTGAGCGTAGCCGCGATGGCCCCTTGGCTCGAACGGTACCCCAATAAGTCAGAGGCAGGGGTATTACGCGCGGGTTTCCACGCAGGGTTTTTCATCCCGTTCATTTACTCCAGTTCCCCCTCGTTTGCGGAAAATTTGAGGTCGGCCCGGGACCATCCTGATGTATTGCGCGAGAAGGTGGGACGGGAGGTGGCACTGGGTAGGATGGCGGGTCCGTTTAGTTCCCCCCCGTTCCGCAACCTGCGAGTGTCGCCCTTGGGGGTGGTCCCCAAAAAGGAACCGGGGAAGTTTAGACTTATACATCACCTGTCGTACCCCAGGGGTTCCTCTGTAAATGATGGCATATCGTCTGATGATGCATCCGTGTCCTATGTTTCTTTTGACAGGGCTGTCATGCTGGTGAGACGTGCAGGTAGGGGAGCGCTGCTGGCCAAGTCGGACATAGAATCTGCCTTCCGTTTGCTTCCGGTGCATCCGGAATGTTACCATTTGCTCGGTTGTTTACTGGAAGGCGAATTCTTTTACGACATGTGTTTGCCGATGGGCTGCTCTATTTCGTGCCACTACTTTGAGATTTTCAGCACCTTTTTGGAGTGGGTGGTACATGACGAGACCGGCCACATTTCAGCCATTCATTACCTCGACGATTTTTTATTCATGGGTCCAGCGGGGGAGGGGGTTTGTAATTATTTGTTGTCCACTTTTCAATTTTTCATGTCACGATTCGGGGTTCCCTTGTCGGTGGAAAAGACGGAGGGCCTTGTCACCAGGCTTTCTTTTCTTGGCATCGAGATTGACAATGGTTTTCCGTCTTCCCACCGACAAGTTATTCCAGTTGTTGGATTTGATCGAGGGGTTCTTGAGTGTTGAGAAGGTCACTCTTCGGCAATTGCAATCGCTATTAGGGTTGCTAGTTTTTGCATGCGGTATCATGTCCATGGCCAGGAATTTTTCCAGGCGATTAGCTATGGCTACCTCGGGGGCAAAACGTCCAGACCACCGCATTCGTTTGACTCGCACGCTTAAGGCGGACCTTTCCGTGTGGCACCATTTCCTCCGCACATACAACGGTCGCACCTGCCTTAGGTCTGCAAGACTGACTAATTCGGAATTAGCCCTGTTTACGGACGCGGCAGGTTCCTTTGGTTTCGGGGCTGTTTTCGGTGCAGATTGGTGCGCCGAGGAGTGGCCGCGGGGCTGGCAGGAATCGGGGCTATGTAAGAACATTACGCTACTAGAGCTGTTCCCCATCATAGTAGCGGTAGAATTGTGGGGCCCCTTGTTGGCTGACAGGCACATTTGTTTCTGGTCAGACAATATGGGGGTTGTTTCATGTGTTAACAGCCTTTCCTCCGGGTCTCCCCCCGTCATTAGTCTACTACGGCATCTTGTGCTAAGATGTTTAGAATTCAATATCTACTTTAGGGCCAGTCATGTCCCGGGGGTTGAAAATGTGGTTGCTGATGCATTGTCTCGATTCCATTGGCAGGAATTTCGATCCCTACTGCCTGGGGCCGTGGAAGTGGGCAGGCGGTGCCCGGCTCACCTGTGGGACCTGGTCAGCAGCAACTAATGTCGTTGGTATCATCTTCAGTTACGCCAGCCACCTGGCGTCATCACGGTAAGGCCTGGGCTGAGTGGTGCGCGTTGGTAGGTACGCGTAATGTAGCTGGTAACTCCTCTGTGAGATTGGAAGTAACAACTGAGTATTTTCTGGATTTAAGGGCGCAGGGCGTCTCGGCTTCCCTCGCGCAGCGCAGATTGTCAGGGGTGGCTTTCTTTTTTTCAGCTAATGGGCTGGGAGGATGTGACGAAGGCGTTCGTCTTGCGGCAGGCGCTCAAAGGGTGGATGAAGGAGAAGCGGCGGGTCGATTTGCGCTGTCCGGTGTCATTCCAGCTGCTTTCACGGATAATTGAGCACTGCCCCTCGGCTTGCGGGTCCCCCTATGAAGCGAAGCTGTTTGCTGTGGCATTTTGCATCGCATTTTTCGGGGCACTACGGGTGGGGGAGTTGCTTCCCCTGTCCAAACCAAAACCCGGTGGCCTTCTTTTTTCCGATGTAGTTCGGGGCGATGGGGCCATTCGCATTCGCGTCAGGTGGTCAAAGACGGATTGCTACGGGCGGGGCGCGTGGTTGCCGCTGCGTGCCGTTGCGGGCCCCTCATGTCCAGTGGCCCTGTTTGATGAATACATAGGCTGCAGGGCCCCAGGCGAGCAATTTTTTACGCACGAGGACGGGTCTCCGTTAACGGCGTTTCAGTTTCGGTCTCTATTTAAGAAAATTATAGTTGCCCTGGGTTACTCCCCCCGGGAATTCGGGACTCATTCTTTCCGAATTGGGGCTGCTACCGAGGCGGCCAGGGCTGGCCACCCGGAGGCGGATGTGATGAGAATTGGCCGGTGGCGTTCTGCTTGCTTCGCGCGATATGTTCGTCCGGAGTTGTTGTTATGATGGTTTTGTTTTTCTTTCAGATGTGGTTCTCCCGTCAGTTTTTATCGTTGGGCACTCTTATATCTTTCGTGCAAGTCAAAGGGCTGACATTCGTCCCGGAGGGAGAAGGCTGGGCTTCAGGATCATCAAAGTGTCATGGAGGGGGATACGAGGCTTAAGGTGGTGTCAGATTCTATCCAAGGTTATGTCCTTTGCGGGCACGGTATCGGGCACGGTTATCCTAGTGGTCCACGCAGGGGGCAATGACCTGTGCCAGATGAAGATTGGAGAATTGATGACCCTCATGAGAGCGGATATCGAGAGATTTGGTTTGCTTTTCTCCGAAATGGTTCTGGTGCAAGACGGTCGCTTAACGCTAGGATGTCTCGTTTTGTTCGCTCCCGCTCCAGGGTGGTGGTTTGCCACAGATTACTAGAAGGGGACAACAGGAGCCTAATGTCCTCGGATGGCGTTCACTTGAACAAGATCGGGACGGACATTTTCTTGTCGGGCCTTCAGGACGGGATCGAGCAGGCCCTTTATTTGCTGGGTGGAGGTCGGAGCCCCGTGTAGGGGTACACGGGCTCCTTGGTGGCGGAAATTTACCCGGTGGTGATAGCTGAACGGACGCGCATGGTGGGAGTCCGCCGTCGGTGCACCGTATGCTATGTTATGGTTCGGCACGTAGTGCCCGTTGGTTGGAAAAGTTGTGGAGAATGTTATTTAAGAAATAAATACTGTGGCCTATCTACACCCAGCAAAAAGTTGGAAATACAGTATCCCGTGTTTTTATTCCAGGCGGCGGGTTAGTTATGTGTGCAGTGTTTGTGTGTGTCTGTATGCAGTCTGTATCGCACCTTACTGAATAGGGAAGGTGAGGGCTGACTGCATGCGGCACTCCCCCCCCCCCCCTTTCTGAGAAACATGGGGCCGCCTGTGAGGGGTTAAAATGTTAGCGAACTGGCTCTCCCTCTCCTCCCTCTTTACCACAGCAGCCCTATAGGAGGAATTCCCGGGCTTTATGGCCTATGATATTGCACTAGGGGCGGAGTTAGCTTTAACTTACTCAGCGGGCTTCCTGGTTCCCACAAGTCCACAAGAGCCCCTGGTGCCGTTTTCCCTCCCTCCCCTTGTTAACAATAAAAAAAAATATATATACTGTATACACCGGCATAATTATATGCAGATATAGACGTATTTGAAATGGTTTTTACATGGAAATATGGGTGTTAAGTACAACTAAGTCATACATATATGTTGGTTCAAACTGTTTGGGGAAAGGAAACTGAAGCGTTGTGTATTTCAGATATGGTGTTAATGGCGAAGTCACAGCAGCGGAAATTTACCCAGTGGTGATAGCTGAACGGACGCGCACGGTGGGAGTCCGCCGTCGGTGCACCGTATGCTATGTTATAGTTCGGCACGTAGTGCCCGTTGGTTGGAAAAGTTGTGGAGAATGTTATTTAAGAAATAAATGCTGTGGCCGATCTCCACCCAGCAAAAAGTTGGAAATACAGTATCCCGTGTTTTTATTCCAGGCGGCGGGTTAGTTATGTGTGCAGTGTTTGTTTGTGTGTGTCTGTATGCAGTCAGTGCAAGAAATCAGCAACCAGGTGCACAAACAGCTCAGTGGCCGCACAACTAACAGCTCTTATCTAAGGCAGCATTCACATATAGAAGATCCATAGCTGTCACTGTATTATTACATAGCAGGACCCAGACCACATGATCACATAGCAGAACTGTCTCACAGAGCTCCCATAGGCAAAAAAATAAAAATTATAAACTATTATAAATCTCATGAACTTTATATTCATTAGCCTGCACACAGGCCTCCTGCCATACAGGTCAGGCTTCCAGGCAGAGAGCCTGCACAGGCACCATACAGCTCCTCACAGAAGAGGCCGTATGACTAGGACTTACCTCTCTGAAGAGTGAGGACAGACACCAGGCGAGCGGCGTCCTGTCTGAGCAGCGCCATGGTTAGCAGCCACGTGCAGCCCGGCAGCGGATGGCGCCATAATACTTACTGACCAGAGCATAGAAGCTGAGCGATCACTGAGATGGCGCCATAATACTTACTGACCAGAGCATAGAAGCTGAGCGATCACTGAGATGGCGGCTGCTTCCATAAGAAAAATAAAATCTTTGCTCTGTACACAACAAAGCAGGATAGAAAACAAAATACATATACAAAAAACTCTCCCTTTCCACACGACCATGTGGAAAAGAAGAATTATTGGAAGGAGAGCAGAGAAACACACATAGGCCGGAGCCTGCTCTCCTCCTACCACCTGTCCTACAGGACACACATAGGCCTGAGCCTGCTCTCCTCCTACCACCTGTCCTACAGGACACACATAGGCCTGAGCCTGCTCTCCTCCTACCACCTATCCTACAGGACACACATAGGCCTGAGCCTGCTCTCCTACCACCTGTCCTACAGAAGGACACACATAGGCCTGAGCCTGCTCTCCTCCTACTACCTGTCCTACAGGACACACATAGGCCTGAGCCTGCTCTCCTACCACCTGTCCTACAGGACACACATAGGCCTGAGCCTGCTCTCCTCCTACCACCTGTCCTACAGGACACACATAGGCCTGAGCCTGCTCTCCTCCTACCACCGGTCCTACAGGACACACATAGGCCTGAGCCTGCTCTCCTCCTACCACCTGTCCTACAGGACACACATAGGCCTGAGCCTGCTCTTCTCCTACCACCGGTCCTACAGGACACACATAGGCCTGAGCCTGCTCCTATCCTACCACCTGTCCTACAGAAGGACACACATAGGCCTGAGCCTGCTCTCCTCCTACCACCTGTCCTACAGAAGGACAGAAAAAAACACAAGGAGGCTAGAGGTCAGCATAGGCGGGGCAATTAACTCTTTATTGCTTGTTACCATCTCTCCTATCATTGCAGGAAGATAGAATCTTCCCCATTATGTGCTGCTGCTTAGGACGTAAGGGAAACTGATATACTGAAGAGAAGACATATACTGGGCGTATACACTGATATACTGAAGAGAAGGCACATACTGGGCGTATACACTGATATACTGAGAACAAGGCACATACTGGGCGTATACACTGATATACTGAAGAGAAGACACATACTAGGCGTATACACTGATATACTGAAGAGAAGACATATACTGGGCGTATACACTGATATACTGAAGAGAAGACACGGCACTTACCAGTTATATGGAAGTTTTCCGTCTCTCTCCAATGTGGCAAAATTGATGAAAGTTCCAGCCCCACATTCTCTGCAGGAAAGCAAGATATATGTTCACCTACAGTATGTACACTGTGAGATACAAGACAAACCGATACACATACACACACCGATATATACCATTATGTACACTCCAATATATGGATACACCGACATATACATATATACTGACACACATGCACTTATTTCATACTGGGCTATAACTGTACACAGGATTCCTGTGACGGTATGACTGCTGTGTACCCTGCAGGAGGTGGTGTATTCTTTACAGGATAAAAGATTTGAGGAAGGGGAATTATCAAAACAGAAGTGTGGTCTGGGGCCAGGCGGATGGCACAGCCGGTGGGTGGGAGTGGTCTGGGGCCAGGCGGATGGCACAGCCGGTGGGAGTTACCTTGACATCTGGAGATGTTTCCTGCGTAAGACGATCAGAGTCGCCAACAACAGCCCGATAAGGAGGATGCTGAGAATGGCGAGCAACGAAATCACCACCACATTGGGGTTCAACTCCGCAACTACAGATAAGACACAACAGATAATTTACTACCAATCCCATCAGCCTCCTATCCCTCCCTCCCCCCAGACCTGAGAGGACCCCACCAATCCCATCAGCATCCTATTCCCCCCCAGACCTGAGAGGAGCCCACCAATCCCATCAACCTCCTATCCCCCCCCAGACCTGAGAGGAGCCCACCAATCCCATCAGCCTCCCAACCCCCCCCCCCCCCCCCAGACCTGAGAGGTGCCCACCAATCCCATCACCCTCCTATAAACCCCCCCCCCAGACCTGGGAGGAGCCCACCAATCCCATCATCCTCCTAGCCCCCCCCCCTCCCCCCAGACCTGAGAGGTGCCCACCAATCCCATCAACCTCCTATAACCCCCCCCCAAACCTGAGAGGAGCTCACTAATCCCATCAGCCTCCTACCACCCCCTCCCCATACCTGAGAGGAGCCCACCAATCCCATCAACCTCCCCCCAGACCTGAGAGGTGCCCACCAATCCCATCAGCCTCCTATCCCCCCAGACCTGAGAGGAGCCCACCAATCCCATCAGCCTCCTATCCCCCCCAGACCTGAGAGGAGTCCATCAATTCCATCAGCTTCCTATTCCTCCCAGACCAGAGAACTGCCCACCATCCCCACCAGCCTCCTAACCCCCCCCCCCAGACCTGAGAGGTGCCCACCAATCCCATCAACCTCCTATAACCCCCCCCCCCCCCAGACCTGAGAGGTGCCCACCAATCCCATCAGCCTCCTATCCCCCCCCCCAGATCTTAGAGGAGCCCACCAATCCCATCAGCCTCCTATCCCCCCAGATCTGAGAGGAGCCCACCAATCCCATCAGCCTCCTATCTCCCCCCAGACTTGAGAGGAGCCCACCAATCCAATCAGCCTCCTACCCCCCCCGCCTCCCCAGGCCTGAGAGATGCCCACCAATCCCATCAGCCTCCTATCCCCCCCAGATCTGAGAGGTGCCCACCAATCCCATCAGCCTCCTATCCCCCAGACCTGAGAGGAGCCCACCAATCCCATCAGCCTCCTATAACGCCCCCCCCCCCCCAGACCTGAGAGGAGCCCACCAATCCCATCAGCCTCCTATCCCCCCCAGACCTGAGAGGAGCCTACCAATCCCATCAGCCTCCTATCCCCCCCAGACCTGGGAGGAGCCTACCAATCCCATCAGCCTCCTATCCCCCCAGACCTGAGAGGAGCCCACCAATCCCATCAGCCTCCTATCCCCCCAGACCTGAGAGGAGCCCACCAACCCTACAGATGACATTGCAATGTGGTCCATGGCTGTGCCCAGTCAGCATTCTTCCTGATATACAAATAAGTGAATGATCGTAGAGGCCACAGTGGCACTTACCTAGCGTGGAGACCAGGATGTAGGTGGGGACACTGGGTGTGTGGTGGCTGACCGAGCAGATGCTGCAGTTATATGACGTCCCCGGGTGGAGATTGCCAATTGTTACCACATGTGAAAAGACGGTGACTGGATCCTAAGAACAAAGCGATCAGAGTGAGGGCCTCACACCATCAGCAGATATTCTATAGGACCCTACACACACAGATATTCTATAGAACTCTCCACACACACACAAGCAGATAATTCTATAGGATTCTACACACGCACACACGCACACACAGATATTCTTTTTCTTTTTTTTATTCTAAATTTTTATTCAATTTTCACATTTTACAGTAAAAGGAAACAAGAAACATCTGGCGTCCTTACGGGCGCAAAGGCACTCATACAAACTGAAAACAAGGGAAATGCAAACATAGGCCCGTGACCGGGAAAACGGGCCGATCGAAACAATCCAAGGCTCCCATACAAAACTAGCTTTTACCATCAGTAAGGGTAGGGAGTGAGCTAGCGCTCAACGCGAAACCAAGAAGAAGGATGGAGAGGGGAGAAAGAGGGGATAAGGAGGAAAGGGAGAAGAGAGGGTGAGAGGGGAGCATGGCGTCCATAGGGCTGTGAATTGGAGTACAGGGAAGGGGGGGAGTGGGGGAATAGATGGCTCCTCACTGAGCCAGTAAAGATCTATATTCGGCAGTGTTGGTGAACTGATCCCAGTAAAATCAAGTCCGATAGAATCGGGAATTCCGATCGTGCAGTGAGGTCCTCCATGCGTTTGATCTCTTCTACTGGCTTCTGGGTGGAATGTCGGACAGATGTAGGAGGAATAGCGTAGGAGAGAAAGGAAGCTGGTGGTCAGTTAATGTGGAGGTAATACGCCACACTTACCTCCAGAAGGGAGTTAATTTGGGACAGCTCCAAAATATATGTAAAAGGCATCCTTCTCCGACGCAATTCCTCCAACATTGTGGGGACACTTCAAGGAAAATCGGGAAAAGGCGGTAGGAATCCGGTACCACCGGGAGAGTAGCTTATACCCAGCTTCCTGGAGACGAGAAGAGATCGAGGAGGAGTGTTTGCATGTGAACACTTGGTCCACTTGCGCCGCAGAGAAAGAGGTATTCAAGTCCTCTTCCCAGGCAGTGAGGAAGGAAGGAAGGAAGGAAGGGGGAGGCTGTTCTGGGAGGGAATCCAGCATTGCATACAGTTGAGAAAGAGTGTGTCTATGGGGGCCTGAGCTCAGGCAAAGAGATTCGAATTGGGTGAGTGCCCGGGCAAAGCAGGTCGGCATTGGGAGGGTAAGGATATAGTGGTGAAGCTGCAGAGACCTCCAGAACCCCAGGGGGGCGGGGTCCGATATGTCATTAAGGTCAGCAAAAGATGGCCACACCGGGCCTCGCAAAAAGGCCAGCCTAGTCGGTCAAAGGCCTTCTCCGCGTCCGTGGACAGGAACATAGTGGGGAGGGCCGAGGAACGGTCATAATGAGCTATATTAATGGCTCTGATGGTATTGTCCCGAGCCTCCCGCAGGGGCATGAATCCCACCTGGTCCGGGTGTATTATGGTTTGCAAAAGGGGGGTGAGATGAGCCGCTAAGATTTTGGAGAAGAATTTAAGGTCTAGGTTCAGGAGGGAGATGGGACGGTAATTTTGGCATTGTGAGGCGTCTTTACCTTCTTTAGGGATGACCGATATATGGGCACGTAGGGCGTCGGCAGGGAAAGGGGAGCCAGTGGAAACAGAATTGAAGGCGGAGAGAAAGTGGTCACGGAGTAGGGGGCCGAAAGTCTTGTAGTAGGGCAGAGTGAACCCATCTGGCCCAGGGGCCTTACCCGAAGGGGACGTCTTGAGCGCCCATTCCCGTTCAGTAGCCGCAATGGGGGCTTCAAGCGTCGACACACTCTCCTCAGGCAAGACCGCAAGGCCAGAGGCTGTGAGATAGGAGGCAACAGCAGAGGGGAGGGATGTCGGAATTGTCGAGGAGGAGGCAGGCGGTAGATCATAGAGATTGACATAATAATCCTGGAAGGATTCAGCAATTTGAGAGGTGAGAGTCAGTTTGGAGCCTGAGGGCGATGTAATGTGGGGTAAAAACGAACGGGCTCTTTGCAAACGCAGGGCTCGAGCTAGGGTCTTGCCTGGCTTATTGCCGAACTCATAGAAATGACTGAGGCAGCGTGCTAGAGAGGCCTTGGCATCCGCAAAGGTAAGATCTCGCAGCTTGCCGCACAAGGCCGCTAGCTCTGCCCCTGTGGCTAGGGCGAGGGTTCATTTATGTTGTCTATCAAAGCTTGCGATCCGCGTAATCATTGCTACAATCTTAGCTGACCATTCCTTCTTAAGACAGGACGCCAACTTAAATGTTAATGTTGAATGATGTTATGTTAAATGATAAATGTGCCTTTTATGAAACATTTATGCGCTTCCCACACTGCCAGGGGGGATAAGTCCGGGGTAACGTTGGAGGAGAAATAGTTGTCCAGGTCGGAACAAATTTCGGCAAGGACCCCCTGGTCCCTAAGTAAGGTCTCGTTCAGGCGCCAGCGCCATGACCTAGGCTGAGGAGGGGCAAACTTCAGAGAAAGGGAGACTACTGCATGGTCCAAGAACGAAATCGGGTCCATAGAGGCCACGCTTACATGGTCTAAGTGTGTGTGGGAAACCAGGAAGTAATCAATACGAGAGTATACTTTATGTGGGTGTGAGATAAAAGTGTAGTCCTTGTCTCGGGGGTGGAGAAGCCGCCAGGCGTCCATGAGTTGATAGGAGTGAAGAGCTTGCTTTGCCCGTCGCAGGGAAGAGAAAGAGAGAGTAGAGTGACCGGAAGAAGAGTCAAGGAGAGGGTCAAGAGCCATGTTGAAGTCACCCCCGAGAACAATCATACCTTCAAAGAAGTTGTCCACCTCTGAGAGGCATTGCTCCAAGAAAGCCGTTTGACCTATGTTGGGAAAATATGCCATGCCAAAGGTGCACAGAGTGCCCGCCATTTTCCCTTTCACAAAGAGAAACCGTCCCTCAGAGTCCAGCCTCTGATCCAGAAACTCCCATGGGGCCGAGCGGGCAAACAAAAGCAACACTCCCTTAGTTTTAGAGTCAGGGGAGCAACAATCTGATATTCTCTGCACCTGGTCTTCGCAGAAATGGGTTTCTTGGATGAAGACCACCAAGGCCCTTTTTGCCCATAAAAGGCGTAGCAAAGCGGTACGCTTCTCCGGGACATTCAGACCTTGTGCGTTGATAGATAACACAGCACCGAAGACATGTCTCAGGGAGGAGCTACCTTCGGAGGAAAATAAAAGGGAAGAGGGAAGAGGCGAAGAGAGATGGAAAGGAAGAAGGGGTAGGGGGGTAGGGAGGAAGAGAGAGATGAGGCTTAGGCGGGAGCGGGGGAGGGGGAAGAGACAGGGTACAATGGGGGTCGGTTAGCATATCGGCACATATCATTACACTTAAATTACACTCCCGCCCCTTGGCGTTCCACGGTCGTCGTGATGTCCATCTCAGAGTCTCTGGGCGGTGTTAAGGGGTTCATAACATATGTCCAGGGCTAAGGGGAAAGGGGGGGATGGGCGTGAGGGAGGGGGATGGTGTAGGGCTGCCAAGGGGTGATGGAGGTGACCGCAGGGAGCGGAGGATAGTCCTTGGCTCCAGGGGGGCCCTCAGGGGGAGGGATGGTAGGGGGGGCAGGCTAGTATCCTGGAGGCAGAGGGAAAATGATGCCGTTCAGTCACCATCCTCACCATCACTGGAGGCAACGTGGGTCTGAGCAAAGCAGACGGTCCGGGTTAGGGACGGGGATCGCGAACCATGAACGGGGGCAAGATCGGTACCTCCATGTGTAGCAGAGTTTGCACAGCAGTAAAGGGTCTCCGGTTAGGTCCATGTCGGCAGGAGCAGGGCACAGGTCAACAAGTGCAGGCCAGCAGCAGCTGAGGACTGTCAGTCAGCGGGTCTCCGTCAGGAAGGAGAACGGTTCTCGCGGATGCGGGGGACTCTCCGGATAGGGGAGCGGGACCTGCGCGGCTCCGAGCAAGGTGACCGGTTTCGGGGAACAGTGCCAGGAGATGTGAGCGGGAGGTCCGGCACCGTCCAGTCCGGTACTTGCAGGGAAGATAGGCCGAGTAGCTTCAGCGCTTTGGGTAAGTCTGCTGGCGTTCGGAGGATGTAAGTGCTCCCGGTCTGGCGAATGATGAGATGGAAGGGGTAGCCCCATCTGTAGGACACTCCCGCATCCTTTATAGCATTCAGGAGGGGTCGAAGCAGGCGGCGCATGGCGAGAGTGCGCCTGGACAGGTCCAGAAGGAGCGTTATCTTGGAGCCTTCAAAGGCCAGGGGGCCCATCTCCCAGGCGCGCTGGAGAAGTGCTTTTTTTTCCTGGTAAAAAATGCACCCAGCACATGACATCCCTCGGGCGGTTCCGGTGGGGAGGACGCGCGCCTGCTACCCTGTGCGTGCGGTCCATCTCAATGTGAGTATTGGTGGGGTCCCCCAGGTATCGGTTAAAGATGTAGCGGACGGCACGGGTGAGGCGTTTCGGGCCGACGTCCTCTGGCAGGCCGCGGATCTTCACGTTGTTGCGGCGACCCCGGTTCTTGAGGTCGTCCACGTGGAAGTTCGGATCTCTCAGCACGGCAGCCTGGGCATCCACTCTGGGGGTCAGGGAGGAGAGTGCCTGGTCTGTGGCATCTTGGCGGGATTCCAGTCCCGACACTGCACCGGTGATGGAGGAGATGGAGGAATTCAGTTCTACCATGTCTCCCTCATGTCGTTCTTCCATGCGGGCCAGCTGTGCCGTAAGTTCCTCACTGGTAGAGAGGGCATGGAGGAGGTTTCTCACCTCAGCAAGCAGCGCGTCTGAGGCCAGGGTGCCGAGGGATCCGGTGCCTGAGACACCGGAGGTGTCTGTCAGTCATCGGGCTGGGTTCTTAGGATCTCCAGCAGAGATTGACTGAGCTCCAGGAGAGCCGGGATGGTCTTCTGTGTGGTGCGCCGTGTGGCTGGTGCGGCCGCCATCTTTGCTTGCTGTGGTGAGTTTGGAGATAAACCTGGCTGAGGGCGAGCAAAACGGGTTGGCAAGGCTCAAGGGGTGGTCTGCGGGGTAGAGGGTGCCTTCCTGCCCCCGGTGGGTGTATGTAAATCTGCCGGCCACTTAACCCCTTCTGATGCCGGCCGCCTCCCGCTCAGCTCTGTATACATTACCTCCTCGCTCCACGGGGTCCCGGCGTCCTGCTCTCCCGCCCGGCCAATCAGTGGCTGCGGCAGGGCAACACACTGATTGGCCGGGCGCGAGAGCAGTTGTCTGCTATTTTAGAGCATCTGAGGCAAGAAGGTAGGGACAGCGGGGCGGGTGCCAGCTTCAGGGCTCACCTGTCCTAATCCTAACACTGGATCAGCGCTTCCCTTACCTTCTCATATTGGCTCTGCTCTGGATCTACACGCCAGCAGATCACCTCGTGGTGATCAGAGAAACCATCCTCTACCCACAGCAGAGTGAACGACGTCTGCGTCTTGTTGACGGCATAAAGAGACTTAGGAGGCGCAGGATCTGAGATAGACAAAAAAATCACAAACACAACCAGATGCCACAAAGGATTCATCTCATCATAATGTGGGTAATACACACCCTCGCACACTCACCTAACCCCCCATATAGAGCAGAGAAGACCCTCGCACACTCACCTAACCCCCCATATAGAGCAGAGAAGACCCTCGCACACTCACCTAACCCCCCATATAGAGCAGAGAAGACCCTGCACACTCACCTAACCCCCCATATACAGCAGAGAAGACCCTCGCACACTCACCTAACCCCCCCCATATACAGCAGAGAAGACCCTGCACACTCACCTAACCCCCCATATACAGCAGAGAAGACCCTCGCACACTCACCTAACCCCTCATATACAGCAGAGAAGACCCCGCACACTCACCTAACCTCCCATATAGAGCAGAGAAGACCCTGCACACTCACCTAACCCCCCATATACAGCAGAGAAGACCCTCGCACACTCACCTAACCCCTCATATAGAGCAGAAAAGACCCTGCACACTCACCTAACCCCCCATATACAGCAGAGAAGACCCTCGCACACTCACCTAACCCCTCATATACAGCAGAGAAGACCCTGCACACTCACCTAACCCCCCCCATATACAGCAGAGAAGACCCTCGCACACTCACCTACTCCCCCAAATACAGCAAAGATGACCCCGCACACTCACCTAACCCCCTCATATACAGCAGAGAAGACCCCGCACACTCACCCCCTCATATACAGCAGAGAAAACCTCGCACACTCACCTACCCCCCATATACAGCAAAGAAAACCCCGCACACTCACCTAACCCCCCCATATACAGCAGAGATGACCCTGCACACTCACCTAACCCCCCATATACAGCAGAGAAGACGCCGCACACTCTCCTACCCCCCCAAATACAGCAGAGATGACCCCGCACTCACCTTAACCCCCCCATATACAGCAGAGAAGACCCTCGCACACTCACCTAACCCCCCATATACAGCAGAGAAGACCCTGCACACTCACCTAACCCCCCATATACAGCAGAGAAAACCTCGCACACTCACCTAACCCCCCACATACAGCAGAGAAGACCCCGCACACTCACCTACCCCCCCATATACAGCAAAGATGACCCCGCACCATCACCTAACCCCCCAATATACAGCAGAGATGACCCCACACACTCACCTAACCCCCCCAATATACAGCAGAGATGACCCCGCACTCTCACCTAACCCCCCATATATAGCAGAGAAGGCCCAGCACACTCACCTAACCCCCCACATACAGCAGAGATGACCCCGCACACTCACCTAACCCCCCCCCCCATATACAGCAAAGATGACCCCGCACACTCACCTAACCCCCCCATATACAGGAGAGAAGACCCTCGCACACTCACCTAACCCCCCATATACAGCAGAGAAGACCCCGCACACTCACCTAACCCCCCATATACAGCAGAGATGACCGGGCACACTCACCTAACCCCCCATATACAGCAGGGAAGACCCCGCACACTCAACTAACCCCCCCCCCATATACAGCAAAGATGACCCCGCACACTCACCTAACCCTCCCCATATACAGCAGAGAAGACCCCGCACACTCACCTACCCCCCCATATACAGCAGAGATGACCCCGCACACTCACCAACCCCCCCATATACAGCAGAGATGACCCTCGCACATTCACCTACCCCCCCCCCCCCGCCCATATACAGCAGAGATGACCCCGCACACTCACCTTACCCCCCATATACAGCAGAGATGACCCCGCACACTCACCTACCCCCCCCATATACAGCAGAGAAGACCCCGCACACTCACCTACCCCCCCATATACAGCAGAGAAGACCCCGCACACTCACCTACTCCCCCCCACATATACAGCAGAGATGACCCCACACACTCACCTACCCCGCCCATATACAGCAAAGATGACCCTCGCACACTCACCTACCCCCCCATATACAGCAGAGAAGACCCCGCACACTCACCTAACCCCACACATACAACAGAGATGACCCCGCACACTCACCAACCCCCCCATATACAGCAGAGAAGACCCCGCACACTCACCTAACCCCCCCATATACAGCAGAGAAGACCCTCGCACACTCACCTACCCCCCCATATACAGCAGAGATGACACCGCAAACTCACCTACCTCCCCCCCATATACATCAGAGAAGACCCTGCACACTCACCTAACCCCCCCATATACAGCAGAGATGACACAACACACTCACCTACCCCCCCATATACAGCAGAGATGACCCCGCACTCACCTAACCCCCCCATATACAGCAGAGAAGATCCTCGCACACTCACCTAACCCCCCATATACTGCAGAGAAGACGCCGCACACTCACCTAACCCCCCATATACAGCAGAGAAGACCCCGCACACTCACCTACCCCCCCATATACAGCAGAGAAGACCCCGCACACTCACCTAACCCCACATATACAACAGAGATGACCCCGCACACTCACCAACCCCCCCATATACAGCAGAGATGACCCCGCACACTCACCTAACCCCCCCATATACAGCAGAGAAGACCCTCGCACACTCACCTACCCCCCATATACAGCAGAGATGACACCGCAAACTCACCTACCTCCCCCCCATATACAGCAGAGAAGACCCCGCACACTCACCTAACCCCCCTATATATATCAGATATGACCCTCGCACACTCACCTAACCCCCCCATATACAGCAGAGAAGACCCCACACACTCACCTAACCCCCCCATATACAGCAGAGAAGACCCCGCACACTCACCTACCCCCCCCATATACATCAGAGAAGACCCCGCACACTCACCTAACCCCCCCATATACAGCAGAGATGACACAACACACTCACCTACCCCCCCCATATACAGCAGAGAAGACCCCGCACACTCACCTACTCCCCCCCACATATACAGCAGAGATGACCCCACACACTCACCTAACCCCCCATATACAGCAGAGAAGACCCCGCACACTCACCTAACCCCCCCATATACAGCAGAGAAGACCCTCGCACACTCACCTACCCCCCCATATACAGCAGAGAAGACCCCGCACACTCACCTAACCCCCCCATATACAGCAGAGAAGACCCTCGCACACTCACCTACCCCCCCATATACAGCAGAGAAGACCCCGCACACTCACCTAACCCCCCCATATACAGCAGAGAAGACCCTCGCACACTCACCTACCCCCCCATATACAGCAGAGATGACACCGCAAACTCACCTACCTCCCCCCCCATATACAGCAGAGAAGACCCCGCACACTCACCTACCCCCCCCCATATACAGCAGAGAAGAACCCGCACACTCCCCTTCCCCGCCCATATACAGCAGAGATGACCCTCGCACACTCACCTACCCCCCCATATACAGCAGAGAAGACCCCGCACACTTACCTAACCCCACATATACAGCAGAGAAGACCCCGCACACTCACCTAACCCCCCCATATACAGCAGAGAAGACCCTCGCACACTCACCTACCCCCCATATACAGCAGAGATGACACCGCAAACTCACCTACCTCCCCCCCATATACAGCAGAGAAGACCCCGCACACTCACCTAACCCCCCTATATATATCAGATATGACCCTCGCACACTCACCTAACCCCCCCATATACAGCAGAGAAGACCCCACACACTCACCTAACCCCCCCATATACAGCAGAGATGACACCACACACTCACCTACCCCCCCATATACAGCAGAGATGACCACACACTCACCTACCCCCCATATACAGCAGAGATGACCCCGCACTCACCTACCCCCCCATATACAGCAGAGAAGACCCTCGCACACTCACCTACCCCCCCATATACAGCAGAGATGACCCCGCACTCACCTAACCCCCCCATATACAGCAGAGAAGACCCTCGCACACTCACCTAACCCCCCATATACTGCAGAGAAGACGCCTCACACTCACCTACCCCCCCATATACAGCAGAGAAGACCCCGCACACTCACCTACCCCCCCCATATACAGCAGAGAAGACCCCGCACACTCACCTAACCCCCCATATACAGCAGAGAAGACCCCGCACACTCACCTAAACCCCCCATTTACAGCAGAGATGACCCCGCACACTCACCTAACCCCCCCCCCATATACAGCAGAGATGACCCCGCACACTCACCTAACCCCCCATATAGAGCAGAGATGACCCCGCACACTCACCTAACCCCCCATATACAGCAGAGATGACCCCGCACACTCACCTAACCCCCCCCATATACAGCAGAGATGACCCCACACACTCACCTACCTCCCCCCCATATAGAGCAGAGATGACCCCGCACACTCACCTAACCCCCCATATACAGCAGAGATGACCCCGCACACTCACCTAACCCCCCCATATACAGCAGAGATGACCCCGCACACTCACCTAACCCCGCATATACAGCAGAGAAGACCCTCGCACACTCACCTACCCCCCACATATACAGCAGAGAAGACCCCCCACAGTCACCTACCCCCACATATACAGCAGAGATGACCCCGCACACTCACCCCCCCCAAATACAGCAGAGATGACCCCGCACTCACCTACCTCCCCCCCATATACAGCAGAGAAGACCCTCGCACACTCACCTACCCCCCCCCCATATACAGCAAAGATGACCCCACACACTCACCTACCCCCCCCATATACAGCAGAGATGACCCCGCACACTTCCCCCCCATATTCAGCAGAAATGACCCCGCACACTCACCTAACCCCCCCAATATACAGCAGAGATGACCCCGCACTCACCTACCTCCCCCCCATATACAGCAGAGAAGACCCCGCACACTCACCTACCCCCCCCCCCCATATACAGCAGAGAAGACCCCGCACACTCACCTAAACCCCCCATTTACAGCAGAGATGACACCGCAAACTCACCTACCTCCCCCCCATATACAGCAGAGAAGACCCCGCACACTCACCTAACCCCCCTATATATATCAGATATGACCCTCGCACACTCACCTAACCCCCCCATATACAGCAGAGAAGACCCCACACACTCACCTAACCCCCCCCATATACAGCAGAGATGACCCCACACACTCACCTACCTCCCCCCCATATAGAGCAGAGATGACCCCGCACACTCACCTAACCCCCCATATACAGCAGAGATGACCCCGCACACTCACCTAACCCCCCATATACAGCAGAGATGACCCCGCACACTCACCTAACCCCCGCATATACAGCAGAGAAGACCCTCGCACACTCACCTACCCCCCCCCCATATACAGCAAAGATGACCCCACACACTCACCTACCCCCCCATATACAGCAGAGATGACCCCGCACACTCACCTAACCTCACTGTTTGTGGCAGGGAGTTATTACTGCTCCTCTCCGTACAGGCGGTGACCGTGATGTTGTAGATGTCTCCAGCTGGAAGACTCAGCACGGCCGTCATTGTTGTTCTGGACACCTGGAAAAAGTAAAAAAGCGATAAAAATTACTCAGGATATTAACAAGGGGAGTGCGCAATACACTACACAGATAGTGACCAGGCATGGGGGGGGGAATACACTACACAGATAGTGACCAGGCATGGGGGGGGGGAATACACAGATAGTGACCAGGCATGGGGGGCGGTGGGGGATACACTACACAGATAGTGACCAGGCATGGGGGGGGGGAATACACTACACAGATAGTGACCAGGCATGGGGGGGGGGGAATACACAGATAGTGACCAGGCATGGGGGGGGGGAATACACTACACAGATAGTGACCAGGCATGGGGCGGGGGGGAATACACAGATAGTGACCAGGCATGGGGGGGGGGGGAATACACTACACAGATAGTGACCAGGCATGGGGGGGGGGAGGAATACACAGATAGTGACCAGGCATGGGGGGGGGGGGGAGGAATACACAGATAGTGACCAGGCATGGGGGGGGGAATACACTACACAGATAGTGACCAGGCATGGGGGGGGGAATACACAGATAGTGACCAGGCATGGGGGGGGGAATACACTACACAGATAGTGACCAGGCATGGGGGGGGGGGAATACACAGATAGTGACCAGGCATGGGGGGGGGGGGGGAGGAATACACAGATAGTGACCCGGCATGGGGGGGGGAATACACTACACAGATAGTGACCAGGCATGGGGGGGGGAATACACTACACAGATAGTGACCAGGCATGGGGGGGGGGAATACACAACACAGATAGTGACCAGGCATGGGGGGGGGAATACACTACACAGATAGTGACCAGGCATGGGGGGGGGGGGAATACACTACACAGATAGTGACCAGGCATGGGGGGGGGGGGGGGGGGAATACACTACACAGATAGTGACCAGGCAGGGGGGGGGGAATACACTACACAGATAGTGACAAGGCATGGGGGGGGGGGGGGGGGAATACACTACACAGATAGTGACCAGGCATGGGGGGCGGTGGGGGAATACACAGATAGTGACCAGGCATGGGGGGGGGGAATACACAGATAGTGACCAGGCATGGGGGGGGGAATACACAGATAGTGACCAGGCATGGGGGGGGGAATACACTACACAGATAGTGACCAGGCATGGGGGGGGGAATACACAACACAGATAGTGACCAGGCATGGGGGGGGGGGAATACACTACACAGATAGTGACCAGGCATGGGGCGGGGGGGAATACACTACACAGATAGTGACCAGGCATGGGGGGGGGGGGGGGGGGGGGGGGGAATACACTACACAGATAGTGACCAGGCATGGGGGGGGGGGGGGGGGGAATACACTACACAGATAGTGACCAGGCATGGGGCGGGGGGGAAAACACAGATAGTGACCAGGCATGGGGGGGGGGGGGGGGGGGGAATACACTACACAGATAGTGACCAGGCATGGGGGGGGGGGAATACACTACACAGATAGTGACCAGGCATGGGGGGGGGAATACACTACACAGATAGTGACCAGGCATGGGGCGGGGGGGAATACACAGATAGTGACCAGGCATGGGGGGGGGGGGAATACACAGATAGTGACCAGGCATGGGGGGGGGGGGAATACACTACACAGATAGTGACCAGGCATGGGGGGGGGGGGGAATACACTACACAGATAGTGACCAGGCATGGGGGGGGGGAATACACAGATAGTGACCAGGCATGGGGGGGGGAATACACTACACAGATAGTGACCAGGCATGGGGGGGGGGGGGGGGAATACACTACACAGATAGTGACCCAGGCATGGGGGCGGGGGGGAATACACAGATAGTGACCAGGCATGGGGGGGGGAATACACTACACAGATAGTGACCAGGCATGGGCGGGGGGGGAATACACAGATAGTGACCAGGCATGGGGGGGGGGGAATACACTACACAGATAGTGACCAGGCATGGGGGGGGGGGGGGGGGAATACACTACACAGATAGTGACCAGGCATGGGGTGGGGGGAATACACAGATAGTGACCAGGCATGGGGGGGGGGGGGGGAAATACACTACACAGATAGTGACCAGGCATGGGGGGGGGGGAATACACTACACAGATAGTGACCAGGCATGGGGGGGGGGGGAATACACAGATAGTGACCAGGCATGGGGGGGGGAGGAATACACAGATAGTGACCAGGCATGGGGGGGGGAATACACTACACAGATAGACAGATAGTGACCAGGCATGGGGGGGGGGAATACACTACACAGATAGTGAACCAGGCATGGTGCGGGGGGGAATACACTACACAGATAGTGACCAGGCATGGGGGGGGGGGGGGGGGGGGAATACACTACACAGATAGTGACCAGGCATGGGCGGGGGGGAATACACTACACAGATAGTGACCAGGCATGGGGCGGGGGGGGAATACACAGATAGTGACCAGGCATGGGGGGGGGGGGGGGGAATACACCCACAGATAGTGACCAGGCATGGGGGGGGGAATACACTACACAGATAGTGACCAGGCATGGGGGGGGGGGGAATACACTACACAGATAGTGACCAGGCATGGGGGGGGAATACACTACACAGATAGTGACCAGGCATGGGGCGGGGGGGGAATACACAGATAGTGACCAGGCATGGGGTGGGGGGGGGAATACATCTACACATGAGATAGTGGACCAGGCCATGGGGGGGGGGAACTACACTACACAGATAGTGACCGGCTGGGTGGGGGGGGGGAATACACAGAGAAGTGACCAGGCATGGGGTGGGGGGAGGAATAAGACACAGATAGTGACCAGGGCATGGGGGGGGGAATACACTACACAGATAGTGACCAGGGCATAGGGGGGGGGGGGAATACCACTACACAGATAGTGACCAGGCCATGGGGGGGGGAATACCACTACACAGATAGTGCCAAGGCATGGGGGGGGGGGGGGGAATACACAAGATAGTGACCAGGCAATTGGGGGGGGGGAATACACACGATAGTGAGCCAGGCGATGGGGTGGGGGTGGAAGACGGACTACAATACACAGATTAGTGGACCGGCATGGGGGGGGGGTGGGTGGGGGGGGGAATACACCTACATACACGATAGTGACCAGGCATGGGGGGGGGGGGGGGGAATACACTACACAGATAGTGACCAGCATGGGGGGGGGAATACACTACACAGATAGTGACCAGGCATGGGGGGGGGGGGGGGGAATACACTACACAGATAGTGACCAGGCATGGGGGGGGGGGGGGGAAAAAACAACACAGATAGTGACCAGGCATGGGGGGGGGGGGAATACAACTACACAGATAGTGACCAGGCATGGGGGGGGGGAATACACTACACAGATAGTGACCAAGGCATGGTGTGGGGGGGGATACACTACACAGATAGTGACCAAGGCATGGGGGGAGGGAATACACTACACAGATAGTGACCCAGGCATGGGTGGGGAAGTATCACGATAGTGACCAGCATGTGGGGGGGGAATAACCTACACAGATAGTGCCCGAGCATGGGGGGGGGGGAATACACTACACAGATAGTCGACCAGGCATGGGGGGGGGAAATACACTACACAGATAGTGGACCAGGCATGGGGGGGGGGGGATAACAACTACACAGATAGTGACCACGCATGGGGGGGGTGGATATACACTACACAGATAGTGACCAGGCATGGGGGGGGGGAATACACAGATAGTGACCAGGCATGGGGGGGGGAATACACTACACAGATAGTGACCAGGCATGGGGGGGGGGGGGAATAAACAACACAGATAGTGACCAGGCCTGGGGGGGGGGGGGAATACACAACACAGATAGTGACCAGGCATGGGGGGGGGGGGGAATACACTACACAGATAGTGACCAGGCATGGGGGGGGGGGAATACACTACACAGATAGTGACCAGGCATGGGGGGGGGGGGGGGAATACACAGATAGTGACCAGGCATGGGGGGGGGGGGGGGGAATACACTACACAGATAGTGACCAGGCATGGGGGGGGGGGGGGGAATACACTACACAGATAGTGACCAGGCATGGGGGGGGGAATACACAGATAGTGACCAGGCATGGGGGGGGGGGGGAATACACAGATAGTGACCAGGCATGGGGGGGGGAATACACTACACAGATAGTGACCAGGCATGGGGGGGGGGGAATACACTACACAGATAGTGACCAGGCATGGGGGGGGGGGGAATACACTACACAGATAGTGACCAGGCATGGGGGGGGGGGGAATACACAGATAGTGACCAGGCATGGGGGGGGGGGGGAATACACTACACAGATAGTGACCAGGCATGGGGGGGGGGGAATACACTACACAGATAGTGACCAGGCATGGGGGGGGGGGGGAATACACAGATAGTGACCAGGCATGGGGGGGGGGGAATACACTACACAGATAGTGACCAGGCAGGGGGGGGGGGGGGGGAATACACTACACAGATAGTGACCAGGCATGGGGGGGGGAATACACAGATAGTGACCAGGCATGGGGGGGGGGGAATACACTACACAGATAGTGACCAGGCATGGGGGGGGGGGGAATACACCACACAGATAGTGACCAGGCATGGGGGGGGGGGAATACACTACACAGATAGTGACCAGGCATGGGGGGGGGGGGGAATACACAGATAGTGACCAGGCATGGGGGGAAGGGGGGGAATACACTACACAGATAGTGACCAGGCATGGGGGGGGGGAATACACTACACAGATAGTGGCCAGGCATGGGGGGGGGGGGGGAATACACAGATAGTGACCAGGCATGGGGGGGGGGGAATACACCACACAGATAGTGACCAGGCATGGGGGGAAGGGGGGGAATACACTACACAGATAGTGACCAGGCATGGGGGGAAGGGGGGGAATACACTACACAGATAGTGACCAGGCATGGGGGGGGGGGAATACACTACACAGATAGTGACCAGGCATGGGGGGGGGGGGGGGAATACACAACACAGATAGTGACCAGGCATGGGGGGGAATACACTACACAGATAGTGACCAGGCATGGGGGGGGGGAATACACTACACAGATAGTGACCAGGCATGGGGGGGGGGGGGAATACACAACACAGATAGTGACCAGGCAGGGGGGGGGGGGGGGGGGAATACACTACACAGATAGTGACCAGGGCATGGGGGGGGGGGAATACACAGATAGTGACCCAGGCATGGGGGGGGGAATAACACAGATAGTGACCAATTGGGGGGGCCATGGGGGGGGGGGGGGGAATACACAGATAGTTGACCACGGCATCGGGGGGGGGAATACACAGATAGTGACCAGGCATGGGGGAGGCGGGAATACACTACACAGATAGTGACAAGGCATGGGGGGGGGGGGGGAATACAATCCACAGATCGTGACCAGGCCATGGGGGGGGGGGGAATTCACTACACAGATAGCGACCAGGCTGGGGGGGGAATAACAGAGATAGTGAACCGGGCATGGGGGTGGGAAGTTACACAGATCGTGACCAGGCATCAGGGGGGGGGGGGAATACACTACACAGATAGTGAGCCAGGCATGGGGGGGGGGAATACACTACACACGATAGTTGACCAGGCCATGGGGGGGGGAATTACACAGATAGTGACCAGGCATGGGCGGGGGGGGAATACACAGATAGTGACCAGGCATAGGGGGGGGGGGGGGGAATACACAACACAGATAGTGACCAGGCATGGGGGGGGGGGGGAAAACACAGATAGTGACCAGGCAGGGGGGGGGGGGGAATACACTACACAGATAGTGACCAGGCATGGGGGGGGGGGAATACACTACACAGATAGTGACCAGGCATGGGGGGGGGCGGGTGGAACTACACAGATAGTTGACCAGGCATGGAGGGGGGAGCACTACACTATAGTGACAGTAGAGACCAGCATGGGGGGGGGGGGGGATACACGAATAGTGGACCAGGCATGCGGGGGGGGAGGGAATACACAGATAGTGACCAGGCTAGGCGGGGGGGAATACACAGATAGTGACCAGGCATGGGGGGGGGGTGAATACACTACACAGATAGTGACCAGGCATGGGGGGGGGGGGGGGAATACCACTACCCAGATAGTGACAGGCATGGGGGGGGGGGGGGGAGGAATACACTACACAGATAGTGACCAGGCATGGGGGGGGGAATACACTACACAGTATAGTGACCAGGCATGGGGGGGGGGGGAATACACTACACAGATAGTGACCAGGCATGGGGGGGGGAATACACTACACAGATAGTGACCAGGCATGGGGGGGGGGGGGGAATACACAGATAGTGACCAGGCATGGGGGGGGGGGGAATACACAGATAGTGACCAGGCATGGGGGGGGGGGGGAAAACACTACACAGAAAGTGACCAGGCATGGGGGGGGAATACACTACACAGATAGTGACCAGGCATGGGGGGGAGAACTACACTACACAGATAGTGACCAGGCATGGGGGGGGGGGGAATACACAGATAGTGACCAGGCATGGGGGGGGGGGGGAATACACAGATAGTGACCAGGCATGGGGGGGGGGGAATACACAGATAGTGACCAGGCATGGGGGGGGGGTGAATACACTACACAGATAGTGACCAGGCATGGGGGGGGGGGAATACACTACACAGATAGTGACCAGGCATGGGGGGGGGGGAATACACTACACAGATAGTGACCAGGCATGGGGGGGGAATACACTACACAGATAGTGACCAGGCATGGGGGGGGGGAATACACTACACAGATAGTGACCAGGCATGGGGGGGGGGGACACTACACAGCTAGTGACCAGGCTATGGGGGGGGGGAATACACTACACAGATAGTGACCAGGCATGGGGGGGGGGGGAATACACAGATAGTGACCAGGCATGGGGGGCGGTGGGGGATACACTACACAGATAGTGACCAGGCATGGGGGGGGGGGAATACACTACACAGATAGTGACCAGGCATGGGGGGGGGGGCGAATAACACGATAGTGACCAGGCATGGGGGGCGGTGGGGGATACACTACACAGATAGTGACCAGGCATGGGGGGGGGGGGGAATACACAGATAGTGACCAGGCATGGGGGGGGGGGGAATACACTTACACAGATAGTGACCAGGCATGGGGGGGGGGGGGAATACACTACACAGATAGTGACCAGGCATGGGGGGGGAATACACTACACAGATAGTGACCAGGCATGGGCGGGGGGAATACACAGCTAGTGACAGGCATGGGGGGGGGGGGAATACACAGATAGTGACCAGGCATGGGGGGGGGGGGGAATACACAGATAGTGACCAGGCATGGGGGGGGGAATACACCACACAGATAGTGACCAGGCATGGGGGGGGGGGGAATACACTACACAGATAGTGACCAGGCATGGGGGGGGGGGGAAACACTACACAGCTAGTGACCAGGCATGGGGCGGGGGGAATACACAGATAGTGACCAGGCATGGGGGGGGGAATACACTACACAGATAGTGGACCAGGCATGGGGGGAAGGGGGAATACACTACACAGATATGTACCAGGCATGGGGGGCGGTGGGGGAATACACAGATAGTGACCAGGCATGGGGGGGGGAATACACTAACCAGATAGTGACAGGCATAAGGGGGGGAATACACAGATAGTGACCAGGCATGGGGGGGGGGGGGGATACACTACACAGATAGTGACCACGGCATGGGGGGGGAATACACTACACAGATAGTGACCAGGCATGGGGGGCGGTGGGGGGAATACACAGATAGTGACCATGCATGGGGGGGGAATACACTACACAGATAGTGACCAGGCATGGGGGGGGGGGAATACACAGATAGTGACCAGGCATGGGGGGGGGGGGAATACACAGATATGTGACCAGGCCATGGGGGGGGGGGGAATACACCACAAGATAGTGACCCAGGCATGGGGGGGGGGGGGAATACACTACACAGATAGTGACCAGGCATGGGGGGGGGGGGGGAAAACACAACACAGATAGTGACCAGGCATGGGGGGGGATACACTACACAGATAGTGACCAGGCATGGGGGGGCGGAATACACTACACAGATAGTGGACCAGGCATGGGGGGGGGGGGAATACACAGATAGTGGACCAGGCATGGGTGGGGGAATACACTACACAGATAGTGACCAGGCATGGGGGGGGGGGGGAATACAACTACACAGATAGTGACCAGGCAATGGGGGGGGGGGGGAATACACTACACAGATAGTGACAGGCATGGGGGGGGGGGGGGGAATACACAGATAGTGACCTGGCATGGGGGGGGGGGGGGAATACACAGATAGTGACCAGGCATGGGGGGGGGGGGAATACACAGATAGTGACCAGGCATGGGGGGCGGTGGGGGAATACACAGATAGTGACCAGGCATGGGGGGGGGGGAATACACAACACAGATAGTGACCAGGCATGGGGGGGGGGGAATACACTACACAGATAGTGACCAGGCATGGGGGGGGGAATACACTACACAGATAGTGACCAGGCATGGGGGGGGAATACACTACACAGATAGTGACCAGGCATGGGGGGGGGGGGAATACATTACACAGATAGTGACCAGGCATGGGGGGGGGGGAATACACTACACAGATAGTGACCAGGCATGGGGGGGGTGGGGAATACACTACACAGATAGTGACCAGGCATGGGGGGGGGGGGGGGGAAAACACTACACAGATAGTGACCAGGCATGGGGGGGGGGAATACACTACACAGATAGTGACCAGGCATTGGGGGGCGGTGGGGGATACACTACACAGATAGTGACCAGGCATGGGGGGCGGTGGGGGATACACTACACAGATAGTGACCAGGCATGGGGGGGGAATACACTACACAGATAGTGACCAGGCATGGGGGGGGGAATACACTACACAGATAGTGACCAGGCATGGGGGGGGGGGGAATACACTACACAGATAGTGACCAGGCATGGGGGGGGGTGGGGAATACACTACACAGATAGTGACCAGGCATGGGGGGGGGAATACATTACACAGATAGTGACCGGGGGGGCTATGTGACTCCCGATTCCTGGAGAGAATTAACCCCTTACACTAAGACTTACACTTTTCTTTATTCTCTTCCGTCCTTCAGCCGTCACCTGCCAATGTAACATCCGGGAGTGCGACAAATCCAGAGCGTCTTCTCCATATCTCCAGGTGACGTACAGGAGCGGTCTGACATATTCCATATGGACAATGTGAGGCGCTACAGGGGCTGCAGAGGAAGCAAGTGTAAGAGTAACCCCGACAGCCAAGACCCTCCCTTAGAGAAAGAGGAACCTCAACAGCCAGGACTCCACCACCGATCATACAGAGGAAGAGGAACCCCAACTATACAGGATATAGAGGAACAGTCAGGACCCCACCACCGATCATATAGAGGAAGAGGAACCCCAACTATACAGGATATAGAGGAACAGCCAGGACACCACTGATCGTATAGAGGAAGAGGAACCTCAACTATATAGGATATAGAGGAACAGCCAGGACCCCACCACCGATCATATAGAGGAAGAGGAACCCCAACTATATAGGATATAGGGGAACAGCCAGGACACCACCACTGATCATATAGAGGAAGAGGAACCCCAACTATATAGGATATAGGGGAACAGCCAGGACCCCACCACTGATCGTATAGAGGAAGAGGAACCCCAGCTATACAGGATATAGGGGAACAGCCAGGACCCCACCACCAATCATATAGAGGAAGAGGAACCCTGACTATACAGGATATAGAGGAACAGTCAGGACCCCACCACCGATCATATAGAGGAAGAGGAACCCTGACTATACAGGATATAGAGGAACAGTCAGGACCCCACCACCGATCATATAGAGGAAGAGGAACCCCAACTATATAGGATATAGGGGAACAGCCAGGACACCACCACTGATCGTATAGAGGAAGAGGAACCCCAACTATATAGGATATAGGGGAACAGCCAGGACACCACCACTGATCGTATAGAGGAAGAGGAACCCCAGCTATACAGGATATAGGGGAACAGCCAGGACCCCACCACCGATCATATAGAGGAAGAGGAACCCCAACTATATAGGATATAGAGGAACAGCCAGGACCCCACCACTGATCGTATAGAGGAAGAGGAACCCCAACTATATAGGATATAGAGGAACAGCCAGGACACCACTGATCGTATAGAGGAAGAGGAACCCCAACTATATAGGATATAGGGGAACAGCCAGGACCCCACCACTGATCGTATAGAGGAAGAGGAACCCCAGCTATACAGGATATAGGGGAACAGCCAGGACCCCACCACCGATCATATAGAGGAAGAGGAACCCTGACTATACAGGATATAGAGGAACAGTCAGGACCCCACCACCGATCATATAGAGGAAGAGGAACCCCAACTACACAGGATATAGAGGAACAGTCAGGACCCCACCACCGATCATATAGAGGAAGAGGAACCCTGACTATACAGGATATAGAGGAACAGTCAGGACCCCACCACCGATCATATAGAGGAAGAGGAACCCCAACTATACAGGATATAGAGGAACAGTCAGGACCCCACCACTGATCGTATAGAGGAAGAGGAACCTCAACTATATAGGATATAGGGGAACAGCCAGGACCCCACCACTGATAGTATAGAGGAAGGGGAACCCCAGCTATACAGGATATAGAGGAACAGCCAGGACTCCACCACCGATCATATAGAGGAAGAGGAACCCTGACTATACAGGATATAGAGGAACAGTCAGGACTGTAGTCTGTCTGTAGTCTGTTTGTAGCCTGTAGTCTGTCTATAGCCTGGGTGTTGTCTGTCTGTAGTCTGTCTGTAGCCTGTCTGTGGCCTGGCTGTAGTCTGTATTCTGTATGTAGCCTGGCTATAGTCTGTCTGTATCCTGGCTGTAGTCTGGCTGTATCTTGGCTGTGGCCTGGCTGTAGTCTGTATTCTGTCTGTAGCCTGGCTATAGTCTGTCTGTAGCCTGGCTGTAGTCTGTAGTCTGGCTGTAGTCTGTCTGTATCCTGGCTGTGGCCTGGCTGTAGTCTGTATTCTGTCTGTAGCCTGGCTATAGTCTGTCTGTATCCTGGCTGTGGCCTGTCTGTAGTCTGTATTCTGTCTGTAGCCTGGCTATGGTCTGTCTGTATCCTGGCTGTGGCCTGGCTGTAGTCTGTATTCTGTCTGTAGCCTGTCTGTTGTCTGTAGCCTGTCTGTATTCTGTCTGTAGCCTGTCTGTAGCCTGGCTATAGTCTGTCTGTATCCTGGCTGTCGCCTGGCTGTGGTCTGTAGTCTGGCTGTATCCTGGCTGTGGCCTGGCTGTAGTCTGTCTGTAGCCTGGCTATAGTCTGTCTGTATCCTGGCTGTCGCCTGGCTGTGGTCTGTAGTCTGGCTGTAGCCTATCTGTATCCTGTCTGTATTCTGTAGCCTGTCTGTGGCCTGGCTGTAGTCTGTCTGTAGCCTGTCTGTGGCCTGGCTGTAGTCTGTATTCTGTCTGTGGCCTGGTTGTAGTCTGTCTGTAGCCTGTATTCTGTCTGTATCCTGGCTGTGGCCTGTCTGTAGTCTGTATTCTGTCTGTGGCCTGGCTGTAGTCTGTATTCTGTCTGTGGCCTGGCTGTAGTCTGTATTCTGTCTGTGGCCTGGCTGTAGTCTGTCTGTAGCCTGTAGTCTGTCTGTATCCTGTCTGTGGCCTGTCTGTAGTCTGTATTCTGTCTGCGGCCTGTCTGTAGTCTGTATTCTGTCTGTGGCCTGGCTGTAGTCTGTCTGTATCCTGGCTGTGGCCTGGCTGTAGTCTGTATTCTGTCTGCGGCCTGTCTGTAGTCTGTATTCTGTCTGTATCCTGGCTGTAGTCTGTCTGTATCCTGGCTGTGGCCTGGCTGTAGTCTGTATTCTGTCTGTAGCCTGTCTGTTGTCTGTAGCCTGTCTGTAGCCTGTCTGTATTCTGTCTGTAGCCTGGCTATAGTCTGTCTGTATCCTGGCTGTCGCCTGGCTGTGGTCTGTAGTCTGGCTGTAGCCTGTCTGTGGCCTGGCTGTAGTCTGTATTCTGTCTGTGGCCTGGCTGTAGTCTGTCTGTAGCCTGTATTCTGTCTGTGGCCTGGCTGTAGTCTGTCTGTAGTCTGTATTCTGTCTGTAGCCTGTCTGTAACCTGGCTATAGTCTGTCTGTATCCTGGCTGTGGCCTGGCTATAGTCTGTAGTCTGGCTGTAGCCTGTCTGTAGTCTGTATTCTGTCTGTAGTCTGTCTGTAGCCTGGCTATAGTCTGTCTGTATCCTGGCTGTGGCCTGTCTGTAGCCTGTCTGTAGACTGTAGCCTGTCTGTATCCTGGCTGTGGCCTGGCTGTAGTCTGTCTGTAGCCTGGCTATAGTCTGTCTGTATCCTGGCTGTGGCCTGGCTGTAGTCTGTAGTCTGGCTGTAGTCTGTCTGTAGCCTGGCTATAGTCTGTCTGTATCCTGGCTGTGGCCTGTCTGTAGTCTGTATTCTGTCTGTAGTCTGTCTGTAGCCTGGCTATAGTCTGTCTGTATCCTGGCTGTGGCCTGGCTGTAGTCTGTAGTCTGGCTGTAGCCTGTCTGTAGCCTGGGTCTAGTCTGTCTGTATCCTGTCTGTGGCCTGTCTGTATTCTGTCTGTAGCCTGTCTGTAGTCTGTATTCTGTCTGTAGCCTGTCTGTAGTCTGTATTCTGTCTGTAGCCTGTCTGTAGTCTGTATTCTGTCTGTAGCCTGTCTGTAGTCTGTCTGTATCCTGGCTGTGGCCTGGCTGTAGTCTGTAGTCTGGCTGTAGCCTGTCTGTAGCCTGGGTGTAGTCTGTCTATATCCTGTCTGTGGCCTGTCTGTAGCCTGTCTGTAGTCTGTATTCTGTCTGTAGCCTGGCTATAGTCTGTCTGTATCCTGTCTGTGGCCTGGCTGTAGTCTGTATTCTGTCTGTAGCCTGTCTGTAGTCTGGGAGCAACGGAGTGGAGGCGCAGCCCTAGCGTAATGCGGCTTGACTCAGTTGAATCAGGCTGCACTAGGCTGGTTTGTCATTAGGGGAAAGGGTTAACTGGTCAGGGTGGAAGAGAGAGAGTCACGCGGGAGGAGGGGTTAGGTGGGGTATAAGAGCTGAGGCGGGCGGAAATACGTCACTGCCCGCCTAGTCAGGAAAGTGAAAGTCCCACCCATCCTCCCTTAGTTGGTATTCCGTGGTCTTGGGTTGGCGGGGTAGAAGGGGGCCCCTTGGAGACAAATTGTAGGTGCATGAGTGGGAGACATGCATCCAACTGGATTTATGGTGGGTCCTGTCGGGCAATAAGCCCACAGGGGAATTGGTGCCTTTGGGTCGGCGAGTGCGGCTGAGGGCAGAGGAGTCAGAATGAAGTAAAATGGGGTCTCCAAGGGGACCTTCTACTCCAGGTCAAACTCAGGTCCCTACACTGTGTGCTGTTATGTTGAGTTTATATGTTTTATGCACAATTTTCTGGGTATGTTATTTATGATGTTTATTGGAAATAATGTTGGTATTAATAAATAGGGCCAACACGGCCTTTTTTCCAATATGCTGGTTGTGTCTTTACTGGGTACGGGGGGTAGTGTTCGGAATTGGGGATGAGCCCTGGGTGGGGAGTTGGGGTATTGGTAAGTTATGGTGGTACTTAGGGAAGCCAAGTATATCATACTGCAGTCATGTATTTTGTCTATAGTCTGTCTGTATCCTGGCTGTAGTCTGTCTGTAGCCTGTCTGTGGCCTGGCTGTAGTCTGTATTCTGTCTGTGGCCTGGCTGTAGTCTGTATTCTGTATGTAGCCTGTATTCTGTCTGTAGCCTGGCTATAGTCTGTCTGTATCCTGGCTGTGGCCTGGCTGTAGTCTGTATTCTGTCTGTAGCCTGGCTATAGTCTGTCTGTATCCTGGCTGTGGCCTGGCTATAGTCTGTAGTCTGGCTGTAGCCTGTCTGTAGTCTGTCTGTAGCCTGGCTATAGTCTGTCTGTATCCTGGCTGTGGCCTGGCTGTAGTCTGTATTCTGTCTGTAGCCTGGCTATAGTCTGTCTGTATCCTGGCTGTCACCTGGCTGTGGTCTGTAGTCTGGCTGTAGCCTGTCTGTATCCTGTCTGTGGCCTGGCTGTAGTCTGTATTCTGTCTGTGGCCTGGCTGTAGTCTGTATTCTGTCTGTGGCCTGGCTGTAGTCTGTATTCTGTCTGTAGCCTGTATTCTGTCTGTAGCCTGGGTGCAGTCTGTCTGTATCCTGTCTGTGGCCTAGCTGTAGTCTGTATTCTGTCTGTAGTCTGTATTCTGTCTGTAGCCTGGCTATAGTCTGTCTGTATCCTGGCTGTGGCCTGGCTATAGTCTGTAGTCTGGCTGTAGCCTGTCTGTATTCTGTAGCCTGTCTGTAGCCTGGGTGTAGTCTGTCTGTATCCTGTCTGTGGCCTGGCTGTAGTCTGTATTCTGTCTGTAGCCTGTCTGTAGTCTGTATTCTGTCTGTAGCCTGGCTATAGTCTGTCTGTATCCTGGCTGTGGCCTGGCTATAGTCTGTAGTCTGGCTGTAGCCTGGCTGTAGTCTGTCTGTATCCTGGCTGTAGTCTGTATCCTGGCTGTAGTCTGTATTCTGTCTGTAGCCTGGCTGTAGTCTGTCTGTAGCCTGGCTGTAGTCTGTTGTCTGTAGCCTGGCTGTAGTTTGTCTGTAGTCTGTTTGTAGCCTGTAGTCTGTCTGTAGCCTGGCTGTAGTCTGTCTGTAGTCTGTATTCTGTCTGTAGACTGTCTATAGTCTGTCTGTATCCTGGCTGTAGTCTGTATTCTGTCTGTGGCCTGGCTGTAGTCTGTATTCTGTCTGTAGCCTGGCTGTAGTCTGTATTCTGTCTGTAGTCTGTATTCTGTCTGTAGCCTGTCTGTAGCCTGGCTATAGTCTGTCTGTATCCTGGCTGTGGCCTGGCTGTAGTCTGTAGTCTGGCTGTATCCTGGCTGTAGTCTGTAGTCTGTATCCTGGCTGTAGTCTGTAGTCTGTATGTACCCTGGCTGTAGTCTGTCTGTATCCTGGCTGTGGCCTGGCTGTAGTCTGTCTGTAGTATGTCTGTAGCCTGGCTGTAGTCTGTCTGTAGTCTGTTTGTAGCCTGTAGTCTGTCTGTAGCCTGGCTGTAGTCTGTTTGTAGCCTGGCTGTAGTCTGTCTGTAGTCTGTATTCTGTCTGTAGCCTGTCTATAGTCTGTCTGTATCCTGTCTGTATCCTGGCTGTGGCCTGGCTATAGTCTGTAGTCTGTCTGTAGCCTGTCTATAGTCTGTCTGTATCCTGTCTGTATCCTGGCTGTGGCCTGGCTATAGTCTGTAGTCTGTCTGTAGCCTGTCTATAGTCTGTATTCTGTCTGTAGCCTGTCTATAGTCTGTCTGTATCCTGGCTGTGGCCTGGCTGTAGTCTCTAGTCTGGCTGTAGCCTGGCTGTAGTCTGTATTCTGTCTCTAGCCTGGCTGCAGTTGTGTTCTGCCTAGTCTGAGGAGAGAGTGTAGACTAGTCAGGTATCCAGAGAGTCAGTTATCTAGAGATTAAATTAGAGCTCCAGAGTTAGTCATGTCTGTCTAGCGCACTTATAGGGAAGTAAAAGAGATGGGGAGAATGTATCCACACAGAGAGATTACTGGAGGAGAGAGAAGGAGGATTCATCTACAGTCTCATAGTATCCAGCCAGCAGTAAGCTAAGTGTACTATTCAAGCTGCTGCAAGCGGCTAGTGTTCCTAGAGGGTCACCCAGGTTTGGAGCCTGCATTCCCTGATCCTGTGTCACTCTGTGCCTGCAAGATAGTCAAAGTGGACTTTCATCCCCGTGGAAGCTGGTACTGTTGTATCACCACCCCCAAACTGGTCAGAGTCCCTTTTGTTGAGAGCCTTTGGGTCTGGATAAGCCCCTTCCCTCAAACAACCGCCCTAAACCAAGCAAAAGTCACCCTTACTACCTACACCTAAGAGCTTTTAGCTGCACCCTAACCCAACTACCTAGTCAACCTCGTACAAAGGGATCTTGGATGACATGATTAAGCGTGCATGTGCGAGAAACGTGTTGGTTTTCTAGCAGTAACTACATGAGCTCTTTTTTTAAATCTATTTAGACATTCAATAAAAGAATTGGTGATTGGCCGACGCCGGACCCGTGCACCGTCTACCATTAACTGAGATCTAACAAGCTATTATGGAGGTGATCTGACTTTCACTATTTTATCTACTGACTATACATCTTGGATAACATCTGTACCGTTCACATCACAATTTTACAATCCGTCTCACTGTATGGAAAACGTACAGAAAAGTGTGGTCAACCACGGGTAAGTTTATAAAATGTAGGGGGAAAAAACAGATCCATTTTGATCTGTATTTTTTTTTATTATGTAAGTCAATAGAAAATGGATGAAAGCGTATGGCGCACAACAGCAACTTACACAAACGGATAGCAAAATCATGGTGTGAACCGAGCCTAAGTTGTACTGTTTACCAAGTTCTCAGTAAACACTTTAACTGGTTAAGAACCGGAGTGTGTCCTCAATCCTGCCCGACACTCACTACTCTGCCCGACACTCACTACTCTGCCCGACACTCACTACTCTGCCCGACACTCACTACTCTGCCAGACACTCACTACTCTGCCCGACACTCATTACTCTGCCCGACACTCACTACTCTGCCCGACACTCATTACTCTGCCCGACACTCACTACTCTGCCCGACACTCACTACTCTGCCCGACACTCATTACTCTGCCCGACACTCACTACTCTGCCCGACACTCATTACTCTGCCCGACACTCACTACTCTGCCCGACACTCACTACTCTGCCCGACACTCATTACTCTGCCCGACACTCACTACTCTGCCCGACACTCACTACTCTGCCCGACACTCACTACTCTGCCCAATTACAGCAGCTACAACTCACTGCGCGCGGTGCTGCCGAGCCAGCGCTCAGGGGGGGCCAGCCTCTGTATTGACGTTGTTCATATAGAGAAGGGAATAGGAGGAACCCCAGTTATACAGGATATAGAGAGTGGACTTGCCTCTGGAGGGTCTCTACTTGCCTGTTATGAAGCTGAGGGTGGAGGTGTCGCAGCAGCTCAGCTCGGGGTCGCCCCATGTTACCATGGTAACCCTGAAGTTATAATACCAGGCTGGGAGCAGGTTGCTGAGTCTCTAAAAGAAGAATGTGATGAGTAAAGGGCAGTAGTGGGGGGCACAACTAATAATACTGTAATAGTGGGGGGCACAACTAATAATACTGTAATAGTGGGGGGCACAGCTAATAATACTGTAATAGTGGGGGGCACAACTAATAATACTGTAATAGTGGGGGGCACAACTAATAATACTGTAATAGTGGGGGCACAGCTAATAATACTGTAGTAGTGGGGCACAACTAATAATACTGTAATAGTGGGGGGCACAACTAATAATACTGTAATAGTGGGGGGCACAACTAATAATACTGTAGTAGTGGGGGGCACAGCTAATAATACTGTAATAGTGGGGGGGCACAACTAATAATACTGTAATAGTGGGGGGCCACAACTAATAATACTGTAATAGTGGGGGGCACAGCTAATAATACTGTAATAGTGGGGGGCACAGCTAATAATACTGTAATACTGGGGGGCACAACTAATAATACTGTAATAGTGGGGGGCACAGCTAATAATACTGTAATAGTGGGGGGCACAACTAATAATACTGTAATAGTGGGGGCACAACTAATAATACTGTAATAGTGGGGGGCACAACTAATAATACTGTAATAGTGGGGGGCACAGCTAATAATACTGTAATAGTGGGGGGCACAGCTAATAATACTGTAATAGTGGGGGGCACAACTAATAATACTGTAATAGTGGGGGGCACAGCTAATAATACTGTAATAGTGGGGGCACAACTAATAATACTGTAATAGTGGGGGCACAACTAATAATACTGTAATAGTGGGGGCACAACTAATAATACTGTAATAGTGGGGGGTACAACTAATAATACTGTAATAGTAGGGGCACAGCTAATAATACTGTAATAGTGGGGGGGGCACACCTAATAATACTGTAATAGTGGGGGCACAACTAATAATACTGTAATAGTGGGGGCACAGCTAATAATACTGTAATAGTGGGGGGCACAACTAATAATACTGTAATAGTGGGGGGCACAACTAATAATACTGTAATAGTGGGGGGCACAGCTAATAATACTGTAATAGTGGGGGCACAGCTAATAATACTGCAGTAGTGGGGGGCACAGCTAATAATACTGTAATAGTGGGGGGCACAGCTAATAATACTGTAATAGTGGGGGGGGCACAACTAATAATACTGTAATAGTGGGGGGCACAGCTAATAATACAGTAATAGTGAGGAGCACAACTAATAATACTGTAATAGTGGGGGGCACAACTAATAATACTGTAATAGTGGGGGGCACAGCTAATAATACTGTAATAGTGGGGGGCACAACTGATAATACTGTAATAGTGGGGGGCACAACTAATAATACTGTAATAGTGTGGGGGGGTACAGCTAATAATACTGTAATAGTGGGGGGCACAGCTAATAATACTGTAATAGTGGGGGGCACAACTGATAATACTGTAATAGTGGGGGGCACAGCTAATAATACTGTAGTAGTGGGGGGCACAACTAATAATACTGTAATAGTGGGGGGCACAACTAATAATACTGTAATAGTGGGGGCACAACTAATAATACTGTAATAGTGGGGGGGCACAACTAATAATACTGTAGTAGTGGGGGGCACAGCTAATAATACTGTAATAGTGGGGGGCACAGCTAATAATACTGTAATAGTGGGGGGCACAGCTAATAATACTGTAATAGTGGGGGGTACAGCTAATAATACTGTAATAGTGGGGGGAACAACTAATAATACTGTAATAGTGGGGGCACAGCTAATAATACTGTAATAGTAGGGGGCACAGCTAATAATACTGTAATAGTGGGGGGTACAGCTAATAATACTGTAATAGTGGGGGGCACAACTAATAATACTGTAATAGTGGGGGGCACAACTAATAATACTGTAATAGTGGGGGAACAACTAATAATACTGTAATAGTGGGGGGCACAACTAATAATACTGTAATAGTGGGTGGGCACAGCTAATAATACTGTAATAGTGGGGGGCACAGCTAATAATACTGTAATAGTGGGGGGGCACAACTAATAATACTGTAATAGTGGGGGGGGCACAGCTAATAATACTGTAATAGTGGGGCACAACTAAATACTGTAATAGAGGGGGGCACAACTAATAATACTGTAATAGTGGGGGGCACAAGCTAATAATACTGTATAGTGGGGCACAGTAATAATACTGTAATAGTGGGGGGCACAGCTAATAATACTGTAATAGTGGGGGCACAGCTAATAATACTGTAATAGTGGGGGGCACAGCTAATAATACTGTTATAGTGGGGGCACAGCTAATAATACTGTAATAGTGGGGGGCACAGCTAATAATACTGTAGTACTGGGGGGCACAACTAATAATACTGTAATAGTGGCGGGCACAGCTAATAATACTGTAATAGTGGGGCACAGCTAATAATACTGTAATAGTGGGGGCACAACTAATAATACTGTAATAGTGGGGCACAGCTAATAATACTGTAATAGTGGGGGCACAACTAATAATACTGTAAGTGGGGGCACAGCTAATAATACTGTAGTACTGGGGGGCACAACTAATAATACTGTAGTACTGGGGGGCACAACTAATAATACTGTAATAGTGGGGCACAGCTAATAATACTGTAATAGTGGGGGGCACAGCTAATAATACTGTAATAGTGGGGGGGCACAACTAATAATACTGTAATAGTGGGGGGCACAACTAATAATACTGTAATAGTGGGGCACAACTAATAATACTGTAATAGTGGGGGGCACAACTAATAATACTGTAATAGTGGGGGCACAGCTAATAATACTGTAATAGTGGGGGCACAGCTAATAATACTGTAATAGTGGGGGCACAGCTAATAATACTGTAATAGTGGGGGCACAACTAATAATACTGTAATAGTGGGGGGCACAACTGATAATACTGTAATAGTGGGGGGCACAACTAATAATACTGTAATAGTGGGGGGCACAACTGATAATACTGTAATAGTGGGGGGCACAGCTAATAATACTGTAATAGTGGGGGGGGCACAGCTAATAATACTGTAGTAGTGGGGGGCACAGCTAATAATACTGTAATAGTGGGGGGCACAGCTAATAATACTGTAATAGTGGGGGGCACAGCTAATAATACTGTAGTAGTGGGGGGCACAACTAATAACACTGTAATAATGTGGGGGGGCACAGCTAATAATACTGTAATAGTGGGGGGCACAGCTAATAATACTGTAATAGTGGGGGGCACAGCTAATAATACTGTAATAGTGGGGGGGCACAGCTAATAATAATGTAATAGTGGGGGGCACAGCTAATAATACTGTAATAGTGGGGGGGCACAGCTAATAATACTGTAATAGTGGGGGGCACAACTAATAATACTGTAATAGTGGGGGGGGGCACAGCTAATAATACTGTAATAGTGGGGGGCACAACTAATAATACTGTAATAGTGGGGGGCACAGCTAATAATACTGTAATAGTGTGGGGGGGCACAGCTAATAATACTGTAATAGTGGGGGCCAAACTAATAATACTGTAATAGTGGGGGGCAAACTAATAATACTGTAATAGTGGGGGGCACAACTAATAATACTGTAATAGTGGGGGCACAGCTAATAATACTGTATTAGTGGGGGCACAACTAATAATACTGTAATAGTGGGGGGCACAGCTAATAATACTGTAATAGTGGGGGGCACAGCTAATAATACTGTACTAGTGGGGGGCACAGCTAATAATACTGTAATAGTGGGGGGCACAGCTAATAATACTGTAATAGTGGGGGCACAACTAATAATACTGTAATAGTGGGGGCACAGCTAATAATACTGTAATAGTGGGGGCACAGCTAATAATACTGTAATAGTGGGGGGCACAGCTAATAATACTGTAATAGTGGGGGGCACAACCTAATAATACTGTAATAGTGGGGGGCACAGCTAATAATACTGTAAGTAGTGGGGGGCACAGCTAATAATACTGTAATAGTGGGGGGCACAGCTAATAATACTGTAATAGTGGGGCACAGCTAATAATACTGTAATAGTGGGGGGCACAGCTAATAATACTGTAATAGTGGGGGGCACAACTAATAATACTGTAATAGTGGGGGGCACAGCTAATAATACTAGTAATAGTGGGGGGCACAACTAATAATACTGTAATAGTGGGGGCACAAGCTAATAATACTGTAATAGTGGGGGGGCCCAACTAATAATACTGTAATAGTGGGGGGCACAGCTAATAATACTGTAGTAGTGGGGGGCACAGCTAATAATACTGTAATAGTGGGGGGTCACAGCTAATAATACTGTAATAGTGGGGGCAACAGCTAATAATACTGTAGTAGTGGGGGGCACAACTAATAATACTGTAATAGTGGGGGGCACAGCTAATAATACTGTAATAGTGGGGGGCACAGCTAATAATACTGTAATAGTGGGGGGCACAGCTAATAATACTGTAATAGTGGGGGGCACAGCTAATAATACTGTAATAGTGGGGGGGCACAGCTAATAATACTGTAATAGTGGGGGGGCACCAGCTAATAATACTGTAATAGTGGGGGGCTACAGCCTAATAATAATGTAATAGTGGGGGGGCACAGCTAATAATACTGTAATAGTGGGGCCAAGCTAATAATACTGTAATAGTGGGGGGCACAACTAATAATACTGTAATAGTGGGGGCACAGCTAATAATACTGTAATAGTGGGGGGCACAGCTAATAATACTGTATAGTGGGGGCACAACTAATAATACTGTAATAGTGGGGGGCACAGCTAATAATACTGTAATAGTGGGGGCACAGCTAATAATACTGTAATAGTGGGGTGCACAGCTAATAATACTGTAATAGTGGTGGGGCACAACTAATAATACTGTAATAGTGGGGGCACAGCTAATACTACTGAAGTGGGGGCACAGATTAATACTGTAATAGTGGGGGCACAACTAATAATACTGTAATAGTGGGGGCACAGACTAATAATACTGTAATAGTGGGGGCACACTAATAATACTGTAGTAGTGGGGGGGCACAGCTAATAATACTGTAGTAGTGGGGGCACAGCTAATAATACTGTAATAGTGGGGGGCACAGCTAATAATACTGTAGTAGTGGGGGGCACAGCTAATAATACTGTAATAGTGGGGGGCACAGCTAATAATACTGTAATAGTGGGGCACAACTAATAATACTGTAATAGTGGGGCACAGCTAATAATACTGTAATAGTGGGGGGCACAACTAATAATACTGTAATAGTGGGGGGCACAGCTAATAATACTGTAGTACTGGGGGGCACAACTAATAATACTGTAGTACTGGGGGGCACAACTAATAATACTGTAATAGTGGGGGCACAGCTAATAATACTGTAATAGTGGGGGGCACAACTAATAATACTGTAATAGTGGGGGCACAGCTAATAATACTGTAATAGTGGGGGGCACAACTAATAATACTGTAATAGTGGGGGGCACAACTAATAATACTGTAATAGTGGGGGGCACAGCTAATAATACTGTAATAGTGGGGCACAGCTAATAATACTGTAATAGTGGGGGGGGGCACAGCTAATAATACTGTAATAGTGGGGGGCACAACTAATAATACTGTAATAGTGGGGGCACAGCTAATAATACTGTAATAGTGGGGGCACAGCTAATAATACTGTAATAGTGGGGGGCACAGCTAATAATACTGTAATAGTGGGGGGCACAGCTAATAATACTGTAATAGTGGGGGGCAAACAAATAATACTGTAATAGTGGGGGCACAGCTAATAATACTGTAAGTAGTGGGGGGCACAGCTAATAATACTGTAATAGTGGGGCCACAGCAAATAATACTTAAGTAGCTGGGGGGCACAAGCTAATAATACTGTAATAGTGGGGGCACAGCTAATAATACTGTAATAGTGGGGGCACCAGCTAATAATACTGTAATAGTTGGGGGGGCACAACTAATAATACTGTAATAGGGGGGGGCACACCTAATAATATTGTAATAGTGGGGGCACAACTAATAATACTGTTAATAGTGGGGGGGCACAACTAATAATACTGTAATAGTGGGGGCACAACTAATAATACTGTAATAGTGGGGGGCACAACTAATAATACTGTAGTAGTGGGGGGCACAGCTAATAATACTGTAATAGTGGGGGGCACAACTAATAATACTGTAATAGTGGGGGCACAACTAATAATACTGTAATAGTGGGGGGCACAACTAATAATACTGTAATAGTGGGGGGCACAACTGATAATACTGTAATAGTGGGGGGCACAGCTAATAATACTGTAGTACTGGGGGGCACAACTAATAATACTGTAGTACTGGGGGGCACAACTAATAATACTGTAATAGTGGGGGCACAGCTAATAATACTGTAATAGTGGGGGGCACAACTAATAATACTGTAATAGTGGGGCACAGCTAATAATACTGTAATAGTGGGGCACAGCTAATAATACTGTAATAGTGGGGGGGGCACAGCTAATAATACTGTAATAGTGGGGGCACAACTAATAATACTGTAATAGTGGGGCACAGCTAATAATACTGTAATAGTGGGGCACAGCTAATAATACTGTAGTACTGGGGGGCACAACTAATAATACTGTAATAGTGGGGCACAGCTAATAATACTGTAGTAGTGGGGGGCACAGCTAATAATACTGTAATAGTGGGGGCACAGCTAATAATACTGTAGTACTGGGGGGCACAGCTAATAATACTGTAATAGTGGGGGCACAGCTAATAATACTGTAATAGTGGGGGGCACAGCTAATAATACTGTAATAGTGGGGGCACAACTAATAATACTGTAATAGTGGGGGCACAGCTAATAATACTGTAATAGTGGGGGGCACAACTAATAATACTGTAATAGTGGGGGCACAACTAATAATACTGTAATAGTGGGGGGCACAGCTAATAATACTGTATTAGTGGGGGCACAACTAATAATACTGTAATAGTGGGGGGCACAGCTAATAATACTGTAATAGTGGGGGCACAGCTAATAATACTGTAATAGTGGGGGCACAGCTAATAATACTGTAGTAGTGGGGGGCACAACTGATAATACTGTAATAGTGGGGGCACAACTAATAATACTGTAATAGTGGGGGGCACAGCTAATAATACTGTATTAGTGGGGGCACAACTAATAATACTGTAATAGTGGGGGGCACAGCTAATAATACTGTAATAGTGGGGGCACAGCTAATAATACTGTAATAGTGGGGGCACAGCTAATAATACTGTAATAGTGGGGGCACAGCTAATAATACTGTAATAGTGGGGCACAGCTAATAATACTGTAATAGTGGGGGGCACAGCTAATAATACTGTAGTAGTGGGGGGCACAGCTAATAATACTGTAATAGTGGGGGGCACAGCTAATAATACTGTAATAGTGGGGGGCACAGCTAATAATACTGTAATAGTGGGGGGGGCACAGCTAATAATACTGTAATAGTGGGGGCACAGCTAATAATACTGTAATAGTGGGGCACAGCTAATAATACTGTAATAGTGGGGGCACAACTAATAATACTGTAATAGTGGGGCACAGCTAATAATACTGTAATAGTGGGGCACAGCTAATAATACTGTAGTACTGGGGGGCACAACTAATAATACTGTAATAGTGGGGCACAGCTAATAATACTGTAGTAGTGGGGGGCACAGCTAATAATACTGTAATAGTGGGGGCACAGCTAATAATACTGTAGTACTGGGGGGCACAGCTAATAATACTGTAATAGTGGGGGCACAGCTAATAATACTGTAATAGTGGGGGGCACAGCTAATAATACTGTAATAGTGGGGGGGGCACAACTAATAATACTGTAATAGTGGGGGGCACAACTAATAATACTGTAATAGTGGGGCACAACTAATAATACTGTAATAGTGGGGGGCACAACTAATAATACTGTAATAGTGGGGGCACAACTAATAATACTGTAATAGTGGGGGGCACAACTAATAATACTGTAGTAGTGGGGGGCACAGCTAATAATACTGTAATAGTGGGGGGCACAACTAATAATACTGTAATAGTGGGGGCACAACTAATAATACTGTAATAGTGGGGGGCACAACTAATAATACTGTAATAGTGGGGGGCACAACTGATAATACTGTAATAGTGGGGGGCACAGCTAATAATACTGTAGTACTGGGGGGCACAACTAATAATACTGTAGTACTGGGGGGCACAACTAATAATACTGTAATAGTGGGGGCACAGCTAATAATACTGTAATAGTGGGGGGCACAACTAATAATACTGTAATAGTGGGGCACAGCTAATAATACTGTAATAGTGGGGCACAGCTAATAATACTGTAATAGTGGGGGGGGCACAGCTAATAATACTGTAATAGTGGGGGCACAACTAATAATACTGTAATAGTGGGGCACAGCTAATAATACTGTAATAGTGGGGCACAGCTAATAATACTGTAGTACTGGGGGGCACAACTAATAATACTGTAATAGTGGGGCACAGCTAATAATACTGTAGTAGTGGGGGGCACAGCTAATAATACTGTAATAGTGGGGGCACAGCTAATAATACTGTAGTACTGGGGGGCACAGCTAATAATACTGTAATAGTGGGGGCACAACTAATAATACTGTAATAGTGGGGGGCACAACTAATAATACTGTAATAGTGGGGGGCACAACTGATAATACTGTAATAGTGGGGGGCACAGCTAATAATACTGTAATAGTGGGGGGCACAGCTAATAATACTGTAATAGTGGGGGGCACAACTAATAATACTGTAATAGTGGGGGGCACAACTAATAATACTGTAATAGTGGGGGGGGGGCACAGCTAATAATACTGTAATAGTGGGGGGCACAGCTAATAATACTGTAATAGTGGGGGGTTCAGCTAATAATACTGTAATAGTGGGGGCACAGCTAATAATACTGTAATAGTGGGGGGCACAGCTAATAATACTGTAATAGTGGGGGGCACAGCTAATAATACTGTAATAGTGGGGGGCACAGCTAATAATACTGTAGTAGTGGGGGGCACAACTAATAACACTGTAATAATGTGGGGGGGCACAGCTAATAATACTGTAATAGTGGGGGGCACAGCTAATAATACTGTAATAGTGGGGGGCACAACTAATAATACTGTAATAGTAGGGGGGCACAGCTAATAATACTGTAATAGTGGGGGGCACAGCTAATAATACTGTAATAGTGGGGGGCACAGCTAATAATACTGTAATAGTGTGGGGGGGCACAGCTAATAATACTGTAATAGTGGGGGGCAAAACTAATAATACTGTAATAGTGGGGGGCACAACTAATAATACTGTAATAGTGGGGGGCACAACTAATAATACTGTAATAGTGGGGGGCACAGCTAATAATACTGTAGTACTGGGGGGCACAGCTAATAATACTGTAATAGTGGGGGGGGCACAGCTAATAATACTGTAATAGTGGGGGGCACAACTAATAATACTGTAATAGTGGGGGGCACAGCTAATAATACTGTAGTAGTGGGGGGCACAGCTAATAATACTGTAGTAGTGGGGGGCACAGCTAATAATCCTGTAATAGTGGGGGGCACAGCTAATAATACTGTAATAGTGGGGGGCACAACTAATAATACTGTAATAGTGGGGGGCACAGCTGATAATACTGTAATAGTGGGGGCACAACTAATAATACTGTAATAGTGGGGGCACAGCTGATAATACTGTAATAGTGGGGGCACAGCTAATAATACTGTAATAGTGGGGGCACAGCTAATAATACTGTAATAGTGGGGGCACAACTAATAATACTGTAATAGTGGGGGGCACAGCTAATAATACTGTAATAGTGGGGGCACAACTAATAATACTGTAATAGTGGGGGCACAACTAATAATCCTGTAATAGTGGGGGGCACAACTAATAATACTGTAATAGTGGGGGGCACAGCTAATAATACTGTAATAGTGGGGGCACAGCTAATAATACTGTAATAGTGGGGGCACAACTAATAATACTGTAATAGTGGGGGGCACAGCTAATAATACTGTAATAGTGGGGGCACAACTAATAATACTGTAATAGTGGGGGGCACAGCTAATAATACTGTAATAGTGGGGGGCACAACTAATAATACTGTAATAGTGGGCGGCACAGCTAATAATACTGTAATAGTGGGGGGCACAGCTATTAATACTGTAATAGTGGGGGCACAGCTAATAATACTGTAATAGTGGGGGGAACAGCTAATAATACTGTAATAGTGGGGGGCACAGCTAATAATACTGTAATAGTGGGGGCACAGCTAATAATACTGTAATAGTGGGGGGCACAGCTAATAATACTGTAATAGTGGGGGGCACAGCTGATAATACTGTAATAGTGGGGGCACAGCTAATAATACTGTAATAGTGGGGGGCACAGCTAATAATACTGTAATAGTGGGGGGCACAACTAATAATACTGTAATAGTGGGGGGCACAGCTAATAATACTGTAATAGTGGGGGCACAGCTGATAATACTGTAATAGTGGGGGGCACAACTAATAATACTGTAATAGTGGGGGGCACAACTAATAATACTGTAATAGTGGGGGGCACAGCTAATAATACTGTAATAGTGGGGGCACAGCTAATAATACTGTAATAGTGGGGGGCACAGCTAATAATACTGTAATAGTGGGGGGCACAGCTAATAATACTGTAATAGTGGGGGCACAGCTGATAATACTGTAATAGTGGGGGGGCAAACTAATAATACTGTAATAGTGGGGGGGCACAACTAATAATACTGTAATAGTGGGGGGCACAGCTAATAATACTGTAATAGTGGGGGGCACAGCTAATAATACTGTAATAGTGGGGGCACAGCTAATAATACTGTAATAGTGTGGGGCACAACTAATAATACTGTAATATGTGGGGGGCACGCTAATAATACTGTAATAGTGGGGGGCACAGCTAATAATACTGTAATATGTGGGGGGCACAGCTATAATAACTGTAATAGTGGGGGGGCACAGCTAATAATACTGTAATAGTGGGGGCACAGCTAATAATACTGTAATAGTGGGGGGCACAGCTAATAATACTGTAATAGTGGGGGGCCACAGCTAATAATACTGTAATAGTGGGGGGCACAGCTAATAATACTGTAATAGTGGGGGGCACAACTAATAATACTGTATAGTGGGGGGGCACGGCACAACTAATAATACTGTAATAGCTGGGCGGGCACATCTAATAATACTGTACTAGTGGGGGGCACAACTAATAATACTGTAATAGTGGGGGCACAGCTAATAATACTGTAATAGTGGGGGGCACAACCTAATAATACTGTAATAGTGGGGGGCAACAGCTAATAATACTGTAGTACTGGGGGGGGTACAGCTAATAATACTGTAATAGTGGGGGGCACAGCTAATAATACTGTAATAGTGGGGGCCCAAGCTAATAATACTGTAATAGTGGGGGCACAGCTAATAATACTGTAATAGTGGGGGGCACAACTAATAATACTGTAATAGTGGGGGCACAGCTAATAATACTGTAATAGTGGGGGCACAGCTAATAATACTGTAGTACTGGGGGGCACAGCTAATAATACTGTAGTACTGGGGGGGTACAGCTAATAATACTGTAATAGTGGGGCACAGCTAATAATACTGTAATAGTGGGGGCACAGCTAATAATACTGTAATAGTGGGGGGCACAGCTAATAATACTGTAATAGTGGGGGGCACAGCTAATAATACTGTAATAGTGGGGGGCACAACTAATAATACTGTAATAGTGGGGGGGCACAACTAATAATACTGTAATAGTGGGGGCACAGCTGATAATACTGTAATAGTGGGGGGCACAGCTAATAATACTGTAATAGTGGGGGGGCACAACTAATAATACTGTAATAGTGGGGGCACAGCTAATAATACTGTAATAGTGGGGGGCACAACTAATAATACTGTAATAGTGGGGGGGCACAACTAATAATACTGTAATAGGGGGGGCACAGCTAATAATACTGTAATAGTGGGGGGCCACAGCTAATAATACTGTAATAGTGGGGGCACAGCTAATAATACTGTAATAGTGGGGGCACAACTAATAATACTGTAATAGTGGGGGGCACAGCTAATAATACTGTAATAGTGGGGGCACAGCTGATAATACTGTAATAGTGGGGGGGCACAGCTAATAATACTGTAATAGTGGGGGGCACAGCTAATAATACTGTAATAGTGGGGCACAGCTAATAATACTGTAATAGTGGGGGGCACAGCTGATAATACTGTAATAGTGGGGGGCACAACTAATAATACTGTAATAGTGGGGGGCACAACTAATAATACTGTAATAGTGGGGGGCACAGCTAATAATACTGTAATAGTGGGGGCACAACTAATAATACTGTAATAGTGGGGGGCACAGCTAATAATACTGTAATAGTGGGGGCACAACTAATAATACTGTAATAGTGGGGGGCACAGCTAATAATACTGTAATAGTGGGGGCACAGCTAATAATACTGTAATAGTGGGGGGCACAGCTAATAATACTGTAATAGTGGGGGCACAGCTAATAATACTGTAATAGTGGGGGGCACAACTAATAATACTGTAATAGTGGGGGGGCACAGCTAATAATACTGTAATAGTGGGGGGCCACAGCTAATAATACTGTAATAGTGGGTGGGGGCACAGCTATAATACTGTAATAGTGGGGGCACAACTAATAATACTGTAATAGTGGGGGGCACAACTAATAATACTGTAATAGTGGGGGGCACAACTAATAATACTGTAATAGTGGGGGCACAGCTAATAAACTGTAATAGTGGGGGGACACAACTAATAATACTGTAATAGTGGGGGGCACAGCTAATAATACTGTAATAGTGGGGGCACAACTAATAAGACTGTAATAGTGGGGGGCACAGCTAATAATACTGTAATAGTGGGGGCACAGCTAATAATACTGTAATAGTGGGGGGGGCACAGCTAATATACTGTAATAGTGGGGGGCAGCACAGCTAATGAATACTGTAATAGTGGGGCCCAGCTAATAATACTGTAATAGTGGGGGCACAGCTGATAATACTGTAATAGTGGGGGGCACAACTAATAATACTGTAATAGTGGGGGGCACAACTAATAATACTGTAATAGTGGGGGGCACAGCTAATAATACTGTAATAGTGGGGGCACAGCTGATAATACTGTAATAGTGGGGGGCACAGCTAATAATACTGTAATAGTGGGGGGCACAGCTAATAATACTGTAATAGTGGGGGCACAGCTGATAATACTGTAATAGTGGGGGGCACAACTAATAATACTGTAATAGTGGGGGGCACAACTAATAATACTGTAATAGTGGGGGGCACAACTAATAATACTGTAATAGTGGGGGGCACAGCTAATAATACTGTAATAGTGGGGGCACAGCTAATAATACTGTAATAGTGGGGGGGGGCACAGCTAATAATACTGTAATAGTGGGGGGCACAGCTAATAATACTGTAATAGTGGGGGGCACAACTAATAATACTGTAATAGTGGGGGGCACAGCTAATAATACTGTAATAGTGGGGGGCACAGCTAATAATACTGTAATAGTGGGGGCACAGCTAATAATACTGTAGTACTGGGGGCACAGCTAATAATACTGTAGTACTGGGGGGGTACAGCTAATAATACTGTAATAGTGGGGGCACAGCTAATAATACTGTAGTACTGGGGGGCACAGCTAATAATACTGTAGTACTGGGGGGGTACAGCTAATAATACTGTAATAGTGGGGGGCACAGCTAATAATACTGTAATAGTGGGGGGCACAGCTAATAATACTGTAATAGTGGGGGCACAGCTGATAATACTGTAATAGTGGGGGCACAACTAATAATACTGTAATAGTGGGGGCACAACTAATAATACTGTAATAGTGGGGGGCACAACTAATAATACTGTAATAGTGGGGGGTACAGCTAATAATACTGTAATAGTGGGGGCACAGCTAATAATACTGTAATAGTGGGGGCACAACTAATAATACTGTAATAGTGGGGGGCACAACTAATAATACTGTAATAGTGGGGGGTACAGCTAATAATACTGTAATAGTGGGGGGCACAACTAATAATACTGTTATAGTGGGGGCACAACTAATAATACTGTAATAGTGGGGGCACAACTAATAATACTGTAATAGTGGGGGGCACAACTAATAATACTGTAATAGTGGGGGGTACAGCTAATAATACTGTAATAGTGGGGGCACAGCTAATAATACTGTAATAGTGGGGGCACAGCTAATAATACTGTAATAGCGGGGGCACAGCTAATAATACTGTAATAGTGGGGGGGTACAGCTAATAATACTGTAATAGTGGGGGGGCACAGCTAATAATACTGTAATAGTGGGGGGCACAACTAATAATACTGTAATAGTGGGGGGCACAGCTAATAATACTGTAGTACTGGGGGGCACAGCTAATAATACTGTAATAGTGGGGGCACAGCTAATAATACTGTAATAGTGGGGGGCACAGCTAATAATACTGTAATAGTGTGGAGCACAGCTAATAATACTGTAATAGTGGGGGCACAGCTAATAATACTGTAATAGTGGGGGGCACAACTAATAATACTGTAATAGTGGGGGGCACAACTAATAATACTGTAATAGTGGGGGGCACAGCTAATAATACTGTAATAGTGGGGGGGGGCACAGCTAATAATACTGTAATAGTGGGGGGCACAGCTAATAATACTGTAATAGTGGGGGGCACAGCTAATAATACTGTAATAGTGGGGGGCACAGCTAATAATACTGTAATAGTGGGGGGCACAGCTAATAATACTGTAATAGTGGCGGCACAGCTAATAATACTGTAGTACTGGGGGGCACAGCTAATAATACTGTAATAGTGGGGGGGGCACAGCTAATAATACTGTAATAGTGTGGAGCACAGCTAATAATACTGTAATAGTGGGGGGCACAGCTAATAATACTGTAGTAGTGGGGGGCACAGCTAATAATACTGTAATAGTGGGGGGCACAGCTAATAATACTGTAATAGTGGGGGGCACAACTAATAATACTGTAGTACTGGGGAGCACAGCTAATAATACTGTAATAGTGGGGGCACAGCTAATAATACTGTAATAGTGGGGGGCACAGCTATTAATACTGTAATAGTGGGGGGCACAACTAATAATACTGTAATAGTGGGGGCACAGCTAATAATACTGTAATAGTGGGGGGCACAGCTAATAATACTGTAATAGTGGGGGGCACAGCTAATAATACTGTAATAGTGGGGGGCACAACTAATAATACTGTAATAGTGGGGGCACAGCTAATAATACTGTAGTACTGGGGGGCACAGCTAATAATACTGTAATAGTGGGGGCACAGCTAATAATACTGTAGTACTGGGGGGGTACAGCTAATAATACTGTAGTACTGGGGGGTACAGCTAATAATACTGTAGTACTGGGGGGTACAGCTAATAATACTGTAGTACTGGGGGGTACAGCTAATAATACTGTAGTACTGGGGGGTACAGCTAATAATACTGTAGTACTGGGGGGTACAGCTAATAATACTGTAGTACTGGGGGGGGTACAGCTAATAATACTGTAGTACTGGGGGGTACAGCTAATAATACTGTAGTACTGGGGGGTACAGCTAATAATACTGTAGTACTGGGGGGTACAGCTAATAATACTGTAGTACTGGGGGGTACAGCTAATAATACTGTAGTACTGGGGGGTACAGCTAATAATACTGTAGTAGTGGGGGGCACAGCTAATAATACTGTAGTACTGGGGGGTACAGCTAATAATACTGTAGTACTGGGGGGCACAGCTAATAATACTGTAGTACTGGGGGGTACAGCTAATAATACTGTAGTACTGGGGGGCACAGCTAATAATACTGTAGTACTGGGGGGCACAGCTAATAATACTGTAGTACTGGGGGGTACAGCTAATAATACTGTAGTACTGGGGGGTACAGCTAATAATACTGTAGTACTGGGGGGCACAGCTAATAATACTGTAGTACTGGGGGGTACAGCTAATAATACTGTAGTACTGGGGGGCACAACTAATAATACTGTAATAGTGGGGGGTACAGCTAATAATACTGTAGTACTGGGGGGTACAGCTAATAATACTGTATTACTGGGGGGTACAGCTAATAATACTGTAGTACTGGGGGGTACAGCTAATAATACTGTAGTACTGGGGGGTACAGCTAATAATACTGTAGTACTGGGGGGTACAGCTAATAATACTGTAGTACTGGGGGGCACAGCTAATAATACTGTAGTACTGGGGGGTACAGCTAATAATACTGTAGTACTGGGGGGTACAGCTAATAATACTGTAGTACTGGGGGGCACAGCTAATAATACTGTAGTACTGGGGGGTACAGCTAATAATACTGTAATAGTGGGGGGGGGCACAACTAATAATACTGTAGTACTGGGGGGTACAGCTAATAATACTGTAGTACTGGGGGGTACAGCTAATAATACTGTAGTACTGGGGGGGCACAGCTAATAATACTGTAGTACTGGGGGGGCACAGCTAATAATACTGTAGTACTGGGGGGCACAGCTAATAATACTGTAGTACTGGGGGGTACAGCTAATAATACTGTAGTACTGGGGGGTACAGCAGGGTCCCTGAGGAAGCCGCTAGATGGCAGAACGCGTGGGGGTATTTCTTATCCCATCTGACTCTCATTCTCTTGGACTGCATATGGTGATCTTTTCCAATTTTTTTCTATTCTCCATTTTTTGTGGTTATATTTTGTTTTCCCGGGTCTCTGTGTAGGTAGAGATGTTGGATTTGTGTTATTGTACATACAGTCTATGGTCAGAGTGGAAGATTAGTCCTGGCCGGAACGCCAGCAGGACTTATGGGGACATTTTAGAGCCCACTAGCTTTATATATATAACGGATATATAACATTATATCATTACCCATATAGTAGCAGCATTTACCACTTATACTACATGCACCTCGACCCCCAGACTCCTCCCATCTTCCCCACTGAGCGCCCCCGACCTCCAGACTCCTCCTATCTACCCCACCGAGGGCCTCAGACCCCCAGGCTCCTCCCATCTACCACACTGAGGGCCCGACCCCCAGGCTCCTCCCATCTACCCCACTGAGGGCCCATTCATCTATCACCTCCTGGATCTCACCTGAGTCTATGAGGGCACCCCAACCCCTAGACTTCTCCCATCTACCCCACTAAGGTCCCCAACCCCTAGACTCCTCCCATCTACCCCACTGAGGGCCTCAGACCCCCAGGCTCCTCCCATTTACCACACTGAGGGCCCGACCCCCAGGCTCCTCCCATCTACCCCACTGAGGGCCCATTCATCTATCACCTCCTGGATCTCACCTGAGTCTATGAGGGCACCCCAACCCCTAGACTTCTCCCATCTACCCCACTAAGGTCCCCAACCCCTAGACTCCTCCCATCTACCCCACTGAGGGCCTCAGACCCCCAGGCTCCTCCCATTTACCACACTGAGGGCCCGACCCCCAGGCTCCTCCCATCTACCCCACTGAGGGCCTCATTCATCTATCACTCATAGTCTTCCTCTCTGGAGGACCTCAGTGTCCCTGTGGGTCGCCTCCAGGATCAGCAGGACATTTTCCTAGCTCTCCCTAATGACTGGCGCTCAGACCTTTTGAATCTTATGGCGCCTCATGTGTGGGGGTCACATGGTACTGGAGAGAAGCAGCCACTAGGAGGCGGCAGTGTACATCATGGAGGGGGCTCATATACTGTAGCATCATCTGGTTGGGAGGACAGAGATGGTGGACGTTACCACGGTGGATGTTAAAGAGACAGTGGCTGCGATTTCATAGTACGGCGTCCATTCTGAGATCATTGTGATGGGATTAAAGTAAAACATTTCCACCACGTATTTCCGGAAGGAGCTGAGGTACGGCCGCGTCCAACTTAACACAACAGATGACGGCCCCAGAGGGTAAAGCACCAAGTCCCGGACTCCAGGGGGTTCTGCAGGTGGAAGAGAGGTCAGAGCGTTAATGGAGACCATGAAGGGGCCCCAGTACATGCCATGTGTATATCAAACTACACCAAAATTATATATGGAAGAAATATGAAAAGGAGTCAACCACTGATTACAGAAATAGATGTTTATTTAATCAATCACAGAAAAACAAGACCTGGGGAGGTGGGGGGGGGGGGGGGCAGTGGACTGGGACCTGTGTGGCATACCGCTAACAATATTTGTCATCCATATGTACTTCTTTATCTGTATGTGATTCCTATCAGCGTACTGTAGCAACTGGCACTAGCACTTTTGTATTATGCTGGATGAATTATACAGTTTACAAAATGATGTATATGGATGCACTGACACTTCAAACAACTTGTCCCAGCAGCGTGGTCTCCCACCTCCCCAGGTCTTGTGTTTAATCTTTTTTTCTGTGATTGATTAAATAAACATCTATTTCTGTAATCAGTGATTGACTCATTTTCATATTTGAGGTCTTCCATATATAATTTTGGTGGTTTGGTTTACAGTCCCCTACATAGTTATTCATCCTGGATCTATAGGTGTTTTCATGTTTATATCAGCTGTATACTGGATTTATGCTTGTATCGGCTGTATACATCTGTGTATCGGCTCTATACTGTACATATGTGTATATTGGCTGTTTACATTTATATATGTATATTGGCTGTATACCATATATATGCTGTATGTGTATATCAACTGTATACCATATATGTGAATATACGCTGTATGTGTACACATATATATATGCATTTCCATAATATACGTGCTGTCCATGTATATAGTCCATAATATACGTGTTGTTATATGTCATTTATTCATAACAGGCAGGCAGGAGTTCCTTGCATTTCATTGAAGATGTAAAAGTTTGGTGGAATAGTTACAGACTAGGCACCTGGACATGTCCGGACACTGCTGCAGAGATTCTGTAAGTTCTCTCACATCTAAGCAGCTATAAACTACTACAGTCCCATCTGACATAGATAGAATGTCTCAGCAGTGTCAGACCAGTCACAATACCTGTTGAGAGTACAAGCTTAACTTTTAAAGAGGCACGGTGACAGCTCTCATCATGGAAGAGGCACGGTGACAGCTCTCATCATGGAAGAGGCACGGTGACAGCTCTCATCATGGAAGAGGCACAGTGACAGCTCTCATCATGGAAGAGGCACGGTGACAACTCTCATCATGGAAGAGGCACGGTGACAACTCTCATCATGGAAGAGGCACGGTGACAGCTCTCATCATGGAAGAGGCACAGTGACAGCTCTCATCATGGAAGAGGCACGGTGACAACTCTCATCATGGAAGAGGCACGGTGACAGCTCTCATCATGGAAGAGGCACGGTGACAGCTCTCATCATGGAGGCCTATGAGCTGTACTAGGGATGCTTCTTTTCCCACCATGTCTCTAGTTTCTCTGCTAACAGTAAGAGATCCATTGAGTATCGCAACCTGCCTTCAGCTATGAGACTAGTGCCACATGATGACACTTCCAGTACCAAAACCACCAGAAACATGGAGCCGATGAAGATGTTTCAGTCCATGGGTCACAGATGGGGAACGACTGTGAGCCACATATGGTTGATGAACCCCATATGATGGAGTGAGGTGAGGAGAAGGAGCGATGGGGTGAGGCATGGAGGAAGAGGAGGAGCAATGGGGTGAGGCATGGAGGAAGAAGAGGAGCGATGGGGTAAGGCATGGGAAGGAGTAATGGGGTGAGGCATGGAGAAAGAAGAGGAGTGATGGGGTGAGGAATGGAGGAAGAGGAGGAGCAATGGGGTGAGGCAGGGAAGAAGAGGAGGAGCGATGGGGTGAGACTTGGAGGAAGAAGAGGAGCGATGGGGTAAGGCATGGGAAGGAGTAATGGGGTGAGGCATGGAGAAAGAAGAGGAGTGATGGGGTGAGGAATGGAGGAAGAGGAGGAGCAATGGGGTGAGGCAGGGAAGAAGAGGAGGAGCGATGGGGTGAGACTTGGAGGAAGAAGAGGAGCGATGGGGTAAGGCATGGGAAGGAGTAATGGGGTGAGGCATGGAGAAAGAAGAGGAGTGATGGGGTGAGGAATGGAGGAAGAGGAGGAGCAATGGGGTGAGGCAGGGAAGAAGAGGAGGAGCGATGGGGTGAGACTTGGAGGAAGTAGAGGAGCGATGGGGTAAGGTATGGGAAGGAGTAATGGGGTGAGGCATGGAGAAAGAAGAGGAGTGATGGGGTTAGGCATGGAAGAAGAGTAGGAGCAATGGGGTGAGGCATGGAGGAAGAGGAGGAGCAATGGGGTGAGGCAGGGAAGAAGAGGAGGAGCAATGGGGTGAGGCATGGAGGAAGAAGAGGAGCGATGGGGTAAGGCATGGGAAGGAGTAATGGGGTGAGGCATGGAGAAAGAAGAGGAGTGATGGGGTGAGGCATGGAGGAAGAGGAGGAGCAATGGGGTTAGGCATGGAGGAAGAGGAGGAGCAATGGGGTGAGACTTGGAGGAAGAAGAGGAGCGATGGGGTAAGGCATGGGAAGGAGTAATGGGGTGAGGCATGGAGAAAGAAGAGGAGTGATGGGGTGAGGCATGGAGGAAGAGGAGGAGCAATGGGGTGAGGCAGGGAAGAAGAGTAGGAGCAATGGGGTGAGACTTGGAGGAAGAAGAGGAGCGATGGGGTAAGGCATGGGAAGGAGTAATGGGGTGAGGCATGGAGAAAGAAGAGGAGTGATGGGGTGAGGCATGGAGGAAGAGGAGGAGCAATGGGGTGAGGCAGGGAAGAAGAGTAGGAGCAATGGGGTGAGACTTGGAGGAAGAGGAGGAGCAATGGGGTTAGGCATGGAGGAAGAGGAGGAGCAATGGGGTGAGACTTGGAGGAAGAAGAGGAGCGATGGGGTAAGGCATGGGAAGGAGTAATGGGGTGAGGCATGGAGAAAGAAGAGGAGTGATGGGGTGAGGCATGAAGGAGGAAGAGCGATGGCAGATATTCTTGTGACGTTCTCTGGGACGCTCATTCATGTGAAGGCACTTTTACTCCATTTAGATATGAAATAGAGATGAGCAAACTGTTCATCTAAACAAAGCTCCGCTCATCAAGCCTCTGGCCTTTCAGTGCTGCTCCGCCTGGGTGCTGGGGAAAAGCTGGATCCAATCCTGGGAAACTGGGAGAAGTTTCTCAGGATTGGATCCAGCTTTTCCCAGCATCCTGGGAGGAGTGGCAGGAGCGGAGCAGCACTGAAAGGCCGGCGGCTTGATGAACAGAGCGCAGATCAAACAAAGCTATTCACTTTGTTTAGATGAGTGATTTGCTCATCTCTAATCTGAATCCATCACAAAACCATACAAGCTGGTTGTCTCCACTCGTTGCAGATGGGATCTTCTAGCAAGACAATGCAATGTGTCAGACTGCTAGAAATGTCCAATATTGATTGGAAGAGCATGACCAAGACCTCTCAATACTACCCTGGCCCAATTACCCAGACTTGAACTTAGGGCCCTATTCCACGGGACGATTATCGTTTGCATAATCGTTAACGATTAACGATCGCTATTGCGAAAACGTTCACTCATTTCCATGGAACGATAATCGTTACTTATGATCGTAATTACGATAGTTTTTTCTTCGCTATTTATTCGCTATTGCGTTCGTATCTATTGCGAACGACCGAACGATGTCTTATTCAATGCGAACGATTTGCAAACGTTTTGCGAACGAGCAACGATAAAAATAGGTCCAGGTCTTATAAAGCGATCAACGATTTCTCGTTCGGTCGTTAAACGTTAACTGCATTTCAAGCGAATGATTATCGTTTAGATTCGAACGATTTAACGATAATTTGAACGATAATCGTCCAGTGGAATAGGGCCCTTAGTTGAGGTTCTGTGGGACCACCTGATGGTTGTGTTGAATACATGGATCCTCCTGCACGTACCCTCCAGCAGCTGTGGAACCACCTGGATTGTGGTGTTGGCTCTATGGACCCCTCAGTAGATGTGGGACCACCTGGATGGTTTATATCAGTTGAGTCCCATTATCTGGACCATTTCCTACACTTGATGTTGGCAGTGTGTAGCTCATGAAGAAGTTGCATGTTGTCAGTGGTGGGTTTATATTGGGTGCGATAGTCTGCAAACAGATTGCTCGCTGCTGGTATAGGGGGAAAGGGATAAATAGCTGTCAGGCTGAGGGTGGCGCTATTTCTGACTCTAGGCAGTGTGAGAGCTTTTCTCGTGTTGCTGAGATGAAAATGTGTCGTCATAGGAGAAATGGCACCATTGTGAATTAGTGACATGGAGACTGCAGAGCACCAGGAGCCATTGATATGAGAGGTGAAAGTCGGCTACAAAGGGGCAGGAGGGAGGCAAACACACTACAGTGGAGCAGCTCCACAACAATGACCCAGGGGGCACCTGACATGTGTAACACAACAGATCAGTGATCCCTACTGTTTATAGGGCTCTGAAGCAGATAGATGGTCAATGCTCCTCCAATAAGCAAGTTGTATCATCTGAAAAGGCTTCAGTATTCCTGGTAGTATCAGGATTGGACCACCACTGATTGACAAAGGGTTGTCTTCGCCAATGATTGGTAAAGGATTGTCTCATACTCGGATAATTGGTAAAGGTTTGTCTCCTCCTTGGATGATTGGTAAAGGGTTGTCTTCTCCTTGGATGATTGGTAAAGGTTTGTCTTCTCCAATGATTGGTAAAGGGTTGTCTTCTCCAATGGTAAAGGGTTGTCTTCTCCAATGATTGGTAATGGATTGTCTCATACTTGGATAATTGGTAAAGGTTTGTCTTCTCCTTGGATGATTGGTAAAGGGTTGTCTTCTCCTTGGATGATTGGTAAAGGTTTGTCTTCTCCAATGATTGGTAAAGGGTTGTCTTCTCCAATGGTAAAGGGTTGTCTTCTCCAACGATTGGTAATGGATTGTCTCATCCTCAGATAATTGGTAAAGGTTTGCCTTCTCCACTCATCGTTAAAGGATTGTCTTCTCCAACGATTGGTAATGGATTGTCTCATCCTCAGATAATTGGTAAAGGTTTGCCTTCTCCACTCATCGTTAAAGGATTGTCTTCTCTGCTGATTGGTAAAGGTGTTGACTCAGAGTGGCTTCAGCTACCTGTGACACTTAAGGCCCTATTAAACGGAACGATTATCGGCCAATAATCACTCTGTGTAATGGTGGGTTTACACAGACATTTATCTGACAGATTTTTGAAGCCAAAGCCAGGAATGGATTTGAAAAGAGGAGAGATTCCAGTCTTTCCTTTATTACCCGTTCCCTGTTTATACTCTGTTCCTGGCTTTGGCTTCAAAGATGTCAGATAAATCTCTCTGTGTAAATGCACCATTATAGAAGGCAAAATCAGCTGACATGGTCGTTGCAGTCGTTTGTCTTTCAACATGTTGAAAGACAAATGACTGTGACAGCAACGATCTGCTGCCGTTGCTCTGTGGAATAGGAGGCAGCAGACCGCTGCTTCTATCTTCTATGGGCTGCCCGGACGATCTAGCGATCACCTGGACAGCCTCCCCACACTTTCCCACTCGCTGCCGCCTCATGTAATAGCAGCAGCAGTGAGTGAGAAACGAGGAGCAAACGAGCGTTGACAGCTCCTCTGCATCGCCCCGTGTAATAGGGGCTTTACCAAGACCTTATAGAGGCCCTCCGCATCCATCTAGCTAATGACCATTCTGCACACGCCAGATAGCAGCCACAATAATGAGACTGCACTGTGTATACAGTCACACTGCACAATCATTGTCCTTACCCAGTGAATAGAGGACAGGGTCAGATGGGGGCCCCAGTAATGGAGCTTTCTGCAGGTAAACCACCACTCTGTACTGGGCACCTGGGACCAGGTCACTAATCAGGTTGCTGGTAATATTTACCTGAAATAGAAGAAAAAGCAATGCTAAGCTGTCCTGAAATTAATATATATTATATATATATATATACACACATACACACACACACACACATATATACATTATATACATACACACACATATATATATATATATATATATATATATATATATATATATATATAGTCCAAGAACAAGGTTGGGAAGACAGCGTCTTTTTGTAGATTAAAAAGATTTCTTTATTTTGCCATATGCATACACAGAAAAATTACGACGTTTCGGCTCTTCTAATACATCCTGAGCCTTCCTCAAGTATCTACTTGAGGAAGGCTCAGGATGTATTAGAAGAGCCGAAACGTCGTAATTTTTCTGTGTATGCATATGGCAAAATAAAGAAATCTTTTTAATCTACAAAAAGACGCTGTCTTCCCAACCTTGTTCTTGGACTACGTATTGGGTGTTAGCCAACCTAATTGAGGACTGTGCGTCATAAAGGGGATTCCGCTGTTTCCACAAGGATCTGGAGTATATATATATATATATATATATATATATATACACATACACATACACACACACATATATACATTATATACATACACACACATATATATATATATAAATACACATACACACACACATATATACATTATATACATACACACACACATATATACATTATATACATACACACACATATATATATATATAAATACACATACACACACACATATATACATTATATACATACACACACACATATATACATTATATACATACACACACATATATATATATATATATATATATATATACACATACACACACACATATATACATTATATACATACACACACACATATATATTATATACACACACACACACACATATATATATATATATACACACATACACACACATATATATTATATACATACACACACACACACACACACTAGCCACATCATATCAAGAATGCATCCAATCCTATTGTGTGATGCCTGCTGAGCCACTACATTTAATCCTGTCATATTGTCCGCTGTATCTAAGCCCCTGTACACAAGTGTGTTATGTGTGATACTATCTGAAGGTGTCTCACACTCAGCTAATCCAGAAATCTTTGACCAGGCAGATAAGACTGAATACTATATATACAATAGATATGGAGCAGTGCTCATCCAAAACTGGTCAGGAAATAAACTCACCCGGTGATAGTGGGTATTATTGAACACCCATATCACCCAAAGCCATGATCATATAGGTGTCACTCGTCCACTCAAGGAGGGCACAGGCGTCTCACCCGAATGTAGAAAATCCACACCGTTAAAGCAAATGAAAATTCAGCGCTCAGGTGACTACTTAAATGATTCCACCAAACCAGTGTAGACTTACTTCACATGGGGGACAGATCACTTGTATCTAATCTCCTCCAAGGAGTCCTAGCAACAGACCACACTCCGTTACCAGCGGTGACCACACTGGATTAGGCAACGCCTTTCACTGGTATGGCGACCCCCTTTCTCCAGCCAGGTAAACACAATAAAACATAACACAAATTTATAAATGATAAATTACATAGAGGCTACCCCCCTTTTATCGGCATGGATCCCATGTGCTACCATTGCGACAACCAGAAGCGCACACCGCGTGCGGTCCACTCTGGGGCGCAAGGAGGGGGATCACGTGGTTTTGTGTAGCGAGATGGAAAGCTGATTTGCGAGCGCCTCTCTCAGACCACGCGGGGGGGTTAGGGTTGGGGCGCGGGAAGGGGGACAAGGAAACCTGGGACACAGAGTGATCAGGCATGACATGCGTTCCACCTTGGAATGCATTGGTTTGAAATGGGGCTGTGGGGGTGGAAAAGTTAATCAATAATAAATAATAAATGAAATCAAAGGATAAAGGAATAAAACTGGATGTAAAACTAAAGGGAACATATCTTCCCAGGATTCCCAATGCCATTCCTATACAATAATGGGGTGATAGAGAATATTCACACAGTAATGGGGTCACACAGTAATGGGGTCACACAGTAATGGGGTGATAGAGAATATTCACACAGTAATGGGGTCACACAGTAATGGGGTGATAGAGAATATTCACACAGTAATGGGGTCACACAGTAATGGGGTGATAGAGAATATTCACACAGTAATGGGGTCACACAGTAATGGGGTCACATAGTAATGGGGTGATAGAGAATATTCACACAGTAATGGGGTGATAGAGAATATTCACACAGTAATGGGGTGATAGAGAATATTTACACAGTAATGGGGTCACACAGTAATGGGGTGATAGAGAATATACACACAGTAATGGGGTCACACAGTAATGGGGTCACATAGTAATGGGGTCACACAGTAATGGGGTCACATAGTAATGGGGTGATAGAGAATATTCACACAGTAATGGGGTGATAGAGAATATTCACACAGTAATGGGGTCACACAGTAATGGGGTCACACAGTAATGGGGTGATAGAGAATATTCACACAGTAATGGGGTCACACAGTAATGGGGTGATAGAGAATATTCACACAGTAATGGGGTCACACAGTAATGGGGTGATAGAGAATATTCACACAGTAATGGGGTCACATAGTAATGGGGTGATAGAGAATATTCACACAGTAATGGGGTCACACAGTAATGGGGTCACATAGTAATGGGGTGATAGAGAATATTCACACAGTAATGGGGTGATAGAGAATATTCACACAGTAATGGGGTGATAGAGAATATTTACACAGTAATGGGGTCACACAGTAATGGGGTGATAGAGAATATACACACAGTAATGGGGTCACACAGTAATGGGGTCACATAGTAATGGGGTCACACAGTAATGGGGTCACATAGTAATGGGGTCACATAGTAATGGGGTTACACAGTAATGGGGTCACATAGTAATGGGGTCACATAGTAATGGGGTTACACAGTAATGGGGTCACACAGTAATGGGGTCACACAGTAATGGGGTCACACAGTAATGGGGTGATAGAGAATATTCACACAGTAATGGGGTCACACAGTAATGGGGTGATAGAGAATATTCACACAGTAATGGGGTCACATAGTAATGGGGTGATAGAGAATATTCACACAGTAATGGGGTCACACAGTAATGGGGTCACATAGTAATGGGGTGATAGAGAATATTCACACAGTAATGGGGTGATAGAGAATATTCACACAGTAATGGGGTGATAGAGAATATTTACACAGTAATGGGGTCACACAGTAATGGGGTGATAGAGAATATACACACAGTAATGGGGTCACACAGTAATGGGGTCACATAGTAATGGGGTCACACAGTAATGGGGTCACATAGTAATGGGGTCACATAGTAATGGGGTTACACAGTAATGGGGTCACATAGTAATGGGGTCACACAGTAATGGGGTGATAGAGAATATTCACACAGTAATGGGGTGATAGAGAATATTCACACAGTAATGGGGTGATAGAGAATATTTACACAGTAATGGGGTCACACAGTAATGGGGTGATAGAGAATATACACACAGTAATGGGGTCACACAGTAATGGGGTCACATAGTAATGGGGTCACACAGTAATGGGGTCACATAGTAATGGGGTCACATAGTAATGGGGTTACACAGTAATGGGGTCACATAGTAATGGGGTCACACAGTAATGGGGTGATAGAGAATATTCACACAGTAATGGGGTCACACAGTAATGGGGTGATAGAGAATATTCACACAGTAATGGGGTCACACAGTAATGGAGTCACATAGTAATGGGGTCACACAGTAATGGGGTGATAGAGAATATTCACACAGTAATGGGGTCACACAGTAATGGGGTGACAGATAATATACACACAGTAATGGGGTCACAAAGTATTGGGGTGATAGAGAATATTCACACAGTAATGGGGTCACACAGTAATGGGGTCACATAGTAATGGGGTCACATAGTAATGGGGTCACACAGTAATGGGGTCACACAGTAATGGGGTGATAGAGAATATTTACACAGTAATGGGGTCACACAGTAATGGGGTGATAGAGAATATACACACAGTAATAGGGTTATAGAGAATATTCACCCAGTAATAGGGTCACACAGTAATGGGGTGATAGATAATATACACACAGTAATAGGGTCACACAGTAATGGGGTGATAGATAATATACACACAGTAATAGGGTCACACAGTAATGGGGTGATAGAGAATATTCACACAGTAATGGGGTCACACAGTAATGGGGTGATAGAGAATATACACACAGTAATAGGGTTATAGAGAATATTCACCCAGTAATAGGGTCACACAGTAATGGGGTGATAGAGAATATTCACACAGTAATGGGGTGATAGAGAATATTTACACAGTAATGGGGTCACACAGTAATAGGGTGATAGATAATATACACACAGTAATAGGGTCACACAGTAATGGGGTGATAGGGAATATTCACCATACATAAATCCATAAATATAAATGTGCATGTCCAGAATAGACAAATCTTACACTAGTTCATATTAAAACAATTATATACAATATATACTGTACACACACACACACACACATACATACATTCTGGTGAATAGAATTGGTTAGTAAATTTGTTCCAGTGCTTCCTTTAGGCCATTAGGGTACAGATAGATCCAGTCCATCTCCTTGTTACACAGACTTCCATTGGTTTCTTGGGTGACTTTTTTTAATGGGGTACCTTTTAATGTAGTGGGGTCACAAGTGTGGACTTGAGTAAAATGTCTGGACACACTATGTTTCATGTAGTTATGTGGTATATTAAACCAATGTTTATTGAGTCTCAATTGGTTAATGGTCCGAGCCCCGGGGGCGGAGCCTGACCGGGGATGAAGTAAGACGCGTGTAGCGTGAGCTCCCGCATCCTTCCGGTATATATATGCTCCTGCGGGCTGGTGGACGGCGGCACTCACTCACCCCACGCACCGGAGGCTCTAGGACACGGCGGGGTCCCGATATGGCCGGCGGCACCTCTAAAAAGAGTACCCGGGAGCCCAAGGACACAGCGGCACCTCCACACAGGGGCCTTCAAGATGGCGCCGGCTCCTCTGTGACGCGGTCAGGCGGAGGGACTGTGCTGCACACAGCAGCGCAGCTGGCTGCACACACCAGGGACCAGCCTGACAAGCAAGGGGGAAGCCCGGGCACTAGCCAGAACCGGAGCCCACGTTCCCCAGATACGGCCATGTCTGCACACTCCTCACCGGGGCCCGCCATTACTGTGCAGCAGCACCACGAGGTGCAGATCCACAGGGAGGAGGAGGAGGACGAGCTGACTGAGCCCACACTGCGGGAGGTTTTTCAAGCCGTAACGAAAGGTAACATGGCTATAGCCTCCCTACAACAGCAGGTAGGCTCTATCCAGGAGGAACTGTCTTTTCTGCGCCAAAATATGCAAAAGGTTAATGAGAAAATGGCAGCTGCAGAGGGCAGGATCAGTGATCTAGAGGACAAGTTTGGCCCTGTAGCTAGGGACACCCGCAGACATGATCAGCAAATCTCTGCCCTCCTTCTAAAAGCAGATGATCTGGAGAACAGACTCCGGCGCAATAATGTGCGTATTGTGGGATTCCCGGAAAAAGCAGAAGGACCCAACCCCACCCGCTTCTTTGAGTCCTGGATTAGGGACACTATGGGAGAAGGGACCTTGTCACCTCTGTATGCTATAGAAAGAGCCCACCGAGTCCCCACTCGCCCGTTGCCGCCAGGGGCTCAGCCGCGTCCGGTACTGGCGAAATTGCTACACTATAAAGACAGAGACGCTATCCTGCAGGCTGCACGCCAGAATCCTGATATTACCTACAACGGCTGCCGCATCTCCTTCTATCCGGATTATTCGGCTGAAATTCAGAAGAAGCGGGCACGCTTCACGGAAATAAAGCGCAGGCTGCGCCAACTTCATGTTCCTTATGCCATGTTATACCCGGCTAAATTACGCGTTGTCGCTATGGGAGACGCGCATTTCTTCACTGAACCAAAGGATGCTGACCGTTGGCTTGACGCACACCAGCAGCAGATCCGGCAGGAGGCCCACCCCTGATGAAAACATCTCCTCCTGCCTCCCTCCGTGCTAGGCGGATACTTTCCCCTCTGTCGTGGGGGGACCAACCTTTTGTGCCTTTTGTTCTAAGCCCGCAGTTGCACATTACATCCTGCTGAAGCGGGGCGCCCTGTCGAGGATGTGACTTTTTCACCTACGCCCGGTAGTGTGGAGAACTGGTGGCCCCTACTGTCCACACATAGTGGATAGTCGTTCCTGGTTTTTTGTTCTTTTTCCCCTTTTTTTTTTCTTCTTCGTTTTCTCTGTATGTTCTTTCTGGTTGTTGGGTCTCTCAGGCCCCTCGTTTATTGGCAACTCCTACATACTATACTTGTACTTTCTACCCACCGATACTCCCCACTGTATTACTCACTGTGTATTGACATGCCTATATCTGCTGATGTATTTCTTCCTGTTCCCTTATGGCGAATGGAATTAGAGTGGTCTCCTGGAACATAAGAGGTCTGGGTGAGGCTGATAAGCGTTATGCACTATTTGATAGACTACGTACATTCCACCCCCTCATCTTGTGTTTGCAGGAGACCCACCTCACTAAAGACACTGCTCATCTATTACGGAGGTCGTGGATAGGCTGGAGTTATCATTCTTATCATTCACAATATTCCCGTGGTGTGAGCATACTGGTCCATAAGAATATACCGTTTATCTGTTTAGAAGTTAAGGTAGACCCTAATGGACAATTTATTTGTTTATATTGCTCCATCTATGCCGCCAAATGGGTACTATGTTCGCTTTATATACCCCCACCTTATAACGGTGCGGTTTTAAAAACGATTCTGAATTTTGGCGCCGCACATCCGGATGCCCCACTGCTCCTCATAGGTGATTATAACTCTGTAGTGGATGGCGCCCTTGATAGGGTGTCGGTGGCGGCATCGACCGCTACGGCGCGCCTGAGTCCCCTAGGTGCGCTCATATCCGAGGTGGCTCTCTTTGATATTTGGAGGGCACGGCATCCGGGGGTGCAAGCCTACTCTTGTTATTCGGCCACACACAATAGCCTGTCCCGTATTGATCTTGCCTTGGGGGACGCTCGAGCGCCGTCCTTGGTGATAGAGGTGGAATATTTGCCGCGGTCGCTTTCTGATCATTCCCCCCTAAGCCTCCTCCTGGAACACCCCGGGGTGTGGCGCCCCACGGTGCGCACTTGGCGCCTTAATCCACACTGGCTGTCTGTCCTAGAGACGCCCGGTATTCAAATGGCAGTGGCAGAATTCTTTACCCATAATGCTGGGACTGCCACCCCACAGATTGAGTGGGACGCTATGAAGGCGTATCTAAGAGGTTATTTCGTACAAACGATTACCCGCACTAAGCGAGCCTGAGGCCGTCTTCGGTTGGCTCTCCAGGACTCCTGTCTGCAGGCAGAAGAGACTCATATTACAGGTAACTCTGCTGCTACCTCAGCTAGACGTAGAGAGGCCCAAAAGGCGCTGGCAGATTTTGATTTAGAATCAGCTGCTCACAAGAGAAATTTTGCTAAGCACATGTTTTTTGTGGAAGGAGAACGCACGGGGCATCTTTTATCTGTTATTACGAGTGCTCAAAAAAGCCCAGCCTTCCTCACCCACATACAGAATACTGAGGGAGTCCTGGTCACCTCCACCCCTGAAATACTGCAAGTATTCTATTCCTACTATTCCAACCTATACAGCTCTAGATTGGAAGTCACTCCCGATCATATCAAAGATTTCCTGTCCTCTATTACCCTCCCTGTTCTGACCGCTGATGCCCGGGAGGCATTAGAGGCCCCACTGACCCTAGAAGAGTTAGAGGCTGCGGCCTCCTCTATCACCAATAACAGAGCGCCAGGGATGGATGGGCTACCAGGGGAGCTATTTAAAAAGGTTGGGGAGATACTACTACCTAGGTTGCTGGAGGTGTGGCAGGCCTCTGTAGAATCAGGCTCTCTCCCGGGGTCCATGAGGGAAGCTATAATGATAGTCCTACCTAAGCCTGGGAGAGATGCATCCTTGCCGGGTTCTTATAGACCCATATCTCTTTTATCTTCAGATATTAAGATAGTGGCAAAGGCCATAGCTACTAGACTTTCCCTCTATATGAGCGCCCTGGTACATCCCGACCAAACGGGTTTTATTCCAGCCAGGTCTACTGCCATGAACATTAGGCGATTGTATGTTAATCTCCAGCTGCCCTCGGGGGATCCGGGGGGAAGGGCGGTGTGTTCACTTGACGCTGTCAAAGCTTTTGACAGCGTCGAGTGGGCATTTTTATGGGCGGTGCTGGACAGGATGGGGTTTGGTCCACAATTTATCTCTTGGATCCAGTTGTTATACTCCTCTCCCTGTGCCCGTTTGAAGATAAATGGCGGCCTCTCGGCCAGATTTGACTTGCAGCGGGGTACACGGCAGGGGTGCCCTCTGTCGCCGTTGCTTTTTGCGATAGCCATAGAGCCGCTGGCATCCCTGATTCGTGGCCACCCGGGCGTCCGGGGTTTTGCTAGAGGTCTCCAGGAGGAGAAAATTGCGTTATACGCAGATGATGTATTGCTGTATCTGAATGACACTGATGCATCTCTTGCCACGGCTATTATGCTCATTAATGATTTTGGTAGGTTCTCGGGACTGTCTATTGGTTGGGACAAGTCGGTGCTGCTGCCACTGGATGTAGACATAGCGCACATGCCCGTCCTCCCCTTCCCTCTTAAGATTGTCACGGAATTCAAATACCTAGGGATCATGATCTCTAAGGACATTAGAGCTTATGAGAGGTTGAATCTTACACCGATTCTATCTAAATTCCAAGCCAAATTGGGAGTATGGCGTAAGCTCCCTCTGTCCATGGTGGGACGCTCCAATCTGATAAAAATGGTTTGGATGCCTCAATTGTTATATGCATTGCACAACTCCCCAATCTGGATCCCACTTCGGTATTTTCATAAAGTGCACAGTCTATTCAGAGACCTCATATGGGGTTCCCAGCGCCCTCGTATAAAGCTAGAGTCCCTACAAACAGCTAAAACATCAGGGGGGTTAGCAGTGCCCAATGCCATGATCTATTTTCTGGCCGCCCAGCTGCAGCATTTTAGAGGGTGGGAGACCGACGGGCTAATAGACCCTACTTCTCGATTGTTGCAGGCTCACTTTGGTACGGAGAGGCTGTTTGAGGTCTTGGAGGCTAAACGTTTCTCCACAGCCGCAACAGGACTGCCTACAATTCAGCTTTATCATAGGGTCTGGTGGAAGGTTAGAGACATGTACGGGTTACCTGGATGCTCTGCATACACCTCTATATGGGATACCCCCTGGCTAAGCGAGCTCTTTTCCCTAGAAGGGTTCACACCATGGCGGGCACTTGGTCTTAGACGAATAGAGCAGTTGTACACTAATGGCCAGCTAAAAAGCTTCCAACAGCTGTGTGAAGAATTCCCCATCTTTATAAATATCTTCAGTTGCGCCACGCGTGCGACAGTGAGGGGGGCATTCTATCCCGGGAGCGAGTTGTTATCCCGCCTATTCATATAGTGGGTGAGTCCACGTCTGGTCTAATATCCATATTATATATACATTTACATGACAAATTTTTAGAGAAACACCCGCTGACCATCAAGGAGAAGTGGGAGGCTGACTTGGGCCCCCTGGAGGATGGGTTGTGGAGGGAAATTCTGGAGATGACACCCCAGCTGTCTGTGGGGGAGCAGCACCGACTGTCCCAGCTGTACCTTCTACACCGTGTTTACAGGACCCCCGAGTTTTTATTTAGAGTGGGGCTTCGCCCCGATGCCCTGTGTCCTCGGTGCCGGAGAGATGGGGGAGGGATCCTGCACATGTTCTGGCGATGCCCAAAATTGACCAGGTACTGGGAGGATGTTGCCTCCACCATTTACAAAGTCTACTCTATTCGCATTGAACAGTCTCCCTTAGTCTGTGTTTTGGGTTACGTGGAGGACTTAGTTTTGCCTAGCCCTGAAAAACTGGCTGTTGCTAGGATATTATATATGGCTAGAAAGTTGATAGCCCAGTCCTGGCTTGATCAGGTTCCCCCGTCATGTGCGGCCTTTATAGCTAAAGTTAACGGGCTCATTGCCACGGATAAATATGCTTATGAAAAGTGGGAGGCGATGAAAAAATTTGAAAAAATCTGGGCTCACTGGTTGGATACCCCCGGTATGGCACCGTCGTCGCTTACTAGGGGCAGGCTCCCTCCCTCAACGACCACCTAAGCATTTCTCTGTGGATGGTCCCGTTGGGATGTTCCCACACCATTTTCCTCATCATTTACCATCCTGGTTTCTCTAGACATGTGAATAGACTCGGTGTATGTCTATATGTTTACATTCTTTATCACAGTGCACTCCCTCTCCAGGAGGAGCTTTTACCGTGACTTGTGGGATGTTGCCAAAGTAATGTTTGTATTGTTTGTTATGTTTGGTTTTGTGCAGGGACTGGACGGATGTTATCGCCATCCCTGTGATTGTGTGTCGATAAAATGCAAAACCTTTAAATAAACACTATTTGATTGAAAAAATGGTCCGAGCCCCAAATCCCAGTCCACAAGGACGTTCCCGCATATCTACAAGATAACTTGCGTGGCCGGTAAGATATGGTTTAAACTGGGAAGGTTGTTCCTCATCCTAAATGGAGATGGCAGGTACTCACCAGGATAAGTTGCAAAAACAATAGAAATCTTTATTTCATTACTGCTCACTGGGATGGGTGCAGACGGGCGGCGATCGTTTCGCGTGCTCCGCTGACGCACGCTTTGTCTCAGCCTAGATGGAGATAGTTTTTGCCTACTATAGATTTTAGCAGCTTTTTTTATTCTTCAGTTTTGGGGACAGAGGGTGCAGGCAGGTTCTTTAGGGTTTTACTCTTTCTAATAACACATTGGGCTTTTCTGTAATATGATCATGCTCCAAAATGTTCCCGTTTGTCTGAATGCTCTTTTGGATGGGATTGTGGTTGGCAGTGTAGCGGCTGACGAAGGCCATATGGGACTTTTCATCAGAGCTGGAGGTTTTCTTCTTGGTCAGACTGGCTTCCTGAGATAATGGCTCTTCTCTTGGCTCCATCGATAAGTGAACCAGGATGGTTTTTATCTGGTTGTCTCCTGCTTAGAGGGGTCAGCTGCTTATTGCACACCATATTGGAACTGCAGTTTCGCCTGATCCTCTTCATCGGCAGATATGTAGGTCAAGATAACGGTTTGCATCCACCTCTTTAAAGTTAGTGGCTGTTTCAATACAGTAGTACCTCGGTTCTCAAACTCTTTTTTCAAGAAAATTAGCTTTGGTTCTCAAACACTTTTTGGGCCCCCAGTCTTGAAGTACTCGGTATCTGAACGTTTTGCGAGCGTGGGTGGTGGGTTGTGCCTGGTGAGTTTAGCACTGGTGAGGCTTCACATACAGTACCAGAGGTGGAAATATCACTTTTGAAGCCTGTTTAGCTGCACAGGAGCCCAGGCCAATAGAAGAGCCCACCAGGCTCAGACAAAGTGTCAGCTCAGCATGGCACAGGTCTGTAGCGGGCCCCCCAGGCAGCATCAGCACCGAGAAAGTGCAAGCCCAATGCTCCTGGGGGGCCCACTCAGTCACTGGATGCTGTGCCCAGCTGGGGCTGGTTCTCCTCCTTTCTCCTCCTGCACCATGCTGCTGCTGACACCCCCTCCTGTACTCCACTGTCCTGCATACCTTGTGTGAGGAGGAGAGGACAGAGAGCATGTGGTGACAGGGAGGGATCCTGCAGGGTTATGGCTGCCCGGGACAGGACTGTGAAGAGGAGCAGTAGCAGCGGCTGACAGTGAGTGACGGATTATTGTCAGTGTGTCTGTCAGGCTGCTGGAAGTTGTAAGATAGAGGGTGGAAGAGAAAGCACAGCCCCCCCCCCCCCCCCCCTCTGATGCTGTAAGTTTTATTGTAAGTTTTTTTAGCCAATAACTGTGCCCCCTGTAGCGTGGTTGTTTTTCTCTTTCATCTCCCTCCTAATCAGCCACATACAGTTCATGTACCCCACCTGTGGCCCCCCCCTCCCCCTGTGGCATAGTTTCGTATTATTAACCCCTTAACGACATCGGGCGTACCCATACGCCCCCGCAGGGTGGGCTTTAACGCAAACGGGTGTATAGGTACGCCCGATGTTTCCCCGATCGCTGTGTGTTCACACACAGCGGTCGGGGAAGATGGCCTGCTATAATGTATAGCAGGCCATCTCTGCTCGTCGGCACGGGGGGTGATTAACCCCTCCCGTGCCGACGATCGCTGCTATATGCTGATCAATACAGATCAGCATATAGCAGCTGAAAACAGCTTTCCGGGTCATCGGTGACCCGGTGGCCCGGAAAGCAATGGCGATTGGTGCTGTCCGAGATAGCACCAATCGCCATAAGTGTCCCCAACAAAGATGGCCGCGGTGCCACCCCAACGATCGCCGTGATAGGCCGGCCAGTACCGGCCGGCCCATCACGGCGATCATACTGTAAAAAACAGTATTGCCGAGTTCTGCACCCCCCAGCTAGGTAGCTGAGGGGTGCAGAACAGGTGTGTGTGGTGCAGGTGTACCATACTCACCTGATCTGGCCGTCCGGAGCGAAGATCTGCGGTCCGCGCCGTCCTCGCGTCTTCTTCGCGTCGCTTCCGGGTTCGTTCGTCCAGCGTCGGAAATCTTCGAAAACACTCGGGTCTTCGTTTTCGGCGGGCCTCGGTAATCTCCGGCAGCGTCGCTCTACTGCCCCCTAGCGGCTGATCAGTGAATATCATTCACTGATCAGTTGCTTTGGGTTAAAAAGATTTTTTATTTTTTTTTCCCCCAATTTTTTTTTTTTTACTTTTTTTGCGCCCTAACGCCGCTGAGTACTGATCAGCATCGCACATAAGTGCGCCAATGATCAGCAACTCCTCCTTTTTGGCGTAGGAGCGTTTTTCCCCCCTATATCCTACCGCCACTGTCTGCTGATAAGTGCCGCACGTAAGTGCGGCATTTATCAGCAGCTCCTTTCTTGGCGTAGGGATATTATTTTCTTACTGTCAAAAAAACTTAAAAAACACTACATTACACTACACTACATGAAATAAAATTTTACAATAAACATTTACATACCCCATATATTAGTCCCCGTATAAAGATGGCCCCCAGGGTGTTTTCGGCGTCGGACGCATATGCTATTATTGCCTCCAACACCGAAACAGCCAGTGAGAATGAATTGGGGGGATCCTTCTTTCCTCCATTCATCCTCATCATCATCATCATCATCATCATCATCATCAAGTGACGTGTCTGGGGGTAGCGTAGCGTACGCTGCCGCCCAGACACGTCTTTTCCGCCAGTACCGTCCCAATAAGAGATGACGGTATGGCGTGAAATTCTACAAACTCTGTGAGCGTACCTCAGGGTACTCTTACAGATTTAGGGTAGGTGCACACTGCGGAATGGCGAAGGATAACCCTTTGTGCATTCCGCAGCTGGCACCCGCCGGCGGACTGATGCAGGCGCGCGTCTCCGCCCGTGTCATAGACTCTATTCTATGCACGGGCGGATTCCGTTGTCCGTCTAAAGAATGAACACGTTCATTCTTTGGACAGAGGGCGGAATCCGCCCGTGCATAGAATGGAGTGTGACACGAGCGGAGACGCGCGCCTGCATCAGTCCGCCGGCGGGTGCCAGCTGCGGAATGCACAAAGGGTTATCCTTCGCCATTCCGCAGTGTACATGTACCATTACAGTGTATGAAGGAAGGGACACCCGAATCCTGCCCCCAGATGCCCCCTCCCCCCCCCCATCCTCGGAGTTAGTGGGGAGATCGTCCAGGAACTCATCTTCCCACTGCTGGATAAAGGTTACCACCTGTACGGATAACTTTTATACCAGCACCCCCTCTTCCGGTCCCTCGCTGCCCGAGCTACTGTAGCTTGCGGCACGATCCGAACATATCAGAAGTAGTAATAGAGCCCTAATATTTAGCAGCCATGGAGCGGACCCAGCACTTCTGGATATGAAGGACCCCGTATCGCACCAGGACAACATTTTCCAGGTGACGTCCCCCACACTAAAGAAAGGGAGACCCCAGAAGAAGTGCAGAGTGTGGCGTAACAGGGGGATCAGGTAGGACACCATTCTCCAGTGTGCCACCAGTCCTGATCCCCCCGGCCTCTGCATACTGGATCGCTTCAAGGTGCACCACACGTCACTGGGGTTCTACATTATCTAAATTCTGTCCCTTATTCCTATTTCAGGGGTCACGTTGGTCCGGGGATTATTCTGATCACCATTATGGAGTCGGGAAGGAATTTTTCCCCTGTGATGAGGCTACTATCGTCTGCCTCACGAGGGGTTTTTGCCTTCCTCTGGATCAACACAGGTTGAATTTGATGGACACCTGTCATTTCCAACCTTATAAACTAATAATTGCCCTAATACCCCCAAATAAATTAGAATTGTCCCTTTTCCCCAGCTAAGTAGGTATGGCCGCCATTCCCATTAGAGGATGCCATGATGCAATTACAAAGCCTCTGTGCGGCCAGGACAGTAGAAACCCCCCACAAGTGACCCCATTCTGGAAACTACACCCCATAAGGAATCTAACAAGGGGGGCAGCGGAGATATGGCCCCCTGGTGACGGCCACATTTGGGACGTGAAAATGAAAAAAATGGTATTTTTTATTTTCTCGGCACATGTTCTACGTAAGTGCCCATCACCAGTGGGGTCCATATGCTCACTGCACCCCTTGTTGGATTCCTTATGGGGTGTAGTTTCCATAATGGGGTCACTTGTGGGGGGTTTCTAGTGTCTTGGCAGCACGAGGGCTCTGTAAATGCGACATGGCCCTTGAAATCCATTCCAGTAAAATCCAGCTTGCAAAGGCCAATTGGCGCTCCTTCCCTTTGGAGGCTCGTCCTGCGCCTGGGGGGTTTCTACTGTTCTGGCAGCACAGGAGCTTTGTAAATGCGACATGGCCTCCATCCTCCATTCCAGCCTCTAAATGGCGCTCTGTCCCTTTGGTGGCTTGCCCTGTGCCCACATGTGGGGTATTTTCGTACTCAGGGGAAATTACCCTACACGTTTTGTGTTCACTTTCTTTTTTAACCCCTTGTGGAAAAAGAAAAAAATCAAGGCTAGACCAACATTTAGTGTAAAAAATGTTTAATTTTTACACTAAATCATTGATCTTGTCTTAATTTTTTCATTTTCACAAGGGGTTAAAAGATTAAAAAAAACACTAAATGTGTAGCGCAATTTCCCCTGAGTATGGAAATACCCGACATGTGGACATAAAGCGCCATGCGGGTGCAGGGTAAGCCTCCAAGGGAAGGAGCGCCATTTGGTTTTTGAAGGCTGGATTTGGATGGAATGGATTTCGAGGGGCCATGTTGCATTTAAAAAGGCCCCTGTGTTGCCAAGACAGTTGAAACCCCCCACAAGTGACCCCATTATGGAAACTGCACCCCTCAGGGAATGTAACAAGGGGTGTAGTGAGCATATGGACCCCACTGGTGACGGGCACAAATGTGGAACAATGTGGCGTGAAAATGAAATATTACATTTTTTACACTATAATGTTGGTTTAGCCTTAAATTTTTCATTTTCACAAGGGGTTAAAAGAGAAAAAAAACACACAAAATGTGTAGAGCAATTTCCCCCGAGTCCGTAAATACCCCACATGTGGACATAAAGCGCCGTGTGGGTGCAGGGCAAGCCTCCAAAGGGAAGGAGCGCCATTTGGATTTTGGAGGCTGGATTTGGCCAGAATGGATGATGAACGCCATGTCGCATTTACAGAGCCCTCGTGCTGCCAAAACACTGGAAACCCCCCACAAGTGACCCCATTCTGGAAACTGCACCCCTCAAGGAATCTATCAAGGGGTGCAGTGAGGATATGGACCCCTGGATGACGGCCACATTTGTGCCGAGAAAGTGAAAAAATGAAAATTTTCCCTTTCACGTCACATTGTTCCACATTTGTGCCCGTCACCAGTGGGGTCCATATGCTCACTGCACCCCTTGTTAGATTCCTTGAGGGGTGTAGTTTCCAGAATGGGGTCACTTGTGGGGGGTTTCTAGTGTCTTGGCAGCACGAGGGCTCTGTAAATGCGACATGGCCCTTGAAATCCATTCCAGTAAAATCCAGCTTGCAAAGGCCAATTGGCGCTCCTTCCCTTTGGAGGCTCGTCCTGCGCCCCCTTGCGACTTTATCGCCACATGTGGGGTATTTCCGTACTCGGGAGAAACTGCGCTACACATTTGGTGTTTTTTTTTTTTCTTTTATCCCCTTGTAAAAATGAAAATTGAAGGCTAGAACAACATTTTAGTGTAAAAAATAGAATTTTTCCTTTTTTACACCACATTGTTCTGAAAATCTGTGAAGCACCTGTGGGGTCCAGATGCTCACCGCACCCCTTGTTACATTCCTTGAGGGGTGCAGTTTTCTAAATGGTGTCCCTTTAGGGGTGTTTTTAATGTTTTGGCACCCCAGAGCCTCTGCCAACCTGAAGTGGTACGGTCAAAAATGACCAAATATAACGGAGGCGTTGAAATTCACTAGGCGCTCCCTTATATCTGAGGCTTGTGGTTGTGTCAAATAGCGCAATAGGGCCACATATGGGGTATTTCTATAAACTGCAGAAACGGGGCAATCAATATTGGGGTGCATTTCTCTGGTAATAGGTTTATAATTATGAAAGATATTGGATTACAATAAAATCTCTGCACAGAAAATAAAAATTTTCAAATTCCTTACACACTTGGCTTTTATTTCTGTGACTCCCCTAAAGGGTTAAAACACTTTCTGGATCTGCTTTTGCAGAGTTTGGGGGGTTCAGTTTCTGAAATGGGGTGCTTCGTGGGGATTTCTAACATACAGGCCACTCAAATACACTTTCAACCTGAACAGGTCCCTGAAAATATCTGATTTTGAAATTTTACAGAAAATTTGGAAAATTGCTGCTAATGTTTTAAGCTTCCTATTGTCTAAAAAAATTAAATATAGTTTAATAAATGCCGCCAACATAAAGTAGACATGTTGCTAATGCTAGTTAATACATAATTTATGTGGCATAACCACTTTCTGTATACGCAAAAAAGTTTCAAAGTTGGAAAAATGCATTTTTTCACAATTTTTCACGTTATTTTGGTGTTTTTCATAAAGATTCGTTATAAGTATCGACTCCATTTTACCAGAAATGTGAAGTACAATATGTCACGAGAAAACAATCTCAGAATCAGCCGGATAGGTAAAAGCATCCCGAAGTTATTAATGACTAAAGTGACACTGGTCATATTCATAAAATTTGTCTCTGTCCTTAAGGGGTTAAATCTCCCCGCTAAGTAGCCACATACAGTACATGTCTCCCACCTGTGTAGCCACATACAGTACATGTCTCCCACCTGTGCCCCCACATACAGTCCATGTCTCCCACCTGTGCAGCCACATACAGTACATGTCTCCCACCTGTGCAGCCACATACAGTACATGTCTCCCACCTGTGCAGCCACATACAGTACATGTATCCCACCTGTGCAGCCACATACAGTACATGTCTCCCACCTGTGCCCCCACATACAGTACATGTCTCCCACCTGTGCCCCCACATACAGTACATGTCTCCCACCTGTGCCCCCACATACAGTACATGTCTCCCACCTGTGCCCCCACATACAGTACATGTCTCCCACCTGTGTAGCCACATACAGTACATGTCTCCCACCTGTGCCCCCACATACAGTCCATGTCTCCCACCTGTGCCCCCACATACAGTACATGTCTCCCACCTGTGCCCCCACATACAGTACATGTCTCCCACCTGTGCCCCCACATACAGTACATGTCTCCCACCTGTGTAGCCACATACAGTACATGTCTCCCACCTGTGCCCCCACATACAGTCCATGTCTCCCACCTGTGCAGCCACATACAGTACATGTCTCCCACCTGTGCAGCCACATACAGTACATGTATCCCCCCTAAGTAGCCACATACAGTACATGTCTCCCACCTGTGCAGCCACATACAGTCCATGTCTCCCACCTGTGCAGCCACATACAGTACATGTCTCCCACCTGTGCAGCCACATACAGTACATGTCTCCCACCTGTGCAGCCACATACAGTACATGTCTCCCACCTGTGTAGCCACATACAGTACATGTCTCCCACCTGTGCAGCCACATACAGTACATGTCTCCCACCTGTGCAGCCACATACAGTACATGTATCCCCCCTAAGTAGCCACATACAGTACATGTCTCCCACCTGTGCAGCCACATACAGTACATGTCTCCCACCTGTGCAGCCACATACAGTACATGTCTCCCACCTGTGCAGCCACATACAGTACATGTCTCCCACCTGTGCAGCCACATACAGTACATGTCTCCCACCTGTGCAGCCACATACAGTACATGTATCCCCCCTAAGTAGCCACATACAGTACATGTCTCCCACCTGTGCAGCCACATACAGTACATGTCTCCCACCTGTGCAGCCACATACATTATATGTCTCCCACCTGGGCAGCCACATACAGTACATGTCTCCCACCTGGGCAGCCACATACAGTACATGTCTCCCACCTGTGCAGCCACATACAGTACATGTACCCCACCTGTGTAGCCACATAAAGTACATGTACCCCACCTGTGCAGCCACATACAGTACATGTACCCCACCTGTGCAGCCACATACAGTACATGTCTCCCACCTCTGCAACCACATACAGTACACGTCTCAAACCCGTGCAGCCACATACAGTACATGTCTCCCACTATTACCCCAACAGTGATTAAGGGCCCATGTGTTCTGGGGTCACTTCCACACTAGGAGCTATATACTCTCATCCCCCACACAGCATCCAGTGTATAATTCACCCAGAACATTCCAAATACAACAGCTGCAAACACTACAACTCCCAGCATTTACTGCAGTCTGCAGCCCTCAGGATGTGCTGGGATTTGAAGTACAAATGAGCAGACAACCCAGCATTCTCTGAGAGCTTCATAACTGTAAAAGATTCTGAGAGTTGTAGTTATTTTAATCTGGGAGTTGTGGTCACACATACATAAGTACGGGATGGGACCGGGCCAGCATGTCACTTCTGATAGGTTCTTTATTTGGGTGCCCCCCATGATCAGTTCTTTTGGTGGCCACAGGAAGCCCAGTCCCACACTGGGGCCAGGAATGACTGCAGTACAGTCCTTTAGAGGGCCCTGGCATCTGTGCTATAGGCTTCCCGAGACACCAGGACACACGGACCGGATACCAATGCATACATACGGGTGTATAAGGCAGAAAGTTGGAGAAACAAACAGGTATGGGGACCCAACACACATTTTTTGCACAGGGGCACAGTGCACCGCCATCTCCCATCCTGTACTGTATAATACTGCTGGAGTGCATATACAGCACAGTAGTAGTACAGTCAGTGCACCGCCATCTCCCATCCTGTACTGTATAATACTGCTGGAGTGCATATACAGTACAGTAGTAGTACAGACAGTGCACCGCCATCTCCCATCCTGTACTGTATAATACTGCTGGAGTGCATATACAGCACAGTAGTAGTACAGGCAGTGCACCACCATCTCCCATCCTGTACTGTATAATACTGCTGGAGTGCATATACAGCACAGTAGTAGTACAGGCAGTGCACCACCATCTCCCATCCTGTACTGTATAATACTGCTGGAGTGTATATACAGCACAGTAGTAGTACAGTCAGTGCACCGCCATCTCCCATCCTGTACTGTATAATACTGCTGGAGTGCATATACAGCACAGTAGTAGTACAGGCAGTGCACCACCATCTCCCATCCTGTACTGTATAATACTGCTGGAGTGTATATACAGCACAGTAGTAGTACAGTCAGTGCACCACCATCTCCCATCCTGTACTGTATAAGATTGCTGGAGTGCATATACAGCACAGTAGTAGTACAGGCAGTGCACCACCATCTCCCATCCTGTACTGTATAAGATTGCTGGAGTGCATAAACAGCACAGTAGTAGTAGAGTCAGTGCACCACCATCTCCCATCCTGTACTGTATAATACTGCTGGAGTGCATAAACAGCACAGTAGTAGTACAGGCAGTGCACCGCCATCTCCCATCCTGTACTGTATAAGATTGCTGGAGTGCATAAACAGCACAGTAGTAGTACAGTCAGTGCACCACCATCTCCCATCCTGTATAATACTGCTGGAGTGTATATACAGCACAGTAGTAGTACAGTCAGTGCACCACCATCTCCCATCCTGTATAAGACTGCTGGAGTGCATATACAGCACAGTAGTAGTACAGGCAGTGCACCGCCATCTTCCATTCTGTATAATACTGCTGGAGTGTATATACAGCACAGTAGTAGTACAGGCAGTGCACCGCCATCTCCCATCCTGTACTGTATAATACTGCTGGAGTGCATATACAGCACAGTAGTAGTACAGTCAGTGCACCACCATCTCCCATCCTGTATAATACTGCTGGAGTGTATATACAGCACAGTAGTAGTACAGGCAGTGCACCGCCATCTCCCATCCTGTACTGTATAATACTGCTGGAGTGCATATACAGCACAGTAGTAGTACAGTCAGTGCACCGCCATCTCCCATCCTGTATAATACTGCTGGAGTGTATATACAGCACAGTAGTAGTACAGGCAGTGCACCACCATCTCCCATCCTGTATAAGACTGCTGGAGTGTATATACAGCACAGTAGTAGTAGAGTCAGTGCACCACCATCTCCCATCCTGTACTGTATAATACTGCTGGAGTGTATATACAACACAGTAGTAGTACAGTCAGTGCACCACCATCTCCCATCCTGTACTGTATAATACTGCTGGAGTGTATATACAACACAGTAGTAGTACAGTCAGTGCACCACCATCTCCCATCCTGTACTGTATAATACTGCTGGAGTGCATATACAGCACAGTAGTAGTACAGGCAGTGCACCACCATCTCCCATCCTGTACTGTATAAGATTGCTGGAGTGCATATACAGCACAGTAGTAGTACAGTCAGTGCACCGCCATCTCCCATCCTGTACTGTATAATACTGCTGGAGTGCATATACAGCACAGTAGTAGTACAGTCAGTGCACCACCATCTCCCATACATTACAGTGCTGAGATGGGGGGGACTCTATACAGTACAGGATGAGTGAGGAGTTAGTGACTACTGGACTATAATTGCTGTTTTTGTTGATTATTTCTTGCATAATGTACTGTAGGGATTATACTGGGCACTATACAATGTAATATATGGTACTGTACTGTAGGGATTATACTGGGCACTATACAATGTAATATATATACTGTAGGGATTATACTGGGCACTATACAATGTAATATATGGTACTGTAGGGATTATACTGGGCACTATACAATGTAATATATATACTGTAGGGATTATACTGGGCACTATACAATGTAATATATGGTACTGTAGGGATTATACTGGGCACTATACAATGTAATATATGGTACTGTAGGGATTATACTGGGCACTATACAATGTAATATATGGTACTGTACTGTAGGGATTATACTGGGCACTATACAATGTAATATATGGTACTGTACTGTAGGGATTATACTGGGCACTATACAATGTAATATATGGTACTGTAGGGATTATACTGGGCACTATACAATGTAATATATGGTACTGTACTGTAGGGATTATACTGGGCACTATACAATGTAATATATGGTACGGTACTGTAGGGATTATACTGGGCACTATACAATGTAATATATGGTACTGTAGGGATTATACTGGGCACTATACAATGTAATATATGGTACTGTAGGGATTATACTGGGCACTATACAATGTAATATATGGTACTGTACTGTAGGGATTATACTGGGCACTATACAATGTAATATATGGTACGGTACTGTAGGGATTATACTGGGCACTATACAATGTAATATATGGTACTGTACTGTAGGGATTATACTGGGCACTATACAATGTAATATATGGTACTGTAGGGATTATAATGGCACTATACAATGTAATATATGGTACTGTAGGGATTATACTGGGCACTATACAATGTAATATATGGTACTGTAGGGATTATACTGGGCACTATACAATGTAATATATGGTACTGTAGGGATTATACTGGGCACTATACAATGTAATATATGGTACTGTAGGGATTATACTGGGCACTATACAATGTAATATATGGTACTGTACTGTAGGGATTATACTGGGCACTATACAATGTAATATATGGTACTGTACTGTAGGGATATACTGGGCACTATACAATGTAATATATGGTACTGTACTGTAGGGATTATACTGGGCACTATACAATGTAATATATGGTACTGTAGGGATTATACTGGGCACTATACAATGTAATATATGGTACTGTACTGTAGGGATTATACTGGGCACTATAACAATGTAATATATGGTACTGTACTGTAGGGATTATACTGGGCACTATACAATGTAATATATGGTACTGTAGGGATTATACTGGGCACTATACAATGTAATATATGGTACTGTACTGTAGGGATTATACTGGGCACTATACAATGTAATATATAGTACTGTAGGGATTATACTGGGCACTATACAATGTAATATATGGTGACTGTAGGGATTATACTGGGCACTATACAATGTAATATATGGTACTGTACTGTAGGGATTATACTGGGCACTATACAATGTAATATACTGGTACTGTAGGGAGTATACTGGGTCACTATACAATGTAATATATGTAGGTACTGTAGGGATTATACTGGGCACTATACAATGTAATATATGGTACGGTACTGTAGGGATTATACTGGGCACTATACAATGTAATATATGGTACTGTACTGTAGGGATTATACTTGGGCACTATACAATTTAATATATGGTACTGTAGGGATTATACTGGGCACTATACAATGTAATATATGGTACTGTACTGTAGGGATTATACTGGGCACTATACAATGTAATATATGGTACTGTACTGTAGGGATTATACTGGGCACTATACAATGTAATATATGGTACTGTACTGTAGGGATTATACTGGGCACTATACAATGTAATATATGGTATTGTACTGTAGGGATTATACTGGGCACTATACAATGTAATATATGGTACTGTACTGTAGGGATTATACTGGGCACTATACAATGTAATATACGGTACTGTAGGGATTATACTGAGCACTATACAATGTAATATATGGTACTGTACTGTAGGGATTATACTGAGCACTATACAATGTAATATATGGTATTGTACTGTAGGGATTATACTGGGCACTATACAATGTAATATATGGTACTGTAGGGATTATACTGGGCACTATACAATGTAATATATGGTACTGTACTGTAGGGATTATACTGGGCACTATACAATGTAATATATGGTACTGTACTGTAGGGATTATACTGGGCACTATACAATGTAATATATATACTGTAGGGATTATACTGGGCACTATACAATGTAATATATGGTACTGTAGGGATTATACTGGGCACTATACAATGTAATATATGGTACTGTACTGTAGGGATTATACTGGGCACTATACAATGTAATATATGGTACTGTACTGTAGGGATTATACTGGGCACTATACAATGTAATATATGGTACGGTACTGTAGGGATTATACTGGGCACTATACAATGTAATATATGGTACTGTAGGGATTATACTGAGCACTATACAATGTAATATATGGTACTGTAGGGATTATACTGGGCACTATACAATGTAATATATGGTACGGTACTGTAGGGATTATACTGGCACTATACAATATAATATATGGTACTGTTACTGTAGGGATTATACTGGGCACTATACAATGTAATATATGGTACGGTACTGTAGGATTATACTGGCACTATACAATATAATATATGGTACTGTACTGTATGGATTATACTGGCACTATACATGTAATATATGGTACTGTGCTGTAGGGATTATACTGGGCACTATACAATGTAATATATGGTACTGTACTGTAGGGATTATACTGGGCACTATACAATGTAATATATGGTACTGTACTGTAGGGATTATACTGGGCACTATACAATGTAATATATGGTACTGTAGGGATTATACTGAGCACTATACAATGTAATATATGGTACGGTACTGTAGGGATTATACTGGGCACTATACAATGTAATATATGGTACTGTAGGGATTATACTGGGCACTATACAATGTAAAATATGGTACTGTACTGTAGGGATTATACTGGGCACTATACAATGTAATATATGGTACTGTAGGGATTATACTGGGCACTATACAATGTAATATATGGTACTGTACTGTAGGGATTATACTGGGCACTATACAATGTAATATATGGTACTGTACTGTAGGGATTATACTAGGCACTATACAATGTAATATATGGTACTGTACTGTAGGGATTATACTGGGCACTATACAATGTAATATATGGTACTGTACTGTAGGGATTATACTGGGCACTATACAATGTAATATATGGTACTGTAGGGATTATACTGGGCACTATACAATGTAATATATGGTACTGTACTGTAGGGATTATACTGAGCACTATACAATGTAATATATGGTACTGTACTGTAGGGATTTATACTGGGCAATATACAATGTAATATATCGGTACGGTAGGGATTATACTGGCACTATACAATGTTAATATATGGTACTGTACTGTAGGGATTATACTGGGCACTATACAATGTAATATATGGTACTGTACTGTAGGGATTATACTGGGCACTATACAATGTAATATATGGTACTGTAGGGATTATACTGGGCACTATACAATGTAATATATGGTACTGTACTGTAGGGATTATACTGGGCACTATACAATGTAATATATGGTGCTGTAGGGATTATACTGGGCACTATACAATGTAATATATGGTACTGTACTGTAGGGATTATACTGGGCACTATACAATGTAATATATGGTGCTGTAGGGATTATACTGGGCACTATACTATGTAATATATGGTACTGTACTGTAGGGATTATACTGGGCACTATACAATGTAATATATGGTACTGTACTGTAGGGATTATACTGGGCACTATACAATGTAATATATGGTACTGTAGGGATTATACTGGGCACTATACAATGTTATATACGGTACTGTAGGGATTATACTGGGCACTATACAATGTAATATGGTACTGTACTGTAGGGATTATACTGGGCACTATACAATGTAATATATGGTACTGTAGGGATTATACTGGGCACTATACAATGTAATATATGGTACTGTAGGGATTATACTGGGCACTATACAATGTAATATATGGTACGGTACTGTAGGGATTATACTGGGCACTATACAATGTAATATATGGTACTGTACTGTAGGGATTATACTGGGCACTATACAATGTAATATATGGTACTGTAGGGATTATACTGGGCACTATACAATGTAATATATGGTACTGTAGGGATTATACTGGGCACTATACAATGTAATATATGGTACTGTACTGTAGGGATTATACTGGGCACTATACAATGTAATATATGGTACTGTAGGGATTATACTGGGCACTATACAATGTAATATATGGTACTGTACTGTAGGGATTATACTGGGCACTATACAATGTAATATATGGTACTGTACTGTAGGGATTATACTGGGCACTATACAATGTAATATATGGTACTGTACTGTAGGGATTATACTGGGCACTATACAATGTAATATATGGTACCGTACTGTAGGGATTATACTGGGCACTATACAATGTAATATATGGTACTGTACTGTAGGGATTATACTGGGCACTATACAATGTAATATATGGTACTGTACTGTAGGGATTATACTGGGCACTATACAATGTAATATATGGTACTGTACTGTAGGGATTATACTGGGCACTATACAATGTAATATATGGTACCGTACTGTAGGGATTATACTGGGCACTATACAATGTAATATACGGTACTGTAGGGATTATACTGGGCACTATACAATGTAATATATGGTACTGTAGGGATTATACTGGGCACTATACAATGTAATATATGGTACTGTACTGTAGGGATTATACTGGGCACTATACAATGTAATATATGGTACTGTAGGGATTATACTGGGCACTATACAATGTAATATATGGTACTGTACTGTAGGGATTATACTGGGCACTATACAATGTAATATATGGTACTGTACTGTAGGGATTATACTGGGCACTATACAATGTAATATATGGTACTGTACTGTAGGGATTATACTGGGCACTATACAATGTAATATATGGTACCGTACTGTAGGGATTATACTGGGCACTATACAATGTAATATATGGTACTGTACTGTAGGGATTATACTGGGCACTATACAATGTAATATATGGTACTGTACTGTAGGGATTATACTGGGCACTATACAATGTAATATATGGTACTGTACTGTAGGGATTATACTGGGCACTATACAATGTAATATATGGTACCGTACTGTAGGGATTATACTGGGCACTATACAATGTAATATACGGTACTGTAGGGATTATACTGGGCACTATACAATGTAATATATGGTACTGTAGGGATTATACTGGGCACTATACAATGTAATATATGGTACTGTACTGTAGGGATTATACTGGGCACTATACAATGTAATATATGGTACTGTAGGGATTATACTGGGCACTATACAATGTAATATATGGTACTGTACTGTAGGGATTATACTGGGCACTATACAATGTAATATATGGTACTGTACTGTAGGGATTATACTGGGCACTATACAATGTAATATATGGTACTGTACTGTAGGGATTATACTGGGCACTATACAATGTAATATATGGTACCGTACTGTAGGGATTATACTGGGCACTATACAATGTAATATACGGTACTGTAGGGATTATACTGAGCACTATACAATGTAATATATGGTACTGTACTGTAGGGATTATACTGAGCACTATACAATGTAATATATGGTACTGTACTGTAGGGATTATACTGGGCACTATACAATGTAATATATGGTACTGTAGGGATTATACTGAGCACTATACAATGTAATATATGGTACTGTGCTGTAGGGATTATACTGGGCACTATACAATGTAATATATGGTACTGTACTGTAGGGATTATACTGGGCACTATACAATGTAATATATGGTACTGTAGGGATTATACTGGGCACTATACAATGTAATATACGGTACTGTAGGGATTATACTGGGCACTATACAATGTAATATATGGTACTGTACTGTAGGGATTATACTGGGCACTATACAATGTAATATATGGTACTGTACTGTAGGGATTATACTGGGCACTATACAATGTAATATATGGTACTGTGCTGTAGGGATTATACTGGGCACTATACAATGTAATATATGGTACTGTACTGTAGGGATTATACTGGGCACTATACAATGTAATATATGGTACTGTAGGGATTATACTGGGCACTATACAATGTAATATATGGTACTGTACTGTAGGGATTATACTGGGCACTATACAATGTAATATATGGTACTGTAGGGATTATACTGAGCACTATACAATGTAATATATGGTACTGTAGGGATTATACTGGGCACTATACAATGTAATATATGGTACTGTAGGGATTATACTGGGCACTATACAATGTAATATATGGTACTGTACTGTAGGGATTATACTGAGCACTATACAATGTAATATATGGTACTGTGCTGTAGGGATTATACTGGGCACTATACAATGTAATATATGGTACTGTAGGGATTATACTGGGCACTATACAATGTAATATATGGTACTGTAGGGATTATACTGGGCACTATACAATGTAATATATGGTACTGTATTGTAGGGATTATACTGGGCACTATACAATGTAATATATGGTACTGTACTGTAGGGATTATACTGGGCACTATACAATGTAATATATGGTACTGTAGGGATTATACTGAGCACTATACAATGTAATATGGTACTGTATTGTAGGGATTATACTGGGCACTATACAATGTAATATATGGTACGGTACTGTAGGGATTATACTGGGCACTATACAATGTAATATATGGTACTGTAGGGATTATACTGGGCACTATACAATGTAATATATGGTACTGTAGGGATTATACTGGGCACTATACAATGTAATATATGGTACTGTACTGTAGGGATTATACTGGGCACTATACAATGTAATATATGGTACTGTACTGTAGGGATTATACTGGGCACTATACAATGTAATATACGGTACTGTAGGGATTATACTGAGCACTATACAATGTAATATATGGTACGGTACTGTAGGGATTATACTGGGCACTATACAATGTAATATGGTACTGTACTGTAGGGATTATACTGGGCACTATACAATGTAATATACGGTACTGTACTGTAGGGATTATACTGGGCACTATACAATGTAATATATGGTACTGTAGGGATTATACTGGGCACTATACAATGTAATATATGGTACTGTGCTGTAGGGATTATACTGGGCACTATACAATGTAATATATGGTACTGTACTGTAGGGATTATACTGGGCACTATACAATGTAATATATATACTGTAGGGATTATACTGGGCACTATACAATGTAATATATGGTACTGTACTGTAGGGATTATACTGGGCACTATACAATGTAATATATGGTACTGTACTGTAGGGATTATACTGGGCACTATACAATGTAATATATGGTACTGTACTGTAGGGATTATACTGAGCACTATACAATGTAATATATGGTACGGTACTGTAGGGATTATACTGGGCACTATACAATGTAATATATGGTACTGTAGGCATTATACTGGGCACTATACAATGTAATATATGGTACTGTACTGTAGGGATTATACTGGGCACTATACAATGTAATATATATACTGTAGGGATTATACTGGGCACTATACAATGTAATATATGGTACTGTACTGTAGGGATTATACTGGGCACTATACAATGTAATATGGGTAGGGATTATACTGGGCACTATACAATGTAATATATGGTACTGTACTGTAGGGATTATACTGGGCACTATACAATGTAATATATGGTACTGTAGGGATTATACTGGGCACTATACAATGTAATATATGGTACTGTACTGTAGGGATTATACTGAGCACTATACAATGTAATATATGGTACTGTACTGTAGGGATTATACTGGGCACTATACAATGTAATATACGGTACTGTAGGGATTATACTGGACACTATACAATGTAATATATGGTACTGTACTGTAGGGATTATACTGGGCACTATACAATGTAATATATGGTACTGTACTGTAGGGATTATACTGGGCACTATACTATGTAATATATGGTACTGTACTGTAGGGATTATACTGGGCACTATACTATGTAATATATGGTACTGTACTGTAGGGATTATACTGGGCACTATACAATGTAATATATGGTACTGTAGGGATTATACTGGGCACTATACAATGTATATGGTACTGTACTGTAGGGGATTATACTGGGCACTATACAATGTAATATGGTACTGTACTGTAGGGATTATACTGGGCACGTATGTACCAAGGTAATATATGGTACTGTAGGGATTATAATGGGCACTATACAATGTTAAATAGGTACGGTACTGTAGGGATTATACTGGGCACTATACAATGTAATATATGGTACGGTACTGTAGGGATTATACTGGGCACTATACAATGTAATATATGGTACTGTACTGTAGGGATTATACTGGGCACTATACAATGTAATATATGGTACTGTACTGTAGGGATTATACTGGGCACTATACAATGTAATATATGGGTACTGTACTGTAGGGATTATACTGGGCACTATACAATGTAATATATGGTACTGTAGGGATTATACTGAGCACTATACAATGTAATATATATACTGTAGGGATTATACTGAGCACTATACAATGTAATATATATACTGTAGGGATTATACTGAGCACTATACAATGTAATATATATACTGTAGGGATTATACTGAGCACTATACAATGTAATATATATACTGTAGGGATTATACTGAGCACTATACAATGTAATATATATACTGTAGGGATTATACTGGGCACTATACAATGTAATATATGGTACTGTACTGTAGGGATTATACTGGGCACTATACAATGTAATATATGGGTACTGTACTGTAGGGATTATACTGGGCACTATACAATGTAATATATGGTACTGTAGGGATTATACTGGGCACTATACAATGTAATATATGGTACTGTAGGGATTATACTGGGCACTATACAATGTAATATATGGTACTGTACTGTAGGGATTATACTGGGCACTATACAATGTAATATATGGTTACTGTAGGGATTTACTGGGCACTATACAATGTAATATATGGTACTGTACTGTAGGATTATACTGGGCACTATACAATGTAATATATGTGGACTGTACTGTAGGGATTATACTTGGGCACTATACAATGTAATATATGGTACTGTACTTAGGGATTATACTGGGCACTATACATGTAATATATGGTACCGTACCTGTAGGGATTATACTGGGCACTATACAATGTAATCTACTGGTACTGTAGGGATTATACTGGGGCACTATACAATGTAATATATGGTACTGTACTGTAGGGATTATACTGGGCACTATACAATGTAATATATGGTACTGTAGGGATTATACTGGGCACTATACAATGTAATATATGGTACTGTACTGTAGGGATTATACTGGGCACTATACAATGTAATATATGGTACTGTACTGTAGGGATTATACTGGGCACTATACAATGTAATATATGGTACTGTACTGTAGGGATTATACTGGGCACTATACAATGTAATATATGGTACCGTACTGTAGGGATTATACTGGGCACTATACAATGTAATATACGGTACTGTAGGGATTATACTGAGCACTATACAATGTAATATATGGTACTGTACTGTAGGGATTATACTGAGCACTATACAATGTAATATATGGTACTGTACTGTAGGGATTATACTGGGCACTATACAATGTAATATATGGTACTGTAGGGATTATACTGGGCACTATACAATGTAATATATGGTACTGTACTGTAGGGATTATACTGAGCACTATACAATGTAATATATGGTACTGTGCTGTAGGGATTATACTGGGCACTATACAATGTAATATATGGTACTGTACTGTAGGGATTATACTGGGCACTATACAATGTAATATATGGTCTGTAGTGGATTATACTGGGCACTATACAATGTACTATATGGTCCTGAGGGATTATACTGAGCACATACAATGTAATATATGGTACTGTCCTGTAGGGATTATACTGGGCACTATACAATGTAAATATATGGTACTGTACTGTAGGGCTTATACTGGGCACTATACAATGTAATATAGGACTTGTGCTGTAGGGATTATACTGGGCACTATAATCAATGTAATATATGGTAACTGTAGGGATTATACTGGGCACTATACAATGTAATATATGGTACTGTAGTAGGATTATACTGGGCACTATACAATGTAAATATATGGTACTGTATGTAGGGATTATACTGGGCACTATACAATTGTAATATATGGTACTGTACTGTAGGGATTATACTGGGCACTATACAATGTAATATAGTGGTACTGTAGCTGTAGGGATTATACTGGGCACTATACAATGTATATAGTGGTACGGCGGCTACTGGTAGGGATTATAGACTGGCACTATACAATGTAATATATGGTACTGTATAGGGATTATACTGGAGCACTATACAATGTAAGATATGGTACTGTAGGGAATTATACTGGGGCACTATACATGTAAGTAGTATGGTTGTACTGTAGGGATTATACTGGGCACTATACGAATGTAATATATGGGTACTGTACTGTAGGGATTATACTGAGCACTATACATGTAATATATGGTACTGTACTGTAGGGATTATACTGGCACTAGTACAATGTACTATACGGTACTGGTAGGGGATTATACTGAGCACTATACAATGTAATATAATGGTAACTGTAGGGATTATACTGGGCACTATACAATGTAATATATGGTACTGTAGGGGATTATAACTGGGCACTATACAATGTAATATATGGTATGTACTGTAGGGATTATACTGGGCACTATACAATGTAATATATGGTACGGTACTGTAGGGATTATACTGGGCACTATACAATGTAATATGGTACTGTACTGTAGGGATTATACTGGGCACTATACAATGTAATATATGGTACTGTACTGTAGGGATTATACTGAGCACTATACAATGTAATATATATACTGTAGGGATTATACTGGGCACTATACAATGTAATATATGGTACTGTACTGTAGGGATTATACTGGGCACTATACAATGTAATATATGGTACTGTAGGGATTATACTGAGCACTATACAATGTAATATATGGTACTGTACTGTAGGGATTATACTGGGCACTATACAATGTAATATATGGTACTGTACTGTAGGGATTATACTGGGCACTATACAATGTAATATATGGTACTGTGCTGTAGGGATTATACTGGGCACTATACAATGTAATATATGGTACTGTACTGTAGGGATTATACTGAGCACTATACAATGTAATATATGGTACTGTGCTGTAGGGATTATACTGGGCACTATACAATGTAATATATGGTACTGTAGGGATTATACTGGGCACTATACAATGTAATATATGGTACTGTAGGGATTATACTGGGCACTATACAATGTAATATATGGTACTGTAGGGATTATACTGAGCACTATACAATGTAATATATGGTACTGTACTGTAGGGATTATACTGGGCACTATACAATGTAATATATGGTACTGTAGGGATTATACTGGGCACTATACAATGTAATATATGGTACTGTAGGGATTATACTGAGCACTATACATTGTAATATATGGTACTGTACTGTAGGGATTATACTGGGCACTATACAATGTAATATGGTACTGTACTGTAGGGATTATACTGGGCACTATACAATGTAATATACGGTACTGTAGGGATTATACTGGGCACTATACAATGTAATATATGGTACTGTAGGGATTATACTGGGCACTATACAATGTAATATATGGTACTGTAGGGATTATACTGGGCACTATACAATGTAATATATGGTACTGTACTGTAGGGATTATACTGGGCACTATACAATGTAATATATGGTACTGTACTGTAGGGATTATACTGGGCACTATACAATGTAATATATGGTACTGTAGGGATTATACTGGGCACTATACAATGTAATATATGGTACTGTAGGGATTATACTGAGCACTATACATTGTAATATATGGTACTGTACTGTAGGGATTATACTGGGCACTATACAATGTAATATGGTACTGTACTGTAGGGATTATACTGGGCACTATACAATGTAATATACGGTACTGTAGGGATTATACTGGGCACTATACAATGTAATATATGGTACTGTAGGGATTATACTGGGCACTATACAATGTAATATATGGTACTGTAGGGATTATACTGGGCACTATACAATGTAATATATGGTACTGTAGGGATTATACTGGGCACTATACAATGTAATATATGGTACTGTACTGTAGGGATTATACTGGGCACTATACAAGGTAATATATGGTACTGTAGGGATTATACTGGGCACTATACAATGTAATATATATACTGTAGGGATTATACTGGGCACTATACAATGTAATATATGGTACTGTACTGTAGGGATTATACTGGGCACTATACAATGTAATATATGGTACGGTACTGTAGGGATTATACTGGGCACTATACAATGTAATATATGGTACTGTAGGGATTATACTGAGCACTATACAATGTAATATATGGTACTGTAGGGATTATACTGGGCACTATACAATGTAATATATGGTACTGTAGGGATTATACTGGGCACTATACAATGTAATATATGGTACTGTACTGTAGGGATTATACTGGGCACTATACAATGTAATATATGGTACTGTACTGTAGGGATTATACTGGGCACTATACAATGTAATATATGGTACTGTACTGTAGGGATTATACTGGGCACTATACAATGTAATATATGGTACTGTAGGGATTATACTGGGCACTATACAATGTAATATATGGTACGGTACTGTAGGGATTATACTGGGCACTATACAATGTAATATATGGTACTGTACTGTAGGGATTATACTGAGCACTATACAATGTAATATATGGTACTGTACTGTAGGGATTATACTGGGCACTATACAATGTAATATATGGTACTGTACTGTAGGGATTATACTGGGCACTATACAATGTAATATATGGTACTGTACTGTAGGGATTATACTGGGCACTATACAATGTAATATATGGTACTGTAGGGATTATACTGAGCACTATACAATGTAATATATGGTACTGTACTGTAGGGATTATACTGGGCACTATACAATGTAATATATGGTACCGTACTGTAGGGATTATACTGGGCACTATACAATGTAATATATGGTACTGTACTGTAGGGATTATACTGGGCACTATATAATGTAATATATGGTACTGTACTGTAGGGATTATACTGGGCACTATACAATGTAATATATGGTACTGTACTGTAGGGATTATACTGGGCACTATACAATGTAATATATGGTACTGTAGGGATTATACTGAGCACTATACAATGTAATATGGTACTGTACTGTAGGGATTATACTGGGCACTATACAATGTAATATATGGTACTGTACTGTAGGGATTATACTGGGCACTATACAATGTAATATATGGTACCGTACTGTAGGGATTATACTGGGCACTATACAATGTAATATATGGTACTGTACTGTAGGGATTATACTGGGCACTATACAATGTAATATATGGTACTGTACTGTAGGGATTATACTGGGCACTATACAATGTAATATATGGTACTGTACTGTAGGGATTATACTGGGCACTATACAATGTAATATATGGTACTGTACTGTAGGGATTATACTGGGCACTATACAATGTAATATATGGTACTGTAGGGATTATACTGGGCACTATACAATGTAATATATGGTACGGTACTGTAGGGATTATACTGGGCACTATACAATGTAATATATGGTACTGTACTGTAGGGATTATACTGAGCACTATACAATGTAATATATGGTACTGTACTGTAGGGATTATACTGGGCACTATACAATGTAATATATGGTACTGTACTGTAGGGATTATACTGGGCACTATACAATGTAATATATGGTACTGTACTGTAGGGATTATACTGGGCACTATACAATGTAATATATGGTACTGTAGGGATTATACTGAGCACTATACAATGTAATATATGGTACTGTACTGTAGGGATTATACTGGGCACTATACAATGTAATATATGGTACCGTACTGTAGGGATTATACTGGGCACTATACAATGTAATATATGGTACTGTACTGTAGGGATTATACTGGGCACTATACAATGTAATATATGGTACTGTACTGTAGGGATTATACTGGGCACTATACAATGTAATATATGGTACTGTACTGTAGGGATTATACTGGGCACTATACAATGTAATATATGGTACTGTAGGGATTATACTGAGCACTATACAATGTAATATGGTACTGTACTGTAGGGATTATACTGGGCACTATACAATGTAATATATGGTACTGTACTGTAGGGATTATACTGGGCACTATACAATGTAATATATGGTACCGTACTGTAGGGATTATACTGGGCACTATACAATGTAATATATGGTACTGTACTGTAGGGATTATACTGGGCACTATACAATGTAATATATGGTACTGTACTGTAGGGATTATACTGGGCACTATACAATGTAATATATGGTACTGTACTGTAGGGATTATACTGGGCACTATACAATGTAATATATGGTACTGTAGGGATTATACTGAGCACTATACAATGTAATATGGTACTGTACTGTAGGGATTATACTGGGCACTATACAATGTAATATATGGTACTGTAGGGATTATACTGAGCACTATACAATGTAATATATGGTACTGTATTGTAGGTAATTATTTTTTTTAACTCTTTATTATTTTAGTTTTTCCAATAACAAAGAAAAAAGTTGGAAAGGCAGTGGTCCTCAACAACAAGGACAACTGTGTGAGAAACAATTCAGTACATTCCACACAAATAAACGGTACTAAACATCCAGCGGCAGAGCGGAGCATGACATCAGAGGGTGATACACCGCTAAGAATCTCATTGTGCGAGACGAACACATAAGCGGTATCCCTCCTCTGCTGCTGCCAACATATGTCAATAAACATACACTCCCAGATTATGTGAAAAAAGTCTGCATCATCGCAACCACATCTGGGACAGTTCGCCGACTCTCTTATCCCCATCTTAAACAAAATTAAAGGTGAATAGTAGTTACGGTGAAGAATTCTAAATTGAACCAGCTTGTGAGCTTCATTCATGGAAACGTTCTCCAAGTTTGCACATATATTCTGCCATGCCTCCTCCCCGAGATTACCAACTTCCTGTTCCCACTTTACCTTCTTACTATCTAGTGCGACATACTTAATTTCATTAGCCAAAATTTTGTAGACCAAAGAGAGACCTCTTCTTGCCTTTCCCATGCCCTGTAACACTGAAAATATTCTGTGCTCATTAATCACGAAATAACTCGCACCATCTGATGCGTTACACACCTGCTCTAGTTGTAGAAAAAAACCCTGTGCTTATCTTCTAGCCCAAACCATTCCTTAACCTTCTGGAAAGTCAGGAGCTTGCCACTCTGAAAAAGCCGCCATACCAACCTTATCCCTTTTACGTGCCAAAATTTCCAGTTGTGAATCTTCATAAATTCCAACAAGTGGAAATTGTTCCGTAATGGAGAACAACTCATACTACCCACTATACCACATCTTTGCTTAGTGTAAGACCATACCTTATCGTATAGATTACATAGTGAATTGTTAGTTACCCCACCACCCCAGTAACCGGCTTCAAGCAATTCAAATACATTGTCATAATTACTAATCCCAACCTTGTGCTGAAGAGGGGAAATACTTTTCCATCCTGCTAACTTACTTAAATGTGAAGAAATAAAATATAATCTAAGATCGGGCATGGAAAAGCCACCTACCCTTTTAGGGCCACTGAAAGCTCTGTATTTAAGTCTCACCCGTTTCCTCCCCCAGATGAGGTTCCCCAGTAGGATCTCAATCTTCCTAATCCACCTATCACTCACCCATACAGGGAAGCTCCAAAAAAGCAGAGTAGCTGGGGAAGGACGACCATCTTTACAATGGCAAGTCTATCTGCCATCGAAACTGGTAGCCTTTTCCACACATTAATTCTCTTTTCCAGGTTTTTAGCTCACAAAAGTCACTAACGTTGGGCCCTACCTTGATACCAAGATATTCCAGCGGCTCCATGGGCCCTAAAACCTTTAACTTACCCGCGACCGCGGAGGAGGAGGAGGATCCCAAATTTAGTAAGGAAGACTTATCCCATTGATGGATGACCCAGACGGGATAATATACTCACTCAGTTCATCTACAATACGCGATAATTTACTATCAGGGTCCTTAACCAACAATAGAATGTCATCGGCATACATCAGGAGTTTGTTCTTATTACCTTCTATACCGAACCCCTCATAGTCCAACCGTGTCCTGACCCACTGTGCCAAAGGTTCTATATACAGTGAAAATAAAAAAGGGGAGAGTGGACAGCCTTGCCGAGTTAGTTCCTCGGCCGAGCGCAAAGGGTTCTGAAGGGTTACCATTAATTAATAAACGGGCTATAGGATCATGATATAGTGTTTTAATCTGCCCCAGAAATACCGGCCCAAAGCCAAACTTAGCTAGGACCTCCCAGAGGTACCCCCACTCCACCCTGTCGAAGGCCTTAGCTGCGTCCAACGACAGGATGGATTGGGCCCCCTCCCCACGCTCCAAGATAGCCGAATGGAGCTTAATGATGTTATCTTGCACTGTCTTATTGGGCATGAAACCCCCCTGCTCCTCACCTATCAGCTGGGGAATAACTCTATTAATTTTCTTTGCCAGCACTTTTGCAAAAAGCTTGACGTCAGTGTTAAGGAGCGAGATGGGGCGGTATGATTCGACCAATTTCAGATCCTTCCCCTTTTTCCCCAGCAAAATTATATGGGCTTCTCTCATAGGCTAACATCCCCCCTTTACAGGATTCATTTAATACCTCGGCAAGTGTGGGCAGGATTACGGCGGAATATTTCCTATATATCTGGAAAGGTAACCCATCTGGACCAGGTGAGGTATTACCTGATATAGATGCTAGAGCTTCCTCTAAATCTGACAGTGTGATCTCCCCTCCAAGCAATCCCTGTCCTCCTCCGCCACCACGGGCAGCTCCACCTCTGCAAGCTGGCAATCCGCTCATCCCACCCTGAGGACTCGGAACAGTACAGATTCTGAAAAAAACCTCTAAATTCTTCAGCAATACCTGACTCATCCACCACCAAACTCCCATCTCTACCAACAACTGATGCTATCTCCTGGTTGTCGGCCCTATTTGTCAAAATTCTGGCCAGCAATTTATTGGGTTTCCCCCCCATGTACAAATTTATCTTGCCCAGAAAAAAACAATCTGTGTTGCACTTTCTCCTTTATAAACTTCCTGAAGTCCTCTTGTGCGACTTTTAAGCTGTCCCAGCTCTCCACAGAAGCCCTTTCCGCATGCTCCATTGTTCTCTGGTGTACTGCCTCCTGCAGCTCCACTTCCCTAGACGCAAACCCCCTTTTACACCTCTTGATATTTTGGATTAGGATTCCCCTCAAAAAAGCCTTAAAAGTATCCCACACAACTAATAATGATGCAGACCCCTTGTTGGAAGACCAAAACCCATTAATTTCCTTAACTATATGTTGTTCTTGGTCAATAATCGACAACCAATGGGGATTCATTTTCATCCTATTATGAGCACCTGACCTCTGATCTTCCCCTAACTCAACAACAAGGGGGGTATGATCACATATGGATCTAGGAGCATAACAAATCCTTTTAACCTGCCGCAAAGCTGGAAGATTACACAGTAACAAGTCTATACGTGAAGCCGCATCCTACGAGCTGCTAAAGCATGAATATTCCCGCTTATCTGGGTTCAAGATACGCCATACCTCCCACCACCCCATTTCTTCACAAAAGTTCCGTAAAGGGGACCGTCCATAGTCACGAGGTTTACCTGAGCTGTGTCTATCCAATAACAAGTCCATAATACAGTTGAAGTCACCACCCACATATAACTGAGTAAAGGATTTGTCTTTAATAAATTCAGCGACTGCGAATAGGACATCCATCCGGAAAGGGGGCGCTATATACAGGAATGCCAATATTGTGTTTACACCTTCCAGAGAACCATGGAGCAACACAAATCTACCCCGATCATCAACCTTAACACACCAAGGTTTAAATTTGATTTTTTTATGAAAGTAAACAGATACGCCCGAAGAATATGACGACAGAGCCGAGTGATACTCAAACTTCGCCCACTTCTTCTTCATGCTATCCACCTTATCAGGGGCCAGATGTGTTTCTATAAGGACAATTATGGCAGGGAGATATTTACCAATCCTATCTGCTATCGCACACTTCTTAGCTCTGTCGGCCATACCCCGGGTGTTCCAGATCACAATCGTAGTGCACATAGATCAAAAAATAGAAGAAAAAATAAATAAATAAATAAAAAAAGAAAAAATCCCCTCCCACAAATCTGTCGCTCCCGAACCCTCCCACCCCCACCCTTCCCAAACCCTCCCCACCTGTCGCGCATGATACCATGCACCACCCTCTACCAGGCTGCACATTGCTCTTCCCTGCTCCACAGCATAAATGTCATACACCAAAACCATACTATGCTGCCCCTAAGGTTATCACAAACAACTAATTTTCAACACCCTCAGCATCCAACCACTCAGCCAAATCAGAAACAATGTGAAAAAAAATAAAAATAAAAAAAATAAAAACAAAATAAAAATAAAAAACTGAATTACTAAATAAATGGACCAAAAATAAATTATGTAAACATAAATGAAGTAGCCTCTCCTCAGGCCTCCCAATAGGAGTTAGTTACTACCCAACAGATAGAGTTTCAATTGCATCTAGATGACCATAGTGATTTTGTACATCCATGTGTTCCTCTGATAACATCATTCAACCCCTCCTCTAATATGAGAGCTGATTACACAGTACATGAAGGCGAGACACAGTCTTATCAAACATTTCAATTCATATAAGAGTAGCAACTGGCCGTCTCAGCTTCCTCTCTTCTGTGTGAGTTCTCTGTTGAGGGGGTTGAAGTTCTTATGGGTCACACGCTTATTGTTCACCTGGAGGCATAAATCCCAAACAGAGGTAGCATACTGTGTCCAGGCAACTGAAAGGAAAAAGGTCATTATAGTTCACCACTAGAGACAGGAGGGGGGCAGCGGGGCACCTTGCATACAGTAGCTCCATCCCCCAAAAGATAAGGGGTTTAGCAGAGGGAGTCCTTTTCCTACTCCTGTTCAGCCAGAGTGGTTGCTGAGAGCGCACACCCTTTTAGTTCATAACTTGCAAAAAAAAAAAAAAAAAAAAACACACATGCTGTCCGCAGATTCAGCCATTTTCTTAGTCTGAACAGTTACTTAGGACTAATCCAACACTATTCCTATAGTTATCAGTGGTGCTGCGTGTATCATAAATCCCATTGGAGTCCCAAGGAGATGGTATTATAAACTGGTAGCCAGCAGCCTCACCCTACCACTGGAGCCCATTTCTGCAGCCTTGTTTCAGAGCAGTTCTGTCCTAGTGTCCAGAGATTGATCAGCTGAGGAGGATTGTGCTGATTTAGCTAGGAGCTGCCCCAATTAACTCCTTCCGCCCCTGTGGAAGAGGGCCAAACCTTAAAACAGCTCAGCGCTAGCTGTGTAGCCACGGACGCCGGCGTTGCAGACCCCGCCATCAGCCTTAACTGCCAGCAGCCAGATTTTTATAGCCCAGTGTTCTCTCACCCCTCGTCCCTCTCAGCAAGGGGAGGGGGTGCACATAAGCAGAGTCCCCAGCGTCCTTCCCAGGAGAATGCAGCGCCCCAGGCACGCCTGAAGGATCCACCAACTCCTGGGCCCGGCATCTTCCACAACCGCCAGCACCTCCGGAAGGCTGACTCCCACCGCTGCCTCCTCCACCATATGCCTCCTCTTCTCTCCATTCCCAGCACAGCTCAGGATCCTTCATGGAGCAATGAGAGAGAGCAATGTGTGCGGCTACTCAGTCATGCCGCTAGCCATTGTAGGTAATTATTGGTGGGTGCTGGAAGCAATTAGACACATTTACATTATTTCCTATGGGAGGATGCCTCTTGCTTCTCAAACTGCCTTCCAGGACCTATTAAGTTCGAGAACCGGTGTGCCACTGTAGTCCCTTTCTCAAAATCTATTTTTCGATCTAGAATTATTATTGTGGTGTTGCTGGTGAGGCTAGGCAATTCCAAACCCCGGTGATTAGCATTTCTGGGTCCCCTTCAAATTAAAATATAGTCAATAAATCTCCTATAAAAAATATTGATGTTATAAAAAGATTTTTCGAAAGCACCCATATACAGGTTAGCAAGGCAGGGCGCAAATTTAGTCCCCATAGCCGTGCCACAGGTTTGTAAAGAGAAATGGCTCCTGTAAATAAAATAATTATGTTTAAAAAGAAATAAAATGGCATTTAAAATGAATTCTTATTGTTTTTGGGGCATGAGCGGGTCTTCATCTAAAAAAATGTTTATTGCTTCAGCACCCAAATCATAAGGGATATTACTATGTAGAGAGGGGCCACCTAATGTGGCCCATATAGACTCATTTTCCCATGTGACTTCTTTCAGAAGTGAGAGCAAGTGAGGTATGGGAGGTAAGGGACAGGGCCGTATTTACCATTAGGCACCCGTGGTCCGGTGCCTAGGGCAGCACCTTGAAGGGGGCAGCACCAGAGAGCAGGGGGACAGAAAAAAACTTTTTTTTTTTTTTTTTAGTTTCCCTCCTCCCGTTCAGGCTTGCCAGTAAATCTGGTGTCTTTTCCAGGGGGGGTGGGGGGTATGGTGGTATTGGTCAGGTCTGGTATCGCCAATAGGTGCGTGAAGATGGGGCGTCTTCAGGTCTAGTGCCTAGGGCAGCAGCAGCTGTTAATACAGCCCTGGTAAGGGATGCTGGGAGGCTTAATACAAACCTTTGTAACTGATGGCCAATGTATTCCGAGAGGTTTCCCGTAACCAAATTCATACTAGCAATTATCAGTCTCCCAGGTGGAGCTGTAAAGCTCATATGAATCTTGCCACCTTAAAAGTTGGAAAAATAATGTCCCTTTTGGGCAGATGAAGAGGATCAGGCGAAACTGCAGTTCCAATATGGTGTGCAATAAGCAGCTGACCCCTCTAAGCAGGAGACAACCAGATAAAAACCATCCTGGTTCACTTATCGATGGAGCCAAGAGAAGAGTCTGACCAAGAAGAAAACCTCCAGCTCTGATGAAAAGTCCCATATGGCCTTCGTCAGCCGCTACACTGCCAACCACAATCCCATCCAAAAGATTTTCCCATATCTAATCTCTTTTCTTTCCGCTTAATATCTTCTCTTCCATCTCCTCTGTCTTCACTCTCCACTGACTTTGTTTTTCTCATTATTACTAGAAAAGTTTATTAGTTGTAGTGACGCTACATAGTTCATAAGTTTAATCCTCCAATTATGGCAGGTGTATATGTTTTCTTGCACTCACACACCTGTAGCCTTAGAAAGGAGTCCTGTTAAGGATATGACACGGACGTGACTTAGTGGATGCTCTCATCTTCCCCTCCCCCTTCTTCTCATGTTTTCTTCCTCTATCAAGGTTCTCTTTGCTTTTTTTCCACTTCTTTTTCCTGAGCTGTATGTTTGTCGGTGTGTCTGTGTTTTGTTATACATTCTTTTTTATGACCCAATTGGGTTGGACACCATTCTGTTATCAGAGTACCTCTGGGGTGCAAGGGTCCTTGCAGACTTTGCTAACTGTTGGTTATCTTGTGGATGACAGGTTTTATATAGTTCATGTTAATACTTGATGACTCTTCCTTACAATGTCAAACAATGGACTTTGCTCTTTATGTTTTACCTCGGGCATCTTGCTCATGGCCTACTATTTCCAGTGTCTACCCAATGCACATATGTTTCATGTAATATATTTGTTGTAGTATGTAAAATCTTTAATAAAATTCTACTGAACCATAAGATATTTCATACAAATTTGAAAAGTTTGGAGAGTGATCCATACCTCACAGGTCATATTACAGAAAAACCAAAATGTGTTATTAGAAAGAGTAAAACCCTAAAGAACCTGCCTGCACCCTCTGTCCCCAAAACTGAAGAATAAAAAAGCCGCTGCTATAAAATCAATAGTAGGCATATATGAATGCGGGAAGAGTGGGTGTAAAGGCTGTACACATATGGCACATAGGACAAAAACTTCTCCAAGGATGAGGAACAACCTTCCGAGTTTAAACCATATCTTACCGGCCACGCAAGTTATCTTGTAGATATGCGGGAACGTCCTTGTGGACTGAGATTTGGGGCTCGGACCATTAACCAATTGAGACTCAATAAACATTGGTTTAATATACCACATAACTACATGAAACATAGTGTGTCCAGACATTTTACTCAAGTCCACACTTGTGACCCCACTACATTAAAAGGTACCCCATTAGAAAAAGTCACCCAAGAAACCAATGGAAGTCTGTGTAACAAGGAGATGGACTGGATCTATCTGTACCCTAATGGCCTAAAGGAAGCACTGGAACAAATTTACTAACCAATTCTATTCACCAGAATGTATGTGTGTGTGTGTGTGTGTGTGTATATATATATATATATATAATGGTGTTTTTATTTGAACTACTATAAGTGTCTATTCTGGACTAGTGTTGATCGAACTGTTCGAGAAAAGTTAAGTTCGAGTCAAACATCTCAATTTTCTCGAACCGAACCGAACTTTACTGTTTGTTTGAGTTTGTGTTGGAGTTAATGTTTGAGCACCTTTCTGCCAGCCAATCAGTGCAGAGCACATAGAAGTGTCAGAAACGTCATTGCTGAGGTGTAGGGGTCTCATTGGCTGCTATAACCACATGACCATCTCATGTATATATATCACTGGGATGTGTTCTGGACGCCATTTTCTGCTCACTCACTGTGTTGTAATGACTGCTCTCTGTCTGTCTGCTTTCATGCTGCTATTTAGCTTAGTTAGTGGGGTGTTTAGCAATCTCAGGGACTTAGGGACAAGCGGAGACTTCGTTAGATAGCATTTCCCTCTCCACAGACAGCAATACTTGGGTTTGGTAAAGCTGGATGACCTCCATTTTGTTCTTATTCACACTCAGCGCCCAAAAGTCAATTTTTGTCAGTTTTTATTACTGAATAAGGCTATGTTCACACTACGTAAAAAAAACACGGCTGTATTGCATAACACTGGACGTAATTGTGAAATAACAGCCGTTGTTTGTGCAATTACGGCCAGTGTTATGCAATACGGCCTTTTTTTTACATAGTGTGAACCCGGTGAGTTGGTAAAAGTTCATTTTTGTCAGTTTTGGGGGTGAAATACTGTTCAAATACACCGTGTGTTATTGTCATACAGATATATATATACCATGTGTGTTATTGTTATACAGATATATATATACCATGTGTGTTATTGTCATACAGATATACAGTATGTATGTATATATATATATATATATATATATATACACACACACACACACACACACACACACACACACACACACACACACAGTGTGTTATTTTCATATAGATATCTATATACCGTGTGTTATTATCATACAGATATATATCCAGGAATAGAGTTCTCTCTGTTGCTAAATCTTTCTCAATGGCAAAAAAAGCAATTTTCACAGGGGTATCCCCCCTCCCCCCCTCCCCAAATCATTTTTTGCATTAATAAATAGGCCTCCCATAGCTTTCTATCTTTCATCAAAGCTGAGTGACCTCCATTATACTGACTACTATACAGGATGCTGGGAAAGCTGGGTGACTGCCATTATACTGACTACTATACAAGATGCTAGGAAAGCTGGGTGACCTCCATTATACTGACTACTATACAAGATGCTGGGAAAGCTGGGTGACCTCCATTATACTGACTACTATACAAGATGCTAGGAAAGCTGGGTGACCACCATTTTACTGACTACTATACAAGATGCTGGGGAAGCTGGGTGACCTCCATTATACAAGATGCTAGGAAAGCTGGGTGACCGCCGTTGTACTGACTACTATACAAGATGATGGGAAAGCTGGGTGACCACCATTATACTGACTACTATACAGGATGCTAGAAAATCTGGGTGACCTCCATTATACTGACTACTATACAAGATGCTGGGGAAGCTGGGTGACCTCCATTATACAAGATGCTAGGAAAGCTGGGTGACTGCCATTATACTGACTACTATACAAGATGCTGGGAAAGCTGAGTGACCTCCATTATACTGACTACTATACAGGATGCTGGGAAAGCTGGGTGACTGCCATTATACTGACTACTATACAAGATGCTAGGAAAGCTGGGTGACCACCATTATACTGACTACTATACAAGATGCTGGGAAAGCTGGGTGACCTCCATTATACTGACTACTATACAAGATGCTAGGAAAGCTGGGTGACCACCATTTTACTGACTACTATACAAGATGCTGGGGAAGCTGGGTGACCTCCATTATACAAGATGCTAGGAAAGCTGGGTGACCGCCGTTGTACTGACTACTATACAAGATGTTGGGAAAGCTGGGTGACCACCATTATACTGACTACTATACAGGATGCTAGAAAATCTGGGTGACCTCCATTATACTGACTACTATACAAGATGCTGGGGAAGCTGGGTGACCTCCATTATACAAGATGCTAGGAAAGCTGGGTGACTGCCATTATACTGACTACTATACAAGATGCTGGGAAAGCTGAGTGACCTCCATTATACTGACTACTATACAAGATGCTGGGAAAGCTGGGTGACCTACAACTGGCATCACTGCCGCCTGAAGTATTTTACCCTCTTAATTTTTTTTTCTGTCATTCTTAGAGCCAAATTTTCTTCACAAAGTTCTTCTGTGTATCCAGTTTACTTTAGTGGATTGTAATTCCAGCTTCTCCTCTCCTGTATAGGTATAAAAATTAAGCCAAACATCTCCCCCTGACTTTAAAGGGGTTTGAGTTAGAGTTGAACCTCAAACCGAACACCACTATTGTTTGAGGTTCAACTCGAACGCAAACATTTTACTCTTCAATCTTTATATTCAATCTTTATATTTATGGATTTATGTATGGTGAAAATTCTCTATCACCCCATTACTGTGTGACCCCATTACTGTGTGAATATTCTCTATCACCCCATTATTGTATAGGAATGGCATTGGGAATCCTGGGAAGATATGTTCCCTTTAGTTTTACATCCAGTTTTATTCCTTTATCCTTTGATTTCATTTATTATTTATTATTGATTAACTTTTCCACCCCCACAGCCCCATTTCAAACCAATGCATTCCAAGGTGGAACGCATGTCATGCCTGATCACTCTGTGTCCCAGGTTTCCTTGTCCCCCTTCCCGCGCCCCAACCCTAACCCCCCCGTGTGGTCTGAGAGAGGCGCTCGCAAATCAGCTTTCCATCTCGCTACACAAAACCACGTGATCCCCCTCCTTGCGCCCCAGAGTGGACCGCACGCGGTGTGCGCTTCTGGTTGTCGCAATGGTAGCACATGGGATCCATGCCGATAAAAGGGGGGTAGCCTCTATGTAATTTATCATTTATAAATTTGTGTTATGTTTTATTGTGTTTACCTGGCTGGAGAAAGGGGGTCGCCATACCAGTGAAAGGCGTTGCCTAATCCAGTGTGGTCACCGCTGGTAACGGAGTGTGGTCTGTTGCTAGGACTCCTTGGAGGAGATTAGATACAAGTGATCTGTCCCCCATGTGAAGTAAGTCTACACTGGTTTGGTGGAATATTAGTCAAGCGATCTGAAGATCAATGGGCAGCTTGCACCCCTCCCTTATATAATGGTACCGTATACTGTAATTCTATATAATAGTCAGAGTCCTGGCTGCATTACATTACACATCTATACTCCATCATTTTCATTCGAAGGTTATTTACGGGGTCAATGGAGCCAACATTGCAGATTGGGAGGTAAAGGGGCAAGGTTCATATCAGATGCAGGACATAACCCTATGGCCAGTGGCGTAGCTACCATAGGGGCCGGGCACGCGGTTGCTATGGGGCCCGGGTCACAAGGGGGCCCGGGCCCCTGCTGGCAAAGCGTGGCCTGAGTCCATGATGCTAGGACACTGATCACCCCAGCGTCCGGGAACAGCCCGCCACAACCAATCACCCTACTTCCCTCTCCCAGGGTGTCAGTGCAGCCTCGCCATCCACACGCCCCTCCCCCCGGAGCACTGCATCCCCCCAGGGAGCAGTCACAGCACCATCACCGGTAGGAGACTCAGGGCTGCTGCCTGACACCTTGCACGTCATTGCTGTGATGCTGTGCTGCGAGGGCCACACGCCTGAAGCTTTTACATCATTCCAGGTGGAGATGCCTACAGAGACATTATTACCATTTGGGGTACTATGGATGGGCAGCTTGTATAGAGGTGGGTAGGTGGTGTAATAAAAGTGCAGAGCCTAAAATGTGTGTCTGACAGATTCGGTGGAGATGTGTGGTGACCAGAAGACGTCATCATGACAGCCGGGGCCAAGTGGGATATACAACCAAAGAGGAAGACGTCCCGTGTGAGTCACTGGATGTACTGTAACTGTGCTCACTGTACGGAGGTAACAATGTTCTGCATATAAGGTGTTATATACAGTATGATGGTGTTAGTCCTTATGTGGTCATGGTATGGCGGCATTAATTGCCCCCTGCATAGTGTTATTGGTAAAATTAACCTTGGTATAATGGGTTTAATTTACTAACACTATAATTGTAACATGTAGTTGTTATGTGGTGGTAATATCTGGTAATGGGGTTATCATTTGGCCTTCTTATAAAATTGGTCTCAGTGTACTGGATATGTTCAGTATGGTGGCACTATGTAAAGACTTTTAGTGAGCTTCCCTTTATGTACTCCAGGCCTCACTGACACCTGTTGTTACCAATCCTCCACTCAATAGGATGTGTCCCCACAGTCTCGCCTGTCACTGATAGTTGGAGGAGTCAGATTTCCAGGAGGAATAGCAGGGGGATAGCACAATACAGAGGCAGGAAGGAGCACTGAATTATTTCTGTAGTATAACTCGAAGATCTTGGGACTCGGTTTTTCTTGAAGAAGAAACTTAATAGTTTATAGTTAATAGTTTACAGGGCAAGATACTTGTACCTATATAATTATCAATGACAGACGACAAAAGAGCAGAGCAATTCTCTACTATTGCTCTGTATTCTGCTTCTCATCACTACTGTATACTCTTATATAGTCTGCAGGGTGATAATACTCTTCTGCATCTACATAGACCTAATGTACCTGAAATTAATTCTGCACGTTCACAGAGTTTGGTGGTGGTAGACGTTTTGTGCTTTGTGTGGGGGGGGGGCCCTCTACAGTTTTTTGCTATGGGGCCCCATGAATCCTAGCTACGCCCCTGCCTATGGCATTGGCTGCCCTCAGAGACTCTGCAATATTTCACCTGAGGAGAGATACCCAACTTCCCTCTTGGCATATATGGCCCTGGCTCCACCATATATTGGACCTCAGGCCTAGGACGCTTGCTCCTGCTCCTTTCCTAACCCGTCAGAGCCCACTGTAAGTATTTTAATGCCCATATTATGGCTCTACCAGACTGATCTTAGATCTTATGATCAGAAGTAAGGGTCCTTTTACACGCACAGATAAAGTGCTTAATAGCTTGTTTAGCAAACCAAGTATGATTTTTTTTTTTCTTTTAGACGATAGGCAAAAAGAAAATCGCTATGAAAAGTCGTTAATGCGATGGTAATTGTGCTTGTATATATTCTGTGAAGATTCAGAATTGCGCTTTTATCTATATACTGCGATCAATGAGGTTTTACACTGAAACACTTGAGAATAAATAACAAAGATTTTAAGGTCAGCTGAAAAGATGAGATCAACGACATATCACATACGACATTCGTTTGTAGCTTGATCATTGCTGCGATTACACAAGAAGATTATCGCTTAAATTCTGCTGGGGATCCCCGACTACCCAAACTGAACAATATCTAACAGTCCCGGATGGTCAGTATTCTGAAGACTGGACTGTAATAAAGGATGGGAGAATGGCTGGTTTTATGTACTCATCCCTATAGTAATCCAGTAACTCTCTCTCCTCCAGGTGACCACTGATCCCCGATACACGGGACTATATATGTGTGAGTGTGATAGCAGATGGCATGGTGCTGCCAGGTTGCCCACCCTCCCATCACCTCTTCACAGTAGCGCTTCTCCACTCGCTGACTCTCCTTCTGTTTCTTACAAGTTTGGGATTTCACAGACACAAGAAATTCATTGCTGCTTGTCGGAAACGACGTCCACAAGACTAGTGCAGCTGTAGAGTTGATGGTGTTCACTGTCACGTTGACTGGTCGTGCTGTCAGCTCCTCAAACCATTGCCCTTCTGGACCTATTTTAGTAACAAATCTTTAGGAGAAAATCCAAAAAATAGAAAATGGTACCAACAATTCACTAATCCTCCCAACAATTCCTATTGTTAAATGATTGCCTTCCTGTTGTTATGCATCATATTATAAACCCACATTCTATTACTCCCAAGCTTACCCCAGCATAGTCACATCTAGCCCAACCTCAGGCTAATACACCAACTAACCCAATGCCTCCTCACCTTCTCCTGATACCTCCAAGGTCCATCCTGCCTTACCCCAGCATAGTCACATCTACCCCCAACCATAACCCTAACTAACCTCTATACCTCCAACCTTAACTCTAACTAACCCCAGTACCTCCAACCCTAACTAACCTCAATATCTCCAACCATAACCCCGACTAACCTCTATACCTCCAACCATAACCCTAACTAACCTCTATACCTCCAACCATAACTCTAACTAACCCCAGTACCTCCAACCCTAACTAACCCAAGTACCTCCAACTCCAACTAACCCAAGTACCTCTAACTAACCCAAGTATCTCCAACCCTAACTAACCTCTATACCTCCAACCCTAACTAACCTCTGTACCTCCAACCATAACCCTAACTAACCTCTATACCTCCAACCATAACTCTAACCCCAGTACCTCCAACCATAACCCTGACTAACCTCTATACCCCCAACCATAACTCTAACTAACCCCAGTACATCCAACCATAACCCTAACCCCAGTGCCTCCAACCCTAACTAACCTCAATATCTCCAACCATAACCCTGACTAACCTCAATATCTCCAACCATAACCCTAACTAACCTCTATACCTCCAACCATAACCCTAACTAACCTATACCTCCAACCATAACCCTGACTAACCTCTATACCTCCAACCATAACTCTAACTAACCCCAGTACCTCCAACCCTAACTAACCCAAGTACCTCCAGCTCCAACTAACCCAAGTACCTCTAACTAACCCAAGTACCTCCAACCCTTACTAACCTCTATACCTTCAACCATAACCCTGACTAACCTCTATACCTCCAACCATAACTCTAACTAACCCCATTACATCCAACCATAACCCTGGTTAACCCTCCTACATCAAACCGTAACCCTGATTAACCTCTATACCTCCAACCCTAATCCTGACTAACCTCTATACCTCCAACCATAACCCTAACTAACCCCAGTACCTCCAACCATAATCCTAACTAACCCCAGTACCTCCAACCCTAATTAACCCCATTACCTCCAACCCTTACTAACATCTATACCTCCAACCCTAACTAACCTCTATACCTCCAACCCTAACTAACCTCTATACCTCCAACCATAACCCTGACTAACTTCTATACCTCCAACCATAACCCTGACTAACCTCTATACCTCCAACCATAACTCTAACTAACCCCAGTACCTCCAACCCTAACTAACCCAAGTACCTCTAACTAACCCAAGTATCTCCAACCCTAACTAACCTCTATACCTCCAACCCTAACTAACCTCTATACCTCCAGCCCTAACTAACCTCTATACCTCCAACCATAACCCTGACTAACCTCTACACCTCCAACCCTAATCCTGACTAACCTCTATACCTCCAACCCTAACTAACCTCTATACCTCCAACCATAACCCTGACTAACCTCTATTCCTCCAACCATAACCCTGACTAACCTCTATTCCTCCAACCATAACCCTGACTAACCTCTATACCTCCAACCATAACTCTAACTAACCCCAGTACATCCAACCGTAACCCTGATTAACCTCTATACCTCCAACCCTAATCCTGACTAACCTCTATACCTCCAACCATAATCCTAACTAACCCCAGTACCTCCAACCCTAATTAACCCCATTACCTCCAACCCTGACTAACATCTATACCTCCAACCCTAACTAACCTCTATACCTCCAACCCTAACTAACCTCTACACCTCCAACCATAACCCTGACTAACCTCTATACCTCCAACCCTAATCCTGACTAACCTCTATACCTCCAACCCTAACTAACCTCTATACCTCCAACCATAACCCCGACTAACCTCTATACCTCCAACCATAACCCTGACTAACCTCTATTCCTCCAACCATAACCCTGACTAACCTCTATTCCTCCAACCATAACTCTAACTAACCCCAGTACATCCAACCGTAACCCTGATTAACCTCTATACCTCCAACCCTAATCCTGACTAACCTCTATACCTCCAACCATAATCCTAACTAACCCCAGTACCTCCAACCCTAATTAACCCCATTACCTCCAACCCTTACTAACATCTATACCTCCAACCTAACTAACCTCTATACCTCCAACCCTAACTAACCTCTATACCTCCAACCATAACCCTGACTAACCTCTATACCTCCAACCCTAATCCTGACTAACCTCTATACCTCCAACCATAACCCTGACTAACCTCTATACCTCCAACCCTAATCCTGACTAACCTCTATACCTCCTACCATAACCCTGACTAACCCCAGTACCTCCAACTGCTACCCTAACTAGCCTCTATACCTCAAGCCCTAACAATGACTAACCCCTATACCTCCAACCTTTACCCTGACTAACCCCTATACCTCCAACCATAACCCTGACTTCAACAGAGAGAAGATACATGTACTAAATAGATATTCAGAATAGATGCATATAAGATCCAAACCCTAACTAACCCAAACAAAGCTCAACATATCCCATTCTAACCCTAACAATATCCCTCTCAGCTCAGCATGTCCCATTCTAACCCTGACTAACCTTAACAGTTTCCCTCCAAGCCCAGCATGTCCCATCCTAACCCTAACATCATCTCTCATAGCTCACCATGTCCAATCCTACCCTGACTAACCCTAACATCATCCCTCCCAGCTCAGCATGTCCCATCCTACCCCTGACTAACCCTAACAGCATCCCTCCCAGCTCAGCATGTCCCATCCTACCCCTGACTAACCCTAACAGCATCCCTCCCAGTTCAGCATGTCCCATCCTACCCCTGACTAACCCTAACAGCATCCCTCCCAGTTCAGCATGTCCCATCCTACCCCTGACCCTAACAGTATCCCTCCCAGCTCAGCATGTCCCATCCTACCCCTGACCCTAACAGTTTCCCTTGTATTGTCATACATAGTCTTATAAGGAGCAGCGGACCACCTAATTTCAGACCATATATGTTACTGATATAGAGGGACACTTGGTATTCTGTCACCTCCACAGTCTATGGGTAACATTGAGGTTATAGATGCAGACATTGGGGTTGAGTCGCACAGTAAATGACTGAAATATTAATGACCTTGAAGGGTCTTCGAACAACAGTACAAAATCTGTAATGAATGCCCGCCATTTATAAGAAAGGTGATGTCATCATTCATGGGAAGTGGCTGATACTGGAAGGGGGCGGCTGATAGCGGGGGGGGGGGGGGGGGTTGATAGCAGGGAGGGGCAGATGATAGTGGGGGGTGGCTGAAACTGGAGGGGGGCTGGTAGTGGGCAGGGGGGGTGAAAGTGGGGGGTGCCTGACACTGAAGGGGGGCTAATGATACTGGAGCGGGGTGGCTTATACTGGAGGGGGGCTGATAGTGGAGCGGTGGCGGATGAAAGCGGGGGAAGGCCGATAGCGGGGAGGGGGGCATATAGCGGGAAGGGGGTGGAAGACAGTGGGGGGCGGATGATTCTAGAGGGGGGCTCATAGAAGGGGGGCTGATATTTGGCTGCTGTAGGGTCAGGACAGATGGATAGGACCTGCACTATGTAGATAGAAGAGATGGTAACTTACTGATATAAAAACTCATGGCTCTGGAGGCATGGCTTTCCCGAATGGGGCAGGACCCGGAGGAGCTGAAGGATCTGATGGTTAGCTTGTATTTCCCTGGTTCCTTCAGATCTGTTACAAATTCATGAGTGTTCTCATCCACCGTAGACACTTCTGTTGTGTTGTCTGTATTAAAGGGGTATCAGAAAATTGTATTTACATAAAGCTATAACCCAGGGACATAACTATCATAGTAGCAGCCATAGCGGCTGCTAGGGGTCCTGGGGATCAGGGGGACTGGCAGGGCCACCATCAGGACAGTATCAGAGAGATCAGAGGTGCTGGACCTGCACTGCCACTTTATTAGGTACACCTGTCCAACTGCACGTTACCACTTAATTTCTAATCAGCCAATCACATGGCGGCAACTCAGTGCATTTAGGCATGTAGACATGGTCAAGACATTCTCCTGCAGTTCAAACCGAGCATCAGTATGGGGAAGAAAGGTGATGTGAGGCCTTTGAACGTGGCATGGTTGTTGGTGCCAGAAGGGCTGGTCTGAGTATTTCAGAAACTGCTGATCTACTGGGATTTTCACGCACAACCATCTCTAGGGTTTACAGAGAATGATCCGAAAAAGAAAAACCATCCAGTGAGCGGCAGTTCTGTGGGCGGAAATGCCTTGTTGATGCCAGAGGTCAGAGGAGAATGGGCAGACTGGTTCCAGCTGATAGAAAGGCAACAGTGACTCAAATAGCCAACCGTTACAGCCAAGGTAGGCCGAAGAGCATCTCTGAACGCACAGTACGGCCAACTCTGAGGCAGATGGGCTACAGCAGCAGAAGACCACCCGTTACTAGCATGGTGTACCTAATAAAGTGGCCGGTGAGTGTATATCACTAATAGTATCGGCCCCATCTGTGTGATCACCCCAGGAGATATATATATATTATATATATATCCTGGGGTGATCACACAGATGGGCCCAGTACTATTAGTGATATATATATATATATATATATCCTGTGGTGATCACATAGATGGGGCTGGTACTATTGGTGATATCACTATATATATATATACATATATATATTAAATAGTGATATCACCAATAGTACCGGCCCCATCTGTGTGATCACCCCAGGAGATATATATATATATATATATATATATATATATATATATCACTAATAGTACTGGGCCCATCTGTGAGATCACCCCAGGATATATATATATATATATATATATATATATATCACTAATAGTACTGGGCCCATCTGTGTGATCACCCCAGGATATATATATATATATATATATATATATATATATATATATATATATATATACATATATATATATATATATATATATATATATATATATATATATCACTAATAGTACTGGGCCCATCTGTGTGATCACCCCAGGATATATATATCACTAATAGTACTGGGCCCATCTGTGTGATCACCCCAGGATATATATATATCACTAATAGTACCGGCCCCATCTGTGTGATCACCCCAGGAGATATATATATATATATATATCACTAATAGTACTGGGCCCATCTGTGTGATCACCCCAGGAGATATATATATATATATATATATATATATATCACTAATAGTACTGGGCCCATCTGTGTGATCACCCCAGGATATATATATATATATATATATATATATATATATATATATATCACTAATAGTACTGGGCCCATCTGTGTGATCACCCCAGGATATATATATCACTAATAGTACTGGGCCCATCTGTGTGATCACCCCAGGATATATATATATCACTAATAGTACTGGGCCCATCTGTGTGATCACCCCAGGATATATATATATATATATCACTAATAGTACTGGGCCCATCTGTGTGATCACCCCAGGATATATATATATATATATCACTAATAGTACTGGGCCCATCTGTGTGATCACCCCAGGATATATATATATATATATATCACTAATAGTACTGGGCCCATCTGTGTGATCACCCCAGGATATATATATATCACTAATAGTACTGGGCCCATCTGTGTGATCACCCCAGGATATATATATATCACTAATAGTACTGGGCCCATCTGTGTGATCACCCCAGGATATATATATATCACTAATAGTGCTGGGCCCATCTGTGTGATCACCCCAGGATATATATATATATATATATATATATATATATATCACTAATAGTACTGGGCCCATCTGTGTGATCACCCCAGGATATATATATATATATATATATATATATATATATATATATATATATATATATATATATATATATATATATATATATATCACTAATAGTACTGGGCCCATCTGTGTGATCACCCCAGGATATATATATATATATATATATATATATATCACTAATAGTACTGGGCCCATCTGTGTGATCACCCCAGGATATATATATATATATATATATATATATATATATATATATATATATATATATATATCACTAATAGTACTGGGCCCATCTGTGTGATCACCCCAGGATATATATATATATATATATCACTAATAGTACTGGGCCCATCTGTGTGATCACCCCAGGATATATATATATATATATATATCACTAATAGTACTGGGCCCATCTGTGTGATCACCCCAGGATATATATATCACTAATAGTACCGGCCCCATCTGTGTGATCACCCCAGGATATATATATATCACTAATAGTACCGGCCCCATCTGTGTGATCACCCCAGGATATATATATATATATATATATCACTAATAGTACCGGCCCCATCTGTGTGATCACCCCAGGATATATATATATATATATATATATATATATATATCACTAATAGTACTGGGCCCATCTGTGTGATCACCCCAGGATATATATATATATATATATATATATATATCACTAATAGTACTGGGCCCATCTGTGTGATCACCCCAGGATATATATATATATATATATATATATATATATATATATATATATCACTAATAGTACTGGGCCCATCTGTGTGATCACCCCAGGATATATATATATATATATATCACTAATAGTACTGGGCCCATCTGTGTGATCACCCCAGGATATATATATATATATATATATATATATATATCACTAATAGTACTGGGCCCATCTGTGTGATCACCCCAGGATATATATATATATATATATATATATCACTAATAGTACTGGGCCCATCTGTGTGATCACCCCAGGATATATATATATATATATATATATATATATATATATATATATATATATATCACTAATAGTACTGGGCCCATCTGTGTGATCACCCCAGGATATATATATATCACTAATAGTACTGGGCCCATCTGTGTGATCACCCCAGGATATATTAGGAACATTTAGAAAGAGTGAGGCAGGTGCAGACAATGTAAACATAATTTTTTATTAGCATGCCGGATCAGAGACCAAGGCTAAAAAAGGTACCTATGCTATTCTCGTGTAATAGGCAACTGAAAACTGGCCTCACAGATATATGTATATCCTATGTGTTACCTGTATATACTTATCCTATACGTGTTACCTATATGTGTTAGCTACATGCATATCCTATATGTTAACCTACAGTCTTCTATACTCTTACCTATATGCATACCCTATATGCGTTACCTGTATGCATATCCTATAGGTAACACGTACAGGATATGCATATAGGTGACACATAGGATATGCATATAGTTAACACCAATAGGATATAGATAACACATATATGGTAGGCAGGTTCATGCAAACGCGATAAAATAAATCCTAAAAACTATTCGGATTTTTGTAGTTTTGAGTTAAAATAAAAACAATGTGTGAACAGATGGGGGAAATCAGAGGGTAAATAAAGTGGAATTTCAACTCACCGTAAATGCTCTTTCCTTAGGTCCGAAGCAGCAGCACATAATGGGGAAGATTCTATCTTCCTGCAATGATAGGACAGATGGTAACAAGCAATAAAGGGTTAATTGCCCCGCCTATAATGGTGTTTTCACAGAGATTTATCTGACAGATTTTTGAAGCCAAAGCCAAGAAGAGACTATAAACAGAGAACAGGTCATAAAGGAAAGACAGGGATCTATTCTCTTCTCACATCCATTCCTGGCTTTTGCTTAAAAAAATCTGTCAGATAAATTTCTCTGTATAAACGCACCTTAGGGCCTATGCTGACCTCTAGCCTCCCTGTGTACTGCTAACGATCTAGGAAGTACATAACACCAACACTCAAGGTATGAGGCACAAACTTTTATAGGGAGGGTTAGTTTGTGCTTCTGCTTCGAACTACAGGAAAGAGAATTTATGGTGAGTAGAAATTCTACTTTCCCTTACGTCCTAAGCAGCAGCACATAATGGGGATCTAGGGGGAGAATCTTACAGCAGCCATGAGAACCGCTTTACCAAGGGTTTGTTGCCCAGAGGTTCTAATGTCCAAAAGTATAAGACCACAATGCAGTTCTGCATATCTGATAAATGGGCATGAACATCTCCTTCACCCAAGATGTAGAGGACATTGTTCTTGTGGTAAGGGATTCAGGTACTTGGACTCTCACCTCTTGGTAAAACACAGAGGGTCTGCCGTATCCATCTGGATAAAGTGGCTTTTGAGGACTTCCAATCCCTGTTCCCTAAAAAGATACAAAATAAATCTTCTCTGGTTCTCTCTACATAGTTTCTCAAGGCTCGGCCCACATCCAGAGAACGCAGTCTTAACTCTTTCTCATTGGAGGAATTTAGACAAAAAACAGGTAACTCAACCTGCTGAGTAAAGTTGGATAAGGAAGGAATCTTAGGGGTAAAAGACCACAAAGTCCTCAAGACTACCTCATCCCGGAGAATAATAAGATCTGGTTCAGTGGCTCCTAATGGCCCTATTCCACGGAACGATTATCGTTCATAAACTCGCTCAAACGACCGCTCGTTAACGATCAATAAACGACTATTTTTTGCGAACGATTACACATTCAATCTAGTGGTAATGTGAACGATAACGATTATTTTGCGGTCGTTACATGATCGTTAAAACGTTCGCTAATTGTTAATTTGAATACAACACACCTACTTTTTAGACACATTTTACGAACGATTTAACGATTTCTAATTCAACAAAACGATTAGCGAATTATCGTTGGAAGACAAACGATTTTTTTTCGACATGTTGAAAAACTTTTGAGAACGATTCAACGACCATTTTGCTTGAGTCGTTCGATCGTTTTCATCAATTCAACGGAACGATTATCGTTAACGAGCGGTCGTTTGAGCGAGTTTATGAACGATAATCGTTCCGTGGAATAGGGCCTTAACACTTGTGTCACAGATGTAATATGTAATAGCTAATAGGAAGCAGACCTTGAGGGACAGGCACTTTAATTAAAAACAAAGTCTTGTAAAGCTGATTCAGGACAAGTCCCAGATCGCACCTGGAGCTGAATTCATGACAGTCACTTGAATCCTCTGTGTAGCTGTAGTAAATCTCTGTATTCGGGATTCATGAGACAGTCAGCTGTCCAGAAGGGCATAAAGAGTAGAGACATGTACTTTGATGGTAGAAGGCTTCAGCCCTTTCTCAAACCCATCCTGGAGAAATTGTAGGATCACTTTGACTAAGACGATATGGGAGAAGTCTGATTCTTCTCACACCAGTATAGAAAAACTCCTTGACCCTCAGGTTAGTAGCAGAAAACGTGTTTACCATTGATTATGAAAAACCTCTACCCATCAGTGGGGGTCATCAATCTGGGGTCCCAGAGTAAAAACCACATATTCGGACATTATCCCAAGTGGCGATTAGGTCCACATAACAGTTTCCATAATATCTGGCGATTCGTCAGACACAATCTGTCCTCCTGGAAAAGTAGATGAGGAATCTGGGAAAGTCTCCAAAATGTCTCTTCAGACATATTCATCAGGAGAGAACCACCATGACCTCTTGGGCCAATATGGAACTATTAGGATTAATAAGACCTGATCCTGTCGTTTACAAGACTTCTACAGGTTGTCAGCCCTAGTAGGGAGTAAAAAAAACACATTCTCGCATAATCACAAATGACCATTGGGTCCACATAAGGGTTGCTGTAATCTGTTGATGGTCCAGAGGCCATTCATCTGTTAGGGTCATATCGTGGCTTAGCCTATCCATTGAGCCGTTGTGACCTTTCTTGATGTGATGCAGATAGTTGCTGGATAGGTCTCTTGGTCCATGCAAAAAGAATGAATAACTTCTGCCCCTAGCAATAATGCTACTGGCACATATTGATAAAGATCGATATGTGCCACCGTAGCTGCTTTTTTGATCTTAGTCTGATAGCTTCTCTATAGATGGTTGTGCTGAAGTGAACTAGAGCTCACTAACTGCTATTGATCTTTCACGTTGGATGAAAGACACCACTGTTAAGAATCAAGCCACCGTGAATATTAACCCTATCACCCAGTGTAGGCTGTTTATTTTACGGTCCCATACTGACAGCATCTGCATGTGTATGGCATGTGTATGCCAACATACCTATTCAATTGCATTGCTTGCAGACAACATGAGACCCAGTGTTCTCATCATCAGGTGAAGGGACACCAACTGGGAAGTACTAAGAACCCTTTCCGCCTGTGTCCATCTCTGGCAGAAGAGACAAGGTGACAGACTGGGCCTCTTCTTATGTACCTCAGTAATTGTTACAGGTTGGTGAAAATATATTGGTGCAAATATTTGACCACATAAGAGACAATGGTGACCTTGGATTCTCTCAAGATGGTGAATACAGCTGACATACCCTAGAAACATAGAAGATTGTCGGGAGAGAAAGACCACATGGTCCATCTAATCTTCCTTTTTAGTATTTCTCTTATTATCTTAGGATAGGTATATGTATATACCAGGCATGTAACCTTAGTGAATGTAAAGGAAGCTGAGGAGATCTCAGGCAGAAAAGCTGTAAACTGAAGATGCAAAGGAATATGAAGTCTTTTCTGTAGCCAGGAACATGTAGGTGTCTCTCACATCTGGTATGGTCAGATAGTCTCCCAGGATTCATTCGCTTAGTACTGTAGATCTATGGACATTAACGAAAAACCTTCTTTGAAACCAGAAAGTATTGCGGACAGTTTCCCTTTTATTAGACTGGGGCAGAGATTGTACCTTTCTGTAAGGAAAAGTCCTTCCTGACAGTGTTCCCAATCTACTCAGGTGGATTCTCATGGTATATAGAGTATTAGAGTGAACATCCATCACCCCCAAAGTCTAAAGCTCCCCTCCAAACCATGGAGGAGCCATGGATCAGGCAGTCAACCATGGAGTGGCCATGGATCGGGCAGGGCAGCCAATCATGGAGGGGTCAGGGATCAGGCAGCCAACCGTGGAGAGACCATGGATGGGGCAGCCAACCATGAAGGAGCCACGGATTGGGCAGCCAACCATGGATGGGGCAGCCAACCGTGGAGGAGCCACGGACTGGACAAACAACCATGGAGGAGGCACGGATTGGGCAGCCAACCATGGAAAGACCATGGATCGGGCACCTAACCATGGAGGGTTCATGGAATAAGGCAGCCAACTGTAGAGAGACCATGGATCAGGCAGCCAACCATGCAGTAACACAGATTATTAGAAGCAAGAGGCATCTGCTCAAGTTATAGCATCTTCTGTAATGGGTTACAGTAAAGATACACTCTACAACAAAATTAATCCCACTGCCATCTGGAAGTAGAATCTTGCATGATATTCACAATAAGTGACTGAGCTTTCCCAAAGGTTTCCTAACCCTGGAACTTCAGTCTCCGGATTCCTGCGACATCTGAGATAAAAAGATAATAAACCTGCGCCAGGTATAAAAGGAACAAACTGCTGAATAGGCAAGAAACTAGACACCTCAGAGCACTTGATACACAACTAGGAACTCTAAGGCTGTGTACACACAATGCAGCCTCATTGCTTCACTGCATCATTCAATAGCAGAACTCATGTGAGAAAAAAAAACAGGTATACTCAACACACAACAAGGAACTCTAGGGTTGTGTACACACAATGTAGCCTCATAGCTTCAAGGCATCCTTCAATTAGCAGTATTAGAGTAAGAATCCAGGTGTACTCAACACACAACAAGGAACTCTAGGGTTGTGTACACACAATGTAGCCTCATAGCTTCAAGGCATCCTTCAATTAGCAGTATTAGAGTAAGAATCCAGGTGTACTCAACACACAACAAGGAACTCTAGGGTTGTGTACACACAATGTAGCCTCATAGCTTCAAGGCATCCTTCAATTAGCAGTATTAGAGTAAGAATCCAGGTGTACTCAACACACAACTAGAAGCAGTACTAGAGTAATGGTGCGTTTACACGGAGCGATTATCGTTTGAATTTTCACAATAACTATCGCATTTGAGCGAAAATCGGCTCGTGTAAAACACAACAAACTATCAAGCGACGAGCGAGAAATCGTTCATTGCGATCTTTCAACATGTTCTTAAATAGTCGTTGGTCGTTTGGATCGCTTCGTGTAAACAGCCTTTCAAAGATTCATTCTTTGTTTGAGGTGGGCTTAAGCGATCTTAAACGATCGCAATAACGATTTTTTCTAACGATTTATTTGTCTAAACGCTGATCGTTATAAAAACCAAATTGTTGCTTCAAAATCGTAAAACGATCAATTGGGCGAATTATCGCTTTTTGTAAGCGGACCATAAGGAATCAAAAGTCAGGAGTAATTAATATACATTTAGTAACTCTAGGGTTGTGTACACACAATGCAGATATAGCATTGCTTACCTGTCTATCCTAGTTTTGAAACAACCAAATATCCATTTGTTTTGGGGGTCTTCAATCTGAATTTTGTGGCTGTACTTCCTGGTTGAACAGTTGTACACAGTATTACAGGTTCCAGAATGCATTGCTTTCCCTCAGCTGTTCATCATAGTCCACCCTGCCCATTCCCCGCCCAAAGCTGTTGCAGAACATTTAGGCTGTGTTCACACATTGCAGTTTCATTGTGTTACTGAATTATTTGCAGTCAGTACTGTAACACCACAAAGCACGCTGTATTCTCTACCTGTAACACCACACAGCACGCTGTATTCTCTACCTGTAACACCACACAGCACGCTGTATTCTCTACCTGTAACACCACAAAGCACGCTGTATTCTCTACCTGTAACACCACACAGCACGCTGTATTCTCTACCTGTAACACCACACAGCACTGTATTCTCTACCTGTAACACCACACAGCACTGTATTCTCTACCTGTAACACCACACAGCACGCTGTATTCTCTACCTGTAACACCACACAGCACACTGTATTCTCTACCTGTAACACCACACAGCATGCTGTATTCTCTACCTGTAACACCACACAGCACGCTGTATTCTCTACCTGTAACACCACACAGCACAGTGTATTCTCTACCTGTAACACCACACAGCGCTGTATTCTCTACCTGTAACACCACACAGCACACTGTATTCTCTACCTGTAACACCACACAGCACGCTGTATTCTCTACCTGTAACACCACACAGCACAGTGTATTCTCTACCTGTAACACCACACAGCACGCTGTATTCTCTACCTGTAACACCACACAGCACTGTATTCTCTACCTGTAACACCACACAGCACGCTGTATTCTCTACCTGTAACACCACACAGCACGCTGTATACTCTACCTGTAACATCACACAGCACACTGTATTCTCTACCTGTAACACCACACAGCACTGTATTCTCTACCTGTAACATCACACAGCACACTGTATTCTCTACCTGTAACACCACACAGCACTGTATTCTCTACCTGTAACATCACACAGCACACTGTATTCTCTCTCTGTAACACCACACAGCACTGTATTCTCTACCTGTAACACCACACAGCACGCTGTATTCTCTACCTGTAACACCACACAGCAGGCTGTATTCTCTACCTGTAACACCACACAGCGCGCTGTATACTCTACCTGTAACATCACACAGCACACTGTATTCTCTACCTGTAACACCACACAGCACTGTATTCTCTACCTGTAACATCACACAGCACTGTATTCTCTCTCTGTAACACCACACAGCACGCTGTATTCTCTACCTGTAACACTACACAGCACTGTATTCTCTACCTGTAACACCACACAGCACACTGTATTCTCTACCTGTAACACCACACAGCACGCTGTATTCTCTACCTGTAACACCACACAGCACTGTATTCTCTACCTGTAACACCACACAGCACAGTGTATTCTCTATCTGTAACACCACACAGCACGCTGTATTCTCTACCTGTAACACCACACAGCACAGTGTATTCTCTACCTGTAACACCACACAGCGCGCTGTATACTCTACCTGTAACATCACACAGCACACTGTATTCTCTACCTGTAACACCACACAGCACTGTATTCTCTACCTGTAACATCACACAGCACTGTATTCTCTCTCTGTAACACCACACAGCACGCTGTATTCTCTACCTGTAACACTACACAGCACTGTATTCTCTACCTGTAACACCACACAGCACACTGTATTCTCTACCTGTAACACCACACAGCACGCTGTATTCTCTACCTGTAACACCACACAGCACTGTATTCTCTACCTGTAACACCACACAGCACAGTGTATTCTCTATCTGTAACACCACACAGCACGCTGTATTCTCTACCTGTAACACCACACAGCACAGTGTATTCTCTACCTGTAACACCACACAGCGCGCTGTATTCTCTACCTGTAACATCACACAGCACGCTGTATTCTCTACCTGTAACATCACACAGCACTGTATTCTCTACCTGTAACACCACACAGCGCGCTGTATTCTCTACCTGTAACATCACACAGCACACTGTACTCTCTACCTGTAACACCACACAGCACGCTGTATTCTCTACCTGTAACACCACACAGCACTGTACTCTCTGCCTGTAACACCACACAGCACTGTATTCTCTACCTGTAACACCACACAACACACTGTATTCTCTACCTGTAACACCACACAGCACACTGTATTCTCTACCTGTAACACCACACAACACACTGTATTCTCTACCTGTAACACCACACAGCACTGTATTCTCTACCTGTAACACCACACAGCACTGTATACTCTACCTGTAACACCACACAGCACTGTATTCCCTACCTGTAACACCACACAGCGCGCTGTATTCTCTACCTGTAACATCACACAGCACGCTGTATTCTCTACCTGTAACATCACACAGCACTGTATTCTCTACCTGTAACACCACACAGCGCGCTGTATTCTCTACCTGTAACATCACACAGCACGCTGTATTCTCTACCTGTAACACCACACAGCACGCTGTATTCTCTATCTGTAACACCACACAGCACGCTGTATTCTCTACCTGTAACACCACACAGCACGCTGTATTCTCTACCTGTAACACCACACAGCACAGTGTATTCTCTATCTGTAACACCACACAGCACGCTGTATTCTCTACCTGTAACACCACACAGCACGCTGTATTCTCTACCTGTAACACCACACAGCACTGTATTCTCTACCTGTACCACCACACAGCACGCTGTATTCTCTACCTGTAACACCACACAGCGCTGTATTCTCTACCTGTAACACTACACAGCACTGTATTCTCTACCTGTAACACCACACAGCACCCTGTATTCTCTACCTGTAACACCACACAGCGCTGTATTCTCTACCTGTAACACCACACAGCACTGTATTCTCTACCTGTAACACCACACAGCACGCTGTATACTCTACCTGTAACATCACACAGCACACTGTATTCTCTACCTGTAACACCACACAGCACGCTGTATTCTCTACCTGTAACACCACACAGCACGCTGTATTCTCTACCTGTAACACCACAAAGCACACTGTATTCTCTACCTGTAACACCACACAGCACTGTATTCTCTACCTGTAACATCACACAGCACACTGTATTCTCTACCTGTAACACCACACAGCACTGTATTCTCTACCTGTAACATCACACAGCACACTGTATTCTCTACCTGTAACACCACACAGCACTGTATTCTCTACCTGTAACACCACACAGCACGCTGTATTCTCTACCTGTAACACCACACAGCACTGTATTCTCTACCTGTAACACCACACAGCACTGTATTCTCCACCTGTAACACCACACAGCACTGTATTCTCTACCTGTAACATCACACAGCACTGTATTCTCTACCTGTAACACCACACAGCACGCTGTATTCTCTACCTGTAACACCACACAGCACTGTATTCCCTACCTGTAACACCACACAACACACTGTATTCTCTACCTGTAACACCACACAGCACGCTGTATACTCTACCTGTAACATCACACAGCGCTGTATTCTCTACCTGTAACACCACACAACACACTGTATTCTCTACCTGTAACACCACACAGCACGCTGTATTCTCTATCTGTAACACCACACAGTACTGTATTCTCTACCTGTAACACCACACAGCACTGTATTCCCTACCTGTAACACCACACAACACACTGTATTCTCTACCTGTAACACCACACAGCACTGTATTCTCTACCTGTAACATCACACAGCGCTGTATTCTCTACCTGTAACACCACACAACACACTGTATTCTCTACCTGTAACACCACACAGCACGCTGTATTCTCTACCTGTAACATCACACAGCACACTGTATTCTCTACCTGTAACACCACACAGCACTGTATTCTCTACCTGTAACATCACACAGCACACTGTACTCTCTACCTGTAACACCACACAGCACGCTGTATTCTCTACCTGTAACACCACACAGCACTGTACTCTCTGCCTGTAACACCACACAGCACTGTATTCTCTACCTGTAACACCACACAACACACTGTATTCTCTACCTGTAACACCACACAGCACACTGTATTCTCTACCTGTAACACCACACAACACACTGTATTCTCTACCTGTAACACCACACAGCACTGTATTCTCTACCTGTAACACCACACAGCACTGTATACTCTACCTGTAACACCACACAGCACTGTATTCCCTACCTGTAACACCACACAGCACTGTATTCTCTACCTGTAACACCACACAGCACGCTGTATTCTCTACCTGTACCACCACACAGCACGCTGTATTCTCTACCTGTAACACCACACAGCACACTGTATTCTCTACCTGTAACACCACACAGCACTGTATTCTCTACCTGTAACACCACACAGCATGCTGTATTCTCTACCTGTAACACCACACAGCACGCTGTATTCTCTACCTGTAACACCACACAGCACACTGTATTCTCTACCTGTAACACCCCACAGCACGCTGTATTCTCTACCTGTAACACCACACAGCACGCTGTATTCTCTACCTGTAACACCACACAGCACAGTGTATTCTCTATCTGTAACACCACACAGCACGCTGTATTCACTACCTGTAACACCACACAGCGCTGTATTCTCTACCTGTAACACCACACAGCACGCTGTATTCTCTACCTGTAACACCACACAGCACTGTATTCTCTACCTGTAACACCACACAGCACTGTATTCTCTACCTGTAACACCACACAGGACGCTGTATTCTCTACCTGTAACACCACACAGCACACTGTATTCTCTACCTGTAACACCACACAGCACAGTGTATTCTCTACCTGTAACACCACACAGCGCGCTGTATTCTCTACCTGTAACACCACACAGCACTGTATTCTCTACCTGTAACACCACACAGCGCGCTGTATTCTCTACCTGTAACACCACACAGCACGCTGTATTCTCTACCTGTAACACCACACAGCACTGTATTCTCTACCTGTAACACCACACAGCACTGTATTCTCTACCTGTAACACCACACAGCACTGTATTCTCTACCTGTAACACCACACAGCACTGTATTCTCTACCTGTAACACCACACAGCACTGTATTCTCTACCTGTAACACCACACAGCACACTGTATTCTCTACCTGTAACACCACACAGCACTGTATTCTCTACCTGTAACACCACACAGCACACTGTATTCTCTACCTGTAACACCACACAGCAGGCTGTATTCTCTACCTGTAACACCACACAGCGCGCTGTATTCTCTACCTGTAACACCACACAGCACGCTGTATTCTCTACCTGTAACACCACACAGCGCTGTATTCTCTACCTGTAACACTACACAGCACTGTATTCTCTACCTGTAACACCACACAGCACTGTATTCTCTACCTGTAACACCACACAGCACGCTGTATTCTCTACCTGTAACACCACACAGCACGCTGTTACTACCTGTAATGCAGATATTGGAATAAAGAACTTTTTAAATTTAATTTTTTTTCCCCCATCTTCACGCACATATTATTGTGGTGTCCCACCACGGCTAATCTATACACCCCTCGCAAAAGCCTGTACTTCAAGTAAAGTGGTAATGAAGTTATGCCTAAGTTTTGCCACTAGATGTCGCTATTTGTATTTGCACTTGTATATTGCACAGATGTAGTGAACAAGGGGTTATTGTTTGTTTGTAATCTGCGCACCAATAAGAGCTCTGTTCTCCACCTATCTCTATTCTCCTTTCTTTTCTCTGCACTTTCTTCTCCACCACTCTCAGGAGGTATTACACACCCTGTAGGAAGTTGTCACATGGGAGGAAGTACACGCCCACACTTAGGGAGTCTTATCCAAGTCTTGGTAGAGAGAGGATGCATGACAAGACGGTCCCTGCTGTAGTTCAGCTGGGCCCTGGCTCTGCCAGGTCCCCCCACCTGTCCAGTGTAGTCTAGTCGGGAGTGTGGTAGTGGACAGACGTATGGGAAACACAGAGACTCTTTCCTTCTTCAAAGCAACACTTATTATGCAGTGCTAAACCACTCAGGAGAGGACAAGTCAGAGATCACCCCAACCCACGCCGTTGAACGTCTCCAAAAGTGCAGAACAGTTTCCTGAAACAAGGAGGACCTGATCCAAAGTTACATCAAGCCTACGTACTCTATCTTGTAGCGCAGGTGTAACCAGGTAATCTTGGCCACCTTGCTCAAATAAGGTAACAAGGTCTGGGGCTTGTGTCACCCTAGGAGGACGGGTCACTCGACACTGTAGGGCAACAGGTGGTACAGCGACAACAAAGGTCGAAACACGGGCACAAGTAGTCTTCTACTTTCAAGTATTCTACTACTACTTCTTCTAAAGTTCCGGCAGAGCACACTTCTACACGGGGTTGAGACTCTCAGCACAAACTCCTCTCTACTACTCTGAACCCTCAGCACAAACTCCTCTTTGCTGCTCTAAACACACTCTACTTCTCAGCACGCAACCAAGTCAGCACAGATCCTCAGCTCCAAAAGCTCAACGCAGATTGGGGAAGATTTATCAAACATGGTGTAAAGTGAAACTGGCTCAGTTGCCCCTAGCAACCAATCAGATTCCACTTTTCATTCCTCACAGACTCTTTGGTGGAATCTGATTGGTTGCTAGGGGCAACTGAGCCAGTTTCATTTTACACCATGTTTGATAAATATCCCCCATTGTGTCTAGTCAAGTCAGAAGTCTATTAGCTACTGTACTAAGTATTCCTGAAGTAAAGAAGATTTTATTTATGGTAACAGGACTCAATGATTATTGTTCCGGCACCTACACAGTCATTACACCATCTTTGGGTTATCTCCCCTTTCTGTGGTTGGGGGTACCGATAGTCTGGGTGGGTCACAACTCCACTCTGGACCACCCTGATAAGTACCCAAGGGACCCAGCCTTCCTAAAATAAAAGCAGGTGTGCCATCATACCTGTGTGCCCAACCGTCAATGGCATCACGATTACCTACCATCCAGGTGAGCTACACTCCGACCAACCACAACAGTAGTGGTGTCACACAGTACCATCTGGCAAGTGACCGGTCGACCTTAGTGCTCCAAATCATGATCAAGCATCTTTTATCTTTGAAGTTGCGCCGCAACTTCATCGTATATCATCTTACATGGGATATACTGTGTATGCCTCGTTTTTTGCCCAGGTGGGATTAGCATAATCATTTTTATGAAGATGCTGCAGTACTGCAATGAAACTCCAGCATATGTGAACACAGCCCTAATTCCACTGCAGACTCTTGCACAATCAGTGAAATTGCAGCTTCTGTCACTCCTTGCCTTCTCAGGTGTAGACTAAAGATGGTGGTCAGAGATGGTGAATCACTTAGGGAATTGGGGGATCCAGCCCCGCCTCCTGTGACATCACGCCCTGCCCCCTGTCTGCATTATCAGTCTATGCTCAGCAAACACAGAGGGAGCAGGAGACAATGTGAATTGGCACAGAGGCCAGTTTTCTTCACTTCCTGGATGTCAATCACCTACCAGTGTGGCCGAACTGTACAGGTATGGTAATACATTATATAGACACATCTATATTTTAATATAAAAAAAGTTTACCTTATTTGGAGTTCCCCTTTAAATAGCAGTATCAGTGCGAGAGGAAACAACTGGTGTAATCCAGGTGTAATACACACCTAACAACTTTAGGGTTGTGTTCGCACAATATAGCAGCATGGCTATGAGCAGATGATCGGGGAGTAGTACCAGGGCCATGCCCATCACCAATCCGGCCGCCCCCGCTGCCGCCACATATGCTCTGTACTACTTCCCCATCATCTGCTCACAGTATGAGCAGATGATGGGGAAGTAGTACAAGGGCTATCCCCATCATCACCGCTGCCGAGCCTGCCACTGCGGTTCACCTGATCCTGAAGCAGCGTTCTGGAGCTCCGGATCACTTCCCTTTTTACATTGACAGCCATTCCATAGAGTGTCCAGCAGGGGCGCACTCAGGGGCGTAGCTAATGTCTCTTGGGCCCTGGTGCAAGAGGTCAACTTGGGCCCCCCCCCCCTTACCACATACTGACTAACACAACCGCTGCTACTGAATAAAATCCTCTGTAAATAGACCAATATCACCTCATCCAGTCATATAGAGGTGGCCCCAGCTCTACACAGGCTCTATACACCATATACATTACAGTGCAGTTATATCAGGTGACTCACAGGGGACGTCTTCTCTGATCGGAGTTCTTCCCTTTTCATCTTCTCCATCTGCCCAGGGCCATTATGAGAACTTTTTGGAGCCACGAATCCACAGAATCTGCCAGACAAACATATTAGGCTCCTCACACTGACACCCTCCTCATCTGTATACAAACTGCACATCTGTATTGGCCCCTTTACACCCTCATTTAGTGGGTAGCCCTGACTCTATGTGACTCCCTTATAGTACATATCCCCCTATTGTATACACCCTCCGTGTAGTCCACCTTATAGATGGCCCCCCAATGTTTCCCCCTTATAGATGGCCCCCTGTGTTGTCCCTATTATAGATGCCCCCCATGTTATCCCCCATATAGATGCCCCCATGTTATCAACCATATAGATGCCCCCCATTTTATCCCCCTTACAGATGCCCCCCATGTTGTCCCCTCCTCCTGCCCCTTCATCACCATACTACAACCACCTCCACCATAATATTACTACCCCTTCATCCTCCTGCCCTTTCATCATCATACCACTTCACCCCTCATCATCCTCTTGTTCCATCATCATACCACTACATCCTCATCATCCTCTTGTTCCATCATCATCATACCACTACATCCTCATCATCCTCTTGTTCCTTCATTATCATACCACTACATCCCTCATCATCCTCTTGTTTCATCATCATACCACTACACCCCCCATCATCCTCTTGTTCCATCATCATCATCATACCACTACATCCTCATCATCTTCTTGTTCCATCATCATACCACTACACCCCTCATCATCCTCTTGTTCCTTAATAATCCTCTTGTTCCTTCATCATCATACCACTACACCCCCCATCATCCTCTTGTTCCATCATCATCATACCACTACATCCTCATCATCTTCTTGTTCCATCATCATACCACTACACCCCTCATCATCTTTTTGTTCCATCATACCACTACACCCCTCATCATCCTCTTGTTCCATCATGATCATACCACTACACCCCCATCATCCTCTTGTTCCATCATCATCATACCACTACATTCCCATCATCCTCTTGTTCCATCATCATCATCATACCACTACACCCCTCATCATCCTCTTGTTCCATCATCATCATACCACTACACCCCCATCATCCTCTTGTTCCATCATCATCATCATACCACTACACCCCTCATCCTCCTCTTGTTCCATCATCATCATACCACTACATTCCCATCATCCTCTTGTTCCATCATCATCATACCACTACACCCCTCATCATCCTCTTGTTCCTTCATAATCCTCTTGTTCCTTCATCATCATACCACTACACCCCTCATCATCCTCTTGTTCCATCATGATCATACCACTACACCCCTCATCCTCCTCTTGTTCCATCATCATCATACCACTACATTCCCATCATCCTCTTGTTCCATCATCATCATCATACCACTACACCCCTCATCATCCTCTTGTTCCATCATCATCATACCACTACACCCCCATCATCCTCTTGTTCCATCATCATCATCATACCACTACACCCCTCATCCTCCTCTTGTTCCATCATCATCATACCACTACATTCCCATCATCCTCTTGTTCCATCATCATCATACCACTACACCCCTCATCATCCTCTTGTTCCTTCATAATCCTCTTGTTCCTTCATCATCATACCACTACACCCCCCATCATCCTCTTGTTCCATCATCATCATACCACTACATCCTCATCATCCTCTTGTTCCTTCATCATACCACTACACCCCTCATCATCCTCTTGTTCCATCATCATACCACTACACCCCTCATCATCCTCTTGTTCCATCATCATCATACCACTACATCCTCATCATCTTCTTGTTCCATCATCATACCACTACACCCCTCATCATCCTCTTGTTCCATCATGATCATACCACTACACCCCCATCATCCTCTTGTTCCATCATCATACCACTACACCCCTCATCCTCCTCTTGTTCCATCATTATCATACCACTACATTCCCATCATCCTCTTGTTCCATCATCATCATCATACCACTACACCCCTCATCATCCTCTTGTTCCATCATCATCATCATACCACTACACCCCCATCATCCTCTTGTTCCATCATCATCATCATACCACTACACCCCTCATCATCCTCTTGTTCCATCATCATACCACTACACCCCTCATCCTCCTCTTGTTCCATCATCATCATACCACTACATTCCCATCATCCTCTTGTTCCATCATCATCATACCACTACACCCCTCATCATCATCTTGTTCCATCATCATCATCATACCACTACACCCCATCATCCTCTTGTTCCTTCATCATCATCATCATCATCATACCACTACACCACTCATCTTCCTCTTGTTCCATCATCATCATCATACCACTACACCCCATCATCCTCTTGTTCCTTCATCATCATCATACCACTACACCCCCATCATCCTCTTGTTCCATCATCATCATACCACTACATCCTCATCATCCTCTTGTTCCATCATCATACCACTACACCCCCATCATCCCCTTAAAAACAAAAAAATCTATACTCACCTGCATGATTTCTGTAGCCCCCAGGTCACACACGCTGGCGGGCTTCTCCCGACGGGAGGCGGGGCTTAGCGCGGAGGGGGCGGAGCTTCGCTGGACCTGTTTTTTTCTTAATGCGATGCTCCCTGCGCTGGAAGTACTTCCCCCCCCCCCGCTGCACACAGAGCTCCCTGGGGGCCGCAAGACAGCCGGGGGCCCCTGCCTCTTGTGATCGCAAGCAAAACATTGCTTGCGGTCACAAGAGGGAGTGGGAGGCAGGCAGTGCAGTGGTAAGGGGGGGCCTTGCGGGCCCCCCCTTGGTAGCGGCCCGGTCGCGGCGGCGACCCCTGCGACCGCGGTCGCTACGCCACTGGGCGCACTATATTCAGAAGTCAATGGTAGTCATTGAATTCTATATATAGTGCGCCCCCTGCTGGATACTCCATTGGAATTACACCTGATTCGTGACGTAACAGTATTTCAGAGAATTTAAAGTCTCCATGATCTACTAAATTAAGGGAAATAGCAGTATATGTGCATTTCCCATAATTAATGTACATTAGGAATTTGTCTAACTTTCCATAAGTAATAACATATTAAAAAAATACTTTTGGCCGGAATTGTCCTTTCGTGTTTGTTAGGCTCAGCTCAAGGGCCTAAAAATTTATGTTTGTTGGGCTGACCTCAAGGGCATCTTAAAGTCTCACCTTAACGGCATCAGAATCAATTTTTGGAAGGTCTCAATTCTAACTTAATCACTTTTGGAGGGCTCAACTGAAAGGCCTTAAACTCCATTTTTGGTGCGCAAACCATTTTTGGTGCGTGTGTAGCCCGGATGCAGCACTTCCGTGGTGTCTAGTGGCGGAAATCGTTCCCCCGGGACATTGTCCCAGAGGAGCGATCTCCGTGTCTATTACCTGCCGGGGTCTCCACCAAGATGGCGCTGACCCCGACTCGGCACTCGTTCGTTTTCGGCTGCAGCAGCCGAAAGCAAACGAGTGCCGATCTCATTGATCTTTGCTGTATAACTATACAGCAAAGATCTCAATGAGAGATCAAAGTGTATATACTAGAAGTCCCCCAGGGGGAATAACCCTAACCCCAGGGGGGAATACCCCCCAACCCCAAATACCCCCCTAATTAAACAAAATGCTTTTTTTTTTCAATTTCACCACACATTTATTTTTTTTATGGTTTTCCTGTGTACTTTATGAAAAAATTCAGCCTGTCATTGCAAAGTACAATTAGTACAAAAATAAGGGCTCATGTGGGTCTCTAGGTGGAAAAATGCAAGCGATATGGCCTTTTAAGCACAAGGAGGAAAAAACAAAAACGCAAAAAAACAAAATTGGCTCTGTCCTTAACCCTTAGACGACCCAGGGCGTATAGTTACGCCATGGAAGTCTGTCCCCAGACGACCTAGGGCGTAACTGTACGCCCTGGGTGTTTCTCACGCTATGAAGCGTGCTCCGGAGCGGAGAGCGCTTCATAGCAGGTGGGGGCCGGCTGCAATCAGCAGCCGGGACCTCACCGGTAATGACACGCTGCAGCGATCGCGCTGCCGCGTGTCATTAACTCCTTAAACGCCGCGATCGCGGCGCGACCGCGGCCTTTAAGTGTAAGTGACAGGGGGAGTCCCCTGTCACTTACCGATCGGGACCCCCGCAGTGTGACTGCGGGGGTCCCGATCGGTAAAACGGGCCGCCGGAGCTCTCTCACCTGCCTCCGTGCGGTCCGATCGGCGCTCTGGTCACTGAGCCTGCACAGGCAGAGCGCCGATAACACTGATCAATGCTAGGCCTATGGCATAGCATTCATCAGTGTAAAAATCCAAGTAGTGAATGTAAAAGTCCCCCAAAGGGACTTCAAATGTGTAAAAAAAAAAAAGTTAAAAACACCAATACACTACACCAAAACCCCTCCCCCAATAAAAGTTGAAATCACCCCCCTTTCCCATTATATAAATAAAACATATAAAAATAAATAAATAGATAAACATATAATATACCGTAGCGTGCGTAATTGTCCGATCTATTAAAATATAACAAGCGTCATTGCGAACGGTAAACGGCGTACACGAAAAGAGGGATAAAAGTGCGCGGATTACCGATTTTATGTTACATTATATATATAAAAAAATTAATAAAAAGTGATCAAAACGTCCGATCTTCACAAATATGGTATTAATAAAAACTAGAGATCATGGCGGAAAAAATGACGCCCCATACAGCCCCGTAGGTGAAAAAATAAAACCGTTATAAGCGTCACAATAGTCCCATTTTATTTATAATTAATTGCCAAAAAAAAGGATTTCATTTAAAAAAAATATATAACATTAGAGAATCTGCGTAAACCTGCATATGGTTGTGTTCGTACTGACCTATAGAGTAATAGTGTCATGTCGCTTTTACCATATAGTGTATTACGTAGACACAGGAACCCCGCAAACGTTACCATATTGCATTCTTTTTTGCGATTTCACCTATTTATATCTTCATAAATAATATATTTGGAATTCCATCATACATGTTATGGTAAAATGAAGGACGCCATTACACAGTACAACTATTCCTGTAACAAATAAGCCCTCACATGGCCTGTAGATAGAAAACGGAGAGTGCTAGAGCTCTTAGAAGGGGAGGAGGGAAAAACGGAAACACTAAGATCAAAATTTGCGCGGTCCACTGGGTCATTTTGGGCCTGGTCCTCAAAGGGTTAAGGAGTTAAAAAGCGCTTAAAAAAAAACAAAAAAAAACACACAACAACGTATCCTGGTTTGCCAGGGCTACCGCACTTGCCATCTCTTGAAATCCTTTAAAGAGTATCTAAGTGTGAACATTCACAATCCAGGATCTCTTAGGAAGACTGTATTGTTGGCAGTTCTGTAACTCCCAGGATTTTTGAAGGGCTCACCTCCCTCAAGGGTCTCAATTACAATTTTTACATGGTTTCCATGAGACACACACCCCTTTATGAGGTGTCATTGAGGACTTGGTGAGCCCCAAGTGGTCGAATTTAGGTTTCCAAGAAACAAGCATTTTTCTAACATAGACTTTAATGGGGTTCTATATTCGATCGAAAACTCGAATATCACGGTCCGTTCAAACTGAATTTCGAGCTTTAGAATATATCACTACTCGGTCATCTCTATTAATCAATATACAGTGCTGGCCAAAAGTATTGGCACCCCTGCAATTCTGTCAGATAATACTCAATTTCTTCCAGAAAATGATTGCAATCACAACCTGCTTTGGTAATAATATCTTCATTTATTTTCTCTTCAATGGAAAACCACAAAAAGAATTGTTGGATATAATTCCAAACCAAACCTAAAAAAGGGGGTGGACAAAAGTATTGGCACCCTTAGAAAAATCATGTAATGCTTCTCTAATTTGTGTAATTACCAGCAGCTGTTACTTACCTGTGGCACATAACATGTGGTGGCAATAATTAAATCCCACTTGCAGCCATTTGAAACGGATTCAAGTTGACTCAACCTCTGTCCTGTGTCCTTGTGTGACCACATTGAGCATGGAGAAAAGAAAGAAGACCAAAGAACTGTCTGAGAACTTGAGAAGCCAAATTGTAAAGAAGCATGAGCAATCTCAAGGCTATTTGATTAGCGGTGGCTGCTGAACTTGGATAAAGCCCTAAGGCTATGTGGAAAACATAGATATAGTCATTGGCTGTATCCATGTTTTCCAGACAACCTTAGAGCTTTATCCAAGTTCAGCAGCCACCGCTAATCAAATGCCGATCGTTCGGGTTTGGATGGACTCGAACCTGAACCTGGTTCGCTCATCTCTTTTCCTGTGTTTACCGTGTACAGTGTCATCAAGAAGTGTAAAGCCCATGGCACTGCGGCTAACCTCCCGAGATGTGGGCACTGTGGCTAACATCCCTAGATGTGGATGGAAAAGAAAAATTGATGAGAGATTTCAACATAAGATTGTGCGGATGGTGGCTAAAGAACCTCGACTGACATCCAAACAAGTTCTAGCTGCCCTGCAGTCCGAGGGTGCAACACTTTCCCCGTACTATCTGTCGGCGTCTGAATGAAAAGGGACTCTATGGTAGGATACCCAGAAAGACCCCACTTCTGACCCAGAGACATAAAAAAAGCCAGACTGGAGTTTGCCAAAACTTACCTGAGAAAGCCAAAAACTTTTTGGAAGAATATTCTCTGGTAAAATGAAACAAAAGTAGAGCTTTTTGTGAAAAGGCATCAACATCACACAGAGTTTACAGGGGAAAAAAAAAGGCCTTTAAAGAACACGGTCCCTACTGGCATGGCAGAGGTTCCCAGATGGTTTGGGGTTGCTTTGCTGCCTCTGGCACTGGACTGATGACCGTGTGCATTGCATTATGAAGTCTTAAGACTACCAACAAATTTTGCAGCATAATGTAGGGCCCAGTGTGAGAAAGCTGGGTCTCCCTCAGAGGTCAGGGGTCTCCCTCAGAGGTCAGGGGTCTTCCAGCAGGACAATGACCCAAAACACGCTTTAAAAAGCACTAGAAAATGGTGATGAGAGAAAGCACTGGAGACTTCTAAAGTGGCAGCAATGAGTCCAGCCCTGAATCCCATAGACACCTGTCGAGAGATCTCAAAATGGCTGTTTGGAGAAGGCGCCCTTCAAATCTCAGGGACCGCAAGCAATTTGCCAAGGAAGAATGGTCTAAAATTCTAGCAGAGCATTGTAAGAAACCCATTAAATGGTTACCGGAAGCCAGTGTTCCAAGTTATTTTCTCTAAAGGTTGTGCTACCAAGTATTAGGCTGAGGGGGCCAATACTTTTGTCCGGACCATTTTTTGGAGTTTTGTGTAAAATGATCAATGACTTGACTTTTTTTCATTCTCTTTTGTGTTTTTTCATTGCAAGCAAAATAAATGAAGATATTATTACCAAAGCATCTGTGATTACAATCATTTTCTGGAAGAAATTCCGTATTATTTGACAGAATTGCAGGGGAGCCAATACTTTTGGCTGTACATCTGTCAACTCTAGGATTGTGTTCACACAGTGCAGTTTAATATATTAAATGCAACAATTAATTGCAGTGCTAGTGTAAGAAAAAGACCAGGTGCACTAAATACACAACTAGTATTCTAAGCTATAACACTTACTGGCAAAGAGATAGAAGCTGAGTGATCGCTGAGATGACAGCTTCACATGTAACCTACAATCTCCGCTCTGTAAACAGAGCAGTATAGAAAACAAAAAAAATATATAAAACCTCTCCCTCTCCATACAACCATGCAAACAAGAAGAATTATTGGAAAGAGAGCAGAGAAACACACATAGGCCGGAGCCTGCTCTCCCCCTACCACCTGTCCTACAGGACACACATAGGCCTGAGCCTGCTCTCCTCCTACCACCTGTCCTACAGAAGGACACACATAGGCCTGAGCCTGCTCTCCTCCTACCACCTGTCCTACAGGACACACATAGGCCTGAGCCTGCTCTCCTCCTACCACCTGTCCTACAGGACACACATAGGCCTGAGCCTGCTCTCCTCCTACCACCTGTCCCACAGGACACACATAGGCCTGAGCCTGCTCTCCTCCTACCACCTGTCCTACAGAAGGACACACATAGGCCTGAGCCTGCTCTCCTCCTACCACCTGTCCTACAGGACACACATAGGCCTGAGCCTGCTCTCCTACCACCTGTCCTACAGGACACACATAGGCCGGAGCCTGCTCTCCTCCTACCACCTATCCTACAGGACACACATAGGCCTGAGCCTGCTCTCCTACCACCTGTCCTACAGGACACACATAGGCCTGAGCCTGCTCTCCTCCTACCACCTGTCCTACAGGACACACATAGGCCCGAGCCTGCTCTCCTCCTACCACCTGTCCTACAGGACACACATAGGCCTGAGCCTGCTCTCCTCCTACCACCTGTCCTACAGAAGGACACACATAGGCCTGAGCCTGCTCCTATCCTACCACCTGTCCTACAGAACACACATAGGCCTGAGCCTGCTCTCCTCCTACCACCTGTCCCACAGGACACACATAGGCCTGAGCCTGCTCTCCTCCTACCACCTGTCCCACAGGACACACATAGGCCCGAGCCTGCTCTCCTCCTACCACCTGTCCTACAGGACACACATAGGCCTGAGCCTGCTCTCCTCCTACCACCTGTCCTACAGAAGGACACACATAGGCCTGAGCCTGCTCTCCTCCTACCACCTGTCCTACAGAAGGACACACATAGGCCGGAGCCTGCTCTCCTCCTACCACCTGTCCTACAGGACACACGTAGGCCGGAGCCTGCTCTCCTCCTACCACCTGTCCTACAGGACACATAGGCCTGAGCCTGCTCTCCTCCTACCACCAGTCCTACTGAAGGACACACATAGGCCTGAGCCTGCTCCTATCCTACCACCTGTCCTACAGGACACACATAGGCCTGAGCCTGCTCTCCTCCTACCACCTGTCCTACAGGACACACATAGGCCTGAGCCTGCTCCTATCCTACCACCTGTCCTACAGGACACACATAGGCCTGAGCCTGCTCTCCTCCTACCACCTGTCCTACAGGACACACATAGGCCTGAGCCTGCTCTCCTCCTACCACCTGTCCTACAGGACACACATAGGCCTGAGCCTGCTCTCCTCCTACCACCTGTCCTACAGGACACACATAGGCCTGAGCCTGCTCTCCTACCACCACCTGTCCTACAGGACACACATAGGCCGGAGCCTGCTCTCCTCCTACCACCTGTCCTACAGGACACACATAGGCCTAAGCCTGCTCTCCTCATACCACCTGTCCTACAGGACACACATAGGCCTGAGCCTGCTCTCCTACCACCACCTGTCCTACAGGACACACATAGGCCTGAGCCTGCTCTCCTCCTACCACCTGTCCTACAGGACACACATAGGCCGGAGCCTGCTCTCCTCCTACCACCTGTCCTACAGGACACACATAGGCCTGAGCCTGCTCTCCTCCTACCACCTGTCCTACAGGACACACATAGGCCTGAGCCTGCTCTCCTCTACCACCTGTCCTACAGAAGGACACACATAGGCCTGAGCCTGCTCTCCTCCTACCACCTGTCCTACAGGACACACATAGGCCGGAGCCTGCTCTCCTCCTACCACCTGTCCTACAGGACACACATAGGCCTGAGCCTGCTCTCCTCCTACCACCTGTCCTACAGGACACACATAGGCCTGAGCCTGCTCTCCTCCTACCACCTGTCCTACAGGACACACATAGGCCTGAGCCTGCTCTCCTCCTACCACCTGTCCTACAGAAGGACACACATAGGCCTGAGCCTGCTCCTATCCTACCACCTGTCCCACAGAAGGACACACATAGGCCTGAGCCTGCTCTCCTCCTACCACCTGTCCTACAGGACACACATAGGCCTGAGCCTGCTCTCCTACCACCTTTCCTACAGAAGGACATACATAGGCCCGAGCCTGCTCTCCTCCTACCACCGGTCCCACAGGACACACATAGGCCCGAGCCTGCTCCTATCCTACCACCTGTCCTACAGGACACACATAGGCCTGAGCCTGCTCTCCTCCTACCACCTGTCCTACAGGACACACATAGGCCTGAGCCTGCTCTCCTCCTACCACCTGTCCTACAGGACACACATAGGCCTGAGCCTGCTCTCCTCCTACCACCTGTCCTACAGAAGGACACACATAGGCCTGAGCCTGCTCTCCTCCTACCACCTGTCCTACAGGACACACATAGGCCTGAGCCTGCTCCTATCCTACCACCTGTCCTACAGGACACACATAGGCCTGAGCCTGCTCTCCTCCTACCACCTGTCCTACAGGACACACATAGGCCTGAGCCTGCTCTCCTCCTACCACCTGTCCTACAGGACACACATAGGCCTGAGCCTGCTCCTATCCTACCACCTGTCCTACAGGAAACACATAGGCCTGAGCCTGCTCTCCTCCTACCACCTGTCCTACAGGACACACATAGGCCTGAGCCTGCTCTCCTCCTACCACCTGTCCTACAGGACACACATAGGCCTGAGCCTGCTCTCCTCCTACCACCTGTCCTACAGGACACACATAGGCCTGAGCCTGCTCTCCTCCTACCACCTGTCCTACAGGACACACATAGGCCCGAGCCTGCTCTCCTCCTACCACCTGTCCTACAGGACACACATAGGCCTGAGCCTGCTCTCCTCCTACCACCTGTCCTACAGGACACACATAGGCCTGAGCCTGCTCTCCTCCTACCACCTGTCCTACAGGACACACATAGGCCTGAGCCTGCTCTCCTCCTACCACCTGTCCTACAGGACACACATAGGCCTGAGCCTGCTCTCCTCCTACCACCTATCCTACAGGACACACATAGGCCTGAGCCTGCTCTCCTCCTACCACCTGTCCTACAGGACACACATAGGCCGGAGCCTGCTCTCCTCCTACCACCTGTCCTACAGGACACACATAGGCCGGAGCCTGCTCTCCTCCTACCACCTGTCCTACAGGACACACATAGGCCTGAGCCTGCTCTCCTCCTACCACCTGTCCTACAGGACACACATAGCCCTGAGCCTGCTCTCCTACCACCACCTGTCCTACAGGACACACATAGGCCGGAGCCTGCTCTCCTCCTACCACCTGTCCTACAGGACACACACAGGCCTGAGCCTGCTCTGCTCCTACCACCTGTCCTACAGAAGGACACACATAGGCCTGAGCCTGCTCCTATCCTACCACCTGTCCTACAGAAGGACACACATAGGCCTGAGCCTGCTCTCCTCCTACCACCTGTCCTACAGGACACACATAGGCCTGAGCCTGCTCTCCTCCTACCACCTGTCCTACAGGACACACATAGGCCCGAGCCTGCTCTCCTCCTACCACCTGTCCTACAGGACACACATAGGCCTGAGCCTGCTCTCCTCCTACCACCTGTCCTACAGGACACACATAGGCCTGAGCCTGCTCTCCTCCTACCACCTGTCCCACAGAAGGACACACATAGGCCCGAGCCTGCTCTCCTCCTACCACCTGTCCTACAGGACACACATAGGCCTGAGCCTGCTCCTATCCTACCACCTGTCCTACAGGACACACATAGGCCTGAGCCTGCTCTCCTCCTACCACCTGTCCTACAGGACACACATAGGCCTGAGCCTGCTCTCCTCCTACCACCTGTCCTACAGAAGGACACACATAGGCCTGAGCCTGCTCTCCTCCTACCACCTGTCCTACAGGACACACATAGGCCTGAGCCTGCTCTCCTCCTACCACCTGTCCTACAGGACACACATAGGCCTGAGCCTGCTCCTATCCTACCACCTGTCCTACAGGACACACATAGGCCTGAGCCTGCTCTCCTCCTACCACCTGTCCTACAGGACACACATAGGCCTGAGCCTGCTCTCCTCCTACCACCTGTCCTACAGAAGGACACACATAGGCCGGAGCCTGCTTTTCTCCTACCACCTGTCCTACAGGACACACATAGGCCTGAGCCTGCTCTCCTCCTACCACCTGTCCTACAGGACACACATAGGCCTGAGCCTGCTCTCCTCCTACCACCTGTCCTACAGGACACACATAGGCCGGAGCCTGCTCTCCTCCTACCACCTGTCCTACAGGACACACATAGGCCTGAGCCTGCTCTCCTCCTACCACCTGTCCTACAGGACACACATAGGCCTGAGCCTGCTCCTATCCTACCACCTGTCCTACAGGACACACATAGGCCTGAGCCTGCTCTCCTCCTACCACCTCTCCTACAGGACACACATAGGCCTGAGCCTGCTCTCCTCCTACCACCTGTCCTACAGGACACACATAGGCCTGAGCCTGCTCTCCTCCTACCACCTGTCCTACAGGACACACATAGGCCTGAGCCTGCCCTCCTCCTACCACCTGTCCTACAGGACACACATAGGCCTGAGCCTGCTCTCCTCCTACCACCTGTCCTACAGAAGGACACACATAGGCCGGAGCCTGCTTTTCTCCTACCACCTGTCCTACAGAAGGACACACATAGGCCGGAGCCTGCTTTTCTCCTACCACCTGTCCTACAGGACACACATAGGCCTGAGCCTGCCCTCCTCCTACCACCTGTCCTACAGGACACACATAGGCCTGAGCCTGCTCTCCTCCTACCACCTGTCCTACAGAAGGACACACATAGGCCTGAGCCTGCTCTCCTCCTACCACCTGTCCTACAGGACACACACAGGCCTGAGCCTGCTCTCCTCCTACCACCTGTCCTACAGAAGGACACACATAGGCCGGAGCCTGCTTTTCTCCTACCACCTGTCCTACAGAAGGACACACATAGGCCGGAGCCTGCTTTTCTCCTACCACCTGTCCTACAGGACACACATAGGCCTGAGCCTGCTCTCCTCCTACCACCTGTCCTACAGGACACACATAGGCCTGAGCCTGCTCTCCTCCAACCACCTGTCCTACAGAAAGACAGAAACCACAGGGGAGGCTAGAGGTCAGCATAGGCCTTATAGGCGGGGGATTAACTCTTTATTGCTTGTTACCATCTGTCCTATCATTGCAGGAAAACAGAATCTCCCCATTATGTGCTGCTCCTTAGGACGTAAGGGAATGAGATTAAATGGACGGCTGCTATTCTGTTATATAAGAAATATAGCCGTGTTTTACCATCATTACCATACGTTGGGTTTTTCAATGTTTGGCTATGGGACAGGGCGTAATGTATACGTACCATCCTTCTGAATGTAGATGTTGAAGCCATCATAAGCGGTAGGGGGCTTTGGTGGGAACCAGTTGAGCAGGAGCCTGAATGTGGGGCTGACTGGTTGGTCATGGAAAGATTCAGAGGTCAGGAGGGTCTGATTGTCATAGTCAGGTGGGATCTCATTCACAAAGCCCTCACTATCTGTGGTCACGTTCACCCACCAGTAAGGCTGGGATGGGGTCACATGGTCGGAAGCTTTATAGTCGCTCCAGTTATAGGATGAAATGACAGCAGAGCTCTCATACTGATCCTCCAGCATTTCTACTGCCTCTGAGACGGGATCAGATCCAGGTGAGACACCACCAGGCGAGTTCTCAGCGATGCCAAAAGGTGAGACACCACCAGGCGGCTCCTCAGCGATGCCAGAAGGTGAGAGACCACCAGGCGGCTCCTCAGCGATGCCAGAAGGTGAGACACCACCAGGCGGCTCCTCAGCGATGCCAGAAGGTGAGACACCACCAGGCGAGTTCTCAGCGATGCCAGAAGGTGAGACACCACCAGGTGAGTCCTCAGCGATGCCAGAAGGTGAGACACCACCAGGCGGCTCCTCAGCGATGCCTGAAGGTGAGACACCACCAGGCGGCATCTCCATCCGGCTCGGCTTCACCACCACAATCAGGATGGAAATGTTCCTTGGTGGATAAGGAGCTAAAGATAAAAGAACAATAGCTTCAGATACTATCTATAGTGTAAGTGTATAATATATAGTGTCATATAGTGCATATAGTGTACAATGGGATATACTTCTATATGTAGTGTAGTGTATAATATATAGTGTCATATAGTCAGTGATATAGTATAGCATAGAGTAGTGTATAATGTCATATAGTCATCGATATAGTATAGGGTAGTATTGTAGCGTATAATGTCATATAGTCAGTGATATAGTATAGGGTAGGGTGGTATTGTAGTGTATAATGTCATAGTCAGTGATATAGTATAGCAGGGGACCTCAACTTGCAGTCTGCGGAGGCCAGCTGTCCAGACCTATGCTGCAGCTCAGTATACCTGTATACTGACCTGCGCTGCTCCCCTCTGCACAGTAACTATGAGCGCTCGTAACAAGTGCTCATAGTTACCGTGCAGGAGCAGCACTGACAGAGAGGGAGCCATCGACTCCCTGTCACTCACTCTTGTGGCCACAGAGAGGGGGCTATATACTACTGTGGAGCACAAAGCGGGGGTCTATATACTATTGAGGGAGCGCACAGCAAGACATTATATACTACTGGGGAGCACAAAGCGGGGGTCTATATACTACTGGGGGAGCACAAAGCGGGGATCTATATACTACTGGGGGAGCACACAGCAAGAGACTATATACTACTGGGGAGCAAAAAGCGGGGGTCTATATACTACTGGGGGAGCGCACAGGGAAGCTATATGGGAGGGGGAATACGCAGGGGGTCTATATACTACTGGGGAGCACAAAGCGGTGGTCTTTATACTACTTGGGGAGCACACAGGGGGCAATATACTACTGAGGAGTGGACAGGGGAGCTATATACTACTGGAAAGTACACAGGGGGGCTATCTTCTACTGGGGGAGCGCGGCAGGGGGGCTATTACTAGGGGAGTGCACAAGGTGGCTATATACTACTGAGGAGCGCACAAGGTGGCTATATACTACTGGGGGAACACACAGGGGGACTATATACTACTGGAGGAGCGCACAGGGATCTATATACTACTGGGGGAGCAAATGATGTGTTTCTGACCTCCGGACCCAACCTCTTCCTCATCCTCGTGTACAGTTTGGGTTCTCCAGTGTATGACCTGGACTACTGACCCTGAACCTGTGCCATCTGCCTTCAATCTCTTCTTGGCCCACGCCTACAGCAAGACTCTCCTTTGCAATAATAAGAAATGTTTTTATGAAGCTTGGGTCACTCACCAGTCCTGTGCTGCTGTGGCGTGTGCCCGATACCGCTGCTTTGCACTAAAGTGCTCTTATTGAAGGAGGCTTCAGACACCAGCTGAAAGGTGACGTCCCGGTAGCAGATCCCCGGCAGCCAGTGATTGAACACTGTTTTACCCCTGAAGAAATCTGTTTCAAAGTATAGAAACATTTTTGTGATCATTTAAGGAGTCTAGAAGTTTCCAGGACATCACAGCACCCCCCCCCCCCCCCCCCCCAACATCAGAGCCTCAAAGATGGAGGAACAGGATATATCATCTAGAATACAGCATGTCTGGATACCAAAGACAAGAGATAAATGGTCAGCTTATTCATAGGGTTGTTGTGGGTTATTGGTTATTATGGTAGCTGATTAGTTGTATTATTATTGTTAGAAGTTTATTAGGTTTACAGCTATTATTAATATCGCTCTCTGACCTTTGTATAACATTGTGCGGAAGTTGCTCCCTTCCCAGTAACTGATGTTGACTCTGGTGAAGACGTTAAATTTTTCTGGATAATAAACCTCGAACACAACTCCCGTTTCTGGAGAGGGTTTATAGTCATGAATGAGAACTCTGCTGACCGGAAGCGGCTCTGCAAGACAGAGAAAAACATTACTGGGAGTAGTGGGAGTTCTAAGAGGACAGGCACATCCCAGGCCGCTGGATATAAAGTGGTTGGCTATGCATCATGGAACAGCCCCCTATACACCTTCACATTAGCATCGGGGGGCTGCAGACATTCTTGCACAATGGTAGACATACTTACTAGTAAGAACTGTCATTGATCTTGATGGTCTGGAGGCCAGGTTGGCATTTATCACCATTAATGTGATTATGTAATAAAGTCCATGGTAACTGGCATTGAAAACCAAAGGATTTGGCAGTGAGCTGTTAAACTCTTCAAACTGGAAGAAGTAATTCTTAGATTCCCCAGTGATCTTCACCACATACATCGAGGATGAGGGCGTCACGTCTGACTTCTCCAGGGAGATGAGCATCAGGTTGTCATCTGTAACCCTCACTTGGAACATGGAGGATTCCTAAAAGTAAAAGTTAAGGGTATGAATTGGTGGAAATGAGAGGCTCTTGGTTCTGTTATTATATCTACTATAGGTAGTGTTCTTGGTTCCTTTAAATATCATATCAGCAGCTCTGTGTTGGCAAATACTGCAGAAGAGAAGGAGTTAGGGTTATAGCTATAGCTAGAGGTATAACCAGTAGGAAGAGGGAGACTGTGATCCCTCTGTATAGAGCTCTGGTGACATGACATCTGGAATACTGTGTCCCGTTCTGGCGACCTAACCTAAAAAAGTATATTGATAAAATAGAACGGGTCCAAAGATGGGCTACAAAAGGGGTGGAGGGTGTTAGGCATAAACCATATCAGGAAAGACTCAAGGTCTGTAGGAAAGGGGGGATATGAGCGAAACCTTTAAAGTATGTTAAAGGACTAAATAAGATTCACATTTAACACTGCCATACCAGACCTGATACTACCATACTGTGACTGGATGACACTGCCATACCAGACCTGATACTACCATACTGTGACTGGATGACACTGCCATACCAGACCTGATACTACCATACTGTGACTGGATGACACTGCCATACCAGACCTGATACTACCATACTGTGACTGGATGACACTGCCATACCAGACCTGATACTACCATACTGTGACTGGATGACACTGCCATACCAGACCTGATACTACCATACTGTGACTGGATGACACTGCCATACCAGACCTGATACTACCATACTGTGACTGGATGACACTGCCATACCAGACCTGATACTACCATACTGTGACTGGATGACACTGCCATACCAGACCTGATACTACCATACTGTGACTGGATGACACTGCCATACCAGACCTGATACTACCATACTGTGACTGGATGACACTGCCATACCAGACCTGATACTACCATACTGTGACTGGATGACACTGCCATACCAGACCTGATACTACCATACTGTGACTGGATGACACTGCCATACCAGACCTGATACTACCATACTGTGACTGGATGACACTGCCATACCAGACCTGATACTACCATACTGTGACTGGATAACACCGCCATACTAGACCTGATACTACCATACTGTGACTGGATGACACTGCCATACCAGACCTGATACTACCATACTGTGACTGGATAACACCGCCATACTAGACCTGATACTACCATACTGTGACTGGATAACACCGCCATACTAGACCTGATACTACCATACTGTGACTGGATAACACCGCCATACTAGACCTGATACTACCATTCTTGGTTCTGTTACATCTACTATAGGAAATGTTCTTTTTTTTTGTTACCATACAGTATCTACTATAGAAAGTGTTCTTGATTCTGATATAGTGATGTCACGATACCAGAATTTTGAGTTCGATACCGATACCAACTTTTTTATTTTGATACTCAATACCAATTCGATACTTAATAAAGAATTAAAAAACAAGAAAAACACAAGTATAGAAATATAATGCATGCCTGCCCCCCTCGACTGTTAGATATGTGACCTTTTCATCACTGAATTTTTTTTCTGGGATGTGATTTCACTAAAAATCAGCAAATTTGAACTTGGCCTTTTTTGCAATTACACGGTTTACTACGCAATATCAGGAATGTAATCATTTTATAGTTGAGGCAATAACACTTCATCAGCTGTTGGGGTATGCTGGGGGCAGTAGTTATGCAATGTTTCAGCTGTTGGGGTATGCTGGGGGCAGTAGTTATGCAATGTTTCAGCTGTTGGGGTATGCTGGGGGCAGTAGTTATGCAATGTTTCAGCTGTTGGGGTATGCTGGGGGCAGTAGTTATGCAATGTTTCAGCTGTTGGGGTATGCTGGGGGCAGTAGTTATGCAATGTTTCAGCTGTTGGGGTATGCTGGGGGCAGTAGTTATGCAATGTTTTTAAATAACATTAAGGACAATTCTCTTTTGAAATCCTTTAATTTTACAAAAAAATCCTAGAAGGCAAGGAGAGGTGCCAGTGCCTGTATATACTGTGGCAGTGCAGGTATACACAGCACCAGGGTCAGAACAGTGTACATGAAGTAGATTGCCACAGTGTATACAGACTCTGACAGGGAGAGAGAAAGAAAAATAAGATAGATAGATATATAGGAGATAGATAGGAGACAGATAGATAGATAGATAGATAGGAGATAGATAGATAGATAGATAGATAGATAGATAGGAGATAGAAAGATAGATAGATAGATAGGAGATAGATAGATAGATAGATAGATAGATAGATAGATAGATAGGAGATAGATAGATAGATAGGAGATAGATAGATAGATAGATAGATAGATAGATAGATAGATAGGAGATAGAAAGATAGATAGATAGATAGATAGGAGATAGATAGATAGATAGATAGGAGATAGATAGATAGATAGATAGATAGATAGATAGATAGATAGATAGATAGATAGGAGATAGGAGATAGATAGGAGATAGATAGATAGATAGATAGATAGATAGATAGATAGATAGATAGATAGGAGATAGATAGGAGATAGATAGATAGGAGATAGATAGGAGATAGATAGACAGATAGATAGATAGATAGATAGGAGATAGATAGATAGATAGATAGATAGATAGGAGATAGAAAGATAGATAGATAGATAGATAGGAGATAGATAGATAGATAGATAGATAGATAGATAGATAGATAGATAGGAGATAGATAGGAGATAGATAGATAGGAGATAGATAGGAGATAGATAGATAGATAGATAGATAGGAGATAGATAGATAGATAGATAGATAGATAGATAGATAGATAGATAGATAGATAGATAGGAGATAGATAGATAGGAGATAGATAGATAGGAGAGAGATAGATAGATAGATAGATAGATAGATAGATAGATAGGAGATAGATAGATAGGAGATAGATAGATAGGAGAGAGATAGATAGATAGATAGATAGATAGATAGATAGATAGATAGATAGATAGGAGATAGATAGATAGGAGAGAGATAGATAGATAGATAGATAGATAGATAGGTAGGAGATAGATAGGAGATAGATAGATAGATAGATAGATAGATAGATAGATAGATAGATAGGAGATAGATAGATAGATAGATAGATAGGAGATAGATAGATAGATAGGAGATAGATAGATAGGAGATAGATAGATAGATAGATAGATAGGAGATAGATAGGAGATAGATAGGAGATAGATAGGAGATAGATAGGAGATAGATAGATAGGAGATAGATAGGAGATAGATAGATAGATAGATAGGGAGATAGATAGATAGGAGATAGATAGATAGATAGATAGATAGATAGATAGATAGATAGATAGGAGATAGATAGATAGGAGAGAGATAGATAGATAGATAGATAGATAGATAGATAGATAGATAGGAGATAGACAGGAGATAGATAGGAGATAGATAGATAGATAGGAGATAGATAGATAGGAGATAGATAGATAGATAGATAGATAGATAGATAGATAGATAGATAGGAGATAGATAGGAGATAGATAGATAGATAGGAGATAGATAGATAAATAGATAGATAGATAGATAGATAGATAGATAGATAGATAGATAGATAGACAGGAGATAGATAGGAGATAGATAGATAGATAGATAGATAGGAGATAGATAGATAGGAGATAGATAGATAGGAGATAGATAGATAGATAGGAGATAGATAGATAAATAGATAGATAGATAGATAGATAGATAGATAGATAGGAGATAGATAGATAGATAGATAGATAGATAGATAGATAGGAGATAGATAGGAGATAGATAGGAGATAGATAGGAGATAGATAGGAGATAGATAGATAGATAGATAGATAGATAGATATGAGATAGATAGATAGATAGGAGATAGATAGATAGGAGATAGATAGATAGATAGATAGATAGATAGATAGATAGATAGATAGATAGGAGATAGATAGATAGGAGAGAGATAGATAGATAGATAGATAGATAGGAGATAGATAGATAGGAGAGAGATAGATAGATAGATAGATAGATAGGTAGGAGATAGATAGGAGATAGATAGATAGATAGATAGATAGATAGATAGATAGATAGGAGATAGATAGATAGATAGATAGATAGATAGGAGATAGATAGATAGATAGATAGGAGATAGATAGATAGATAGGAGATAGATAGGAGATAGATAGGAGATAGATAGATAGGAGATAGATAGATAGATAGATAGATAGATAGGAGATAGATAGATAGATAGGAGAGAGATAGATAGATAGATAGATAGATAGATAGATAGATAGATAGATAGATAGATAGGAGATAGACAGGAGATAGATAGGAGATAGATAGATAGATAGATAGGAGATAGATAGATAGGAGATAGATAGATAGATAGATAGATAGATAGATAGATAGATAGATAGATAGGAGATAGATAGGAGATAGATAGATAGATAGATAGGAGATAGATAGATAGGAGATAGATAGATAGATAGATAGGAGATAGATAGGAGATAGATAGATAGATAGGAGATAGATAGACAGGAGATAGATAGGAGATAGATAGATAGATAGATAGATAGATAGATAGATAGGAGATAGATAGATAGATAGATAGATAGATAGATAGATAGATAGGAGATAGATAGATAGATAGATAGATAGGAGATAGATAGATAAATAGATAGATAGATAGATAGATAGATAGGAGATAGATAGATAGATAGATAGATAGATAGGAGATAGATAGATAGATAGGAGATAGATAGGAGATAGATAGGAGATAGATAGATAGGAGATAGATAGGAGATAGATAGGAGATAGATAGATAGATAGGAGATAGATAGGAGATAGATAGGAGATAGATAGGAGATAGATAGATAGGAGATAGATAGGAGATAGATAGATAGGAGATAGATAGATAGATAGGAGATAGATAGATAAATAAATAGATAGATAGATAGATAGATAGATAGGAGATAGATAGATAGATAGATAGATAGATAGATAGGAGATAGATAGATAGATAGGAGATAGATAGATAGGAGATAGGAGATAGATAGGAGATAGATAGATAGATAGATAGATAGGAGATAGATAGATAGGAGATAGACAGGAGATAGATAGGAGATAGATAGATAGATAGATAGATAGATAGATAGATAGATAGATAGGAGATAGATAGATAGATAGATAGATAGGAGATAGATAGATAGATAGATAGATAGGAGATAGATAGATAGATAGATAGATAGATAGATAGATAGGAGATAGATAGATAGATAGATAGATAGATAGATAGATAGGAGATAGATAGATAGATAGATAGATAGATAGATAGGAGATAGATAGATAGATAGATAGATAGATAGATAGGAGATAGATAGATAGGAGATAGATAGATAGATAGATAGATAGATAGATAGGAGATAGATAGGAGATAGATAGATAGGAGATAGATAGGAGATAGATAGATAGATAGATAGATAGATAGATAGATAGATAGATAGGAGATAGATAGATAGAGATAGATAGATAGATAGATAGATAGATAGATAGATAGATAGATAGATAGATAGGAGATAGATAGATAGATAGATAGATAGATAGGAGATAGATAGATAGATAGATAGATAGATAGATAGATAGGAGATAGATAGATAGATAGATAGATAGATAGATAGGAGATAGATAGATAGATAGATAGATAGATAGATAGGAGATAGATAGATAGGAGATAGATAGATAGATAGATAGATATGAGATAGATAGGAGATAGATAGATATGAGATAGATAGGAGATAGATAGATAGATAGATAGATAGGAGATAGATAGATAGAGATAGATAGATAGATAGATAGATAGATAGGAGATAGATAGATAGATAGATAGATAGATAGATAGATAGATAGATAGATAGATAGGAGATAGATAGGAGATAGGAGATAGATAGGAGATAGATAGATAGATAGATAGATAGATAGATAGATAGATAGATAGATAGATAGGAGATAGATAGATAGGAGATAGATAGATAGGAGATAGATAGATAGGAGATAGATAGATAGATAGATAGATAGATAGATAGATAGATAGATAGGAGATAGATAGATAGGAGATAGATAGATAGGAGATAGATAGATAGATAGATAGATAGATAGGAGATAGATAGATAGATATGAGATAGAGAGGAGATAGATAGATAGATAGATAGATAGATAGATAGATAGATAGATAGGAGATAGATAGATAGATAGATAGATAGATAGATAGATAGATAGATAGGAGATAGATAGGAGATAGATAGATATGAGATAGAGAGGAGATAGATAGATAGATAGATAGATAGGAGATAGATAGATAGATAGATAGGAGATAGATAGATAATAGATAGATAGATAGGAGATAGATAGATAATAGATAGATAGATAGGAGATAGATAGATAGATAGATAGATAGGAGATTGATAGATAGATAGATAGGAGATAGATAGATAGGAGATAGGTAGATAGATAGATAGATAGATAGGAGATAGATAGATAGATAGATAGGAGATAGATAGATAGATAGATAGGAGATAGATAGATAGATAGATAGATAGATAGATAGATAGATAGATAGATAGGAGATAGATAGATAGATAGATAGATAGATAGATAGATAGGAGATAGATAGATAGATAGATAGATAGGAGATAGATAGATAGATAGATAGATAGGAGATAGATAGATAGATAGATAGATAGATAGATAGATAGATAGATAGATAGGAGATAGATAGATAGATAGATAGATAGATAATAGATAGATAGATAGGAGATAGATAGATAGATAGATAGATAGATAGGAGATAGATAGATAGATAGGAGATAGATAGATAGATAGATAGATAGATAGATAGATAGATAGGAGATAGATAGATAGATAGATAGATAATAGATAGATAGATAGGAGATAGATAGATAGATAGATAGATAGGAGATTGATAGGAGATAGATAGATAGGAGATAGGTAGATAGATAGATAGGAGATAGATAGGAGATTGATAGATAGATAGGAGATAGATAGGAGATAGGTAGATAGATAGATAGATAGATAGATAGATAGATAGATAGGAGATAGATAGATAAATAGATAGGAGATAGGAGATAGATAGATAGATAGATAGATAGATAGATAGGAGATTGATAGATAGATAGATAGATAGATAGATAGATAGATAGATAGAAGATTGATAGATAGATAGATAGATAGATAGATAGATAGATAGATAGGAGATAGGTAGATAGATAGATAGATAGATAGATAGATAGATAGATAGATAGATAGATAGGAGATAGATAGATAGGAGATAGATAGATAGATAGGAGATAGATAGATAGATAGGAGATAGATAGGAGATAGATAGGAGATAGATAGATAGATAGATAGATAGGAGATAGATAGATAGATAGATAGATAGATAGGAGATAGATAGATAGATAGATAGGAGATAGATAGATAGGAGATAGATAGATAGATAGATAGATAGATAGATAGGAGATAGATAGATAGGAGATAGATAGATAGGAGATAGATAGATAGATAGATAGATAGGAGATAGATAGATAGATAGGAGATAGATAGATAGATAGATAGATAGATAGATAGATAGATAGATAGATAGGAGATAGATAGATAGATAGATAGATAGGAGATAGATAGATAGATAGATAGATAGATAGATAGGAGATAGATAGATAGGAGATAGATAGATAGGAGATAGATAGATAGATAGATAGATAGATAGATAGATAGATAGATAGATAGATAGGAGATAGATAGATAGATATGAGATAGAGAGGAGATAGATAGATAGATAGATAGATAGATAGATAGATAGATAGATAGATAGATAGGAGATAGATAGATAGATAGATAGATAGGAGATAGATAGGAGATAGATAGATATGAGATAGAGAGGAGATAGATAGATAGATAGATAGATAGGAGATAGATAGATAGATAGATAGGAGATAGATAGATAATAGATAGATAGATAGGAGATAGATAGATAATAGATAGATAGATAGGAGATAGATAGATAGATAGATAGGAGATAGATAGATAGATAGATAGATAGATAGATAGGAGATAGATAGATAGATAGATAGATAGATAGATAGATAGGAGATAGATAGATAGATAGATAGGAGATAGATAGATAGATAGATAGATAGATAGATAGATAGGAGATAGATAGATAGATAGATAATAGATAGATAGATAGGAGATAGATAGATAGATAGATAGGAGATAGATAGATAGATAGGAGATAGATAGATAGATAGATAGATAGATAGATAGATAGGAGATAGATAGATAGATAGATAGATAGATAATAGATAGATAGATAGGAGATAGATAGATAGATAGATAGATAGGAGATTGATAGATAGATAGGAGATAGATAGATAGGAGATAGGTAGATAGATAGATAGGAGATAGATAGGAGATTGATAGATAGATAGATAGATAGGAGATAGATAGATATGAGATAGATAGGAGATAGATAGATAGATAGGAGATAGATAGATAGAGATAGATAGATAGATAGATAGATAGATAGGAGATAGATAGATAGATAGATAGATAGATAGATAGGAGATAGATAGGAGATAGGAGATAGATAGGAGATAGATAGATAGATAGATAGATAGATAGATAGATAGATAGATAGGAGATAGATAGATAGATAGATAGATAGGAGATAGATAGATAGGAGATAGATAGATAGATAGGAGATAGATAGATAGATAGATAGATAGATAGATAGGAGATAGATAGATAGATAGATAGATAGGAGATAGATAGATAGATAGATAGATAGGAGATAGATAGATAGGAGATAGATAGATAGATAGATAGATAGGAGATAGATAGATAGATAGATAGATAGGAGATAGATAGGAGATAGATAGGAGATAGATAGGAGATAGATAGATAGGAGATAGATAGATAGGAGATAGATAGATAGGAGATAGATAGATAGATAGATAGGAGATAGATAGATAGATAGGAGATAGATAGATAGATAGATAGATAGATAGATAGATAGATAGATAGGAGATAGGAGATAGATAGATAGATAGATAGATAGGAGATAGATAGGAGATAGATAGGAGATTGATAGATAGATAGGAGATAGATAGGAGATAGATAGGAGATAGGTAGGAGATAGATAGATAGATAGATAGATAGATAGATAGATAGATAGGAGATAGATAGATAGGAGATTGATAGATAGATAGGAGATAGATAGATAGGAGATAGATAGATAGATAGATAGATAGGTAGATAGATAGATAGATAGGAGATAGATAGATAGATAGATAGATAGATAGATGATAGATAGAAGGCTGCATTGTGGCAACTTGGCATGGAGAGAGTCAGTATCCCACCCGCGGTGGGCTCCGGGGGCGAGGCTTGTTGGCGGGGGCGGGGCTTGTGGGACGTACCAGAAACATTAATTTGCCAGGTCCCTAGCCCGTTTGTCTTCAAGAGTGCCCCAAACCCACCACTATGGAAGGAGGGAGACGAGCTCCATAGCAGCCCTGTGGGCAGCACTCCCATGTAGTGTCCCCCCCCCGGCCACCACCCCAATCCTGGTACCGAACCGTTTTTATGCCCGGAATATCGATAGTAGTATCGATATTTCGGTGCATCGTGCATCCCTATTCTGATACCATATCTACTATATATAGTCTTCTTGGTTCTGTTGTTCTGCCATACTCCCCACCTGTGCTGTTCATGGCCGGACTTACAGCTTCTGCTGCCGTAGGCTAAATATGAGTATCTCCTGTCCTCACTGCCCAATTATCATCATGATTTACTAGTTTATGACCAATCACTGATAATAGGTCGGTCTTAGGCCGTGTTCCCACATTTGTAGCAGTACATGCAGTGGTAACCAATAGCTGTGTGGCCAATAATCCAGGTAACATTGGGTGGTTTTGGTTGCATTCCTCTACATGTGGGAATGTTCTTTACACAACTCCACCGCCATACCAGACCTGAAAAATACCTCCACACAGTAAGTAAATATGAAGACCACTACCCCTGCCCTGCCTTCTACCCCTGCAGCTCTCTACCCGCCCTCTAGCCTCCATGCAGAGCTCCCAGTGCAGTAACACTCAACCCCCCTGCCCCTCTTCCCAGTGCAGCATCGCACCCCCACCACCTCGCCCCATGCAGTGCTCTTGGTACAGCATCACTCCTCCCCCACCACATGAAGTGCTCCCAGTGCAGCATCGCACCCCCACCACCTCGCCCCATGCAGTGCTCCCAGTGCAGCGCTCAGTATGAGGAATGGGGCACAGTTCCAAAGCATTGTATGAACACGGTGAGCGGATATACCTTGTGTAATGTTTACAATCCAGATACTACAGAAACAAAGCAGGATGACCTCCATAAGTTTACTTACAATTTTCTTCTATTTGGATAGTGTACTGTGTTTCTACAGCCCACATTTTATTGTTCAATGTTTGAAAATAAAATCTAATAAAAGTCATCATGACGTTGGGTATCGGCCTCCTCCCAAAGTCATAGCAGGAGCTTATAACGTTAACGTCCACCAAGTTTGTACATTGACCCTGGACGATTCTTCATACAAAGTTCTCCGTCTCCTCGCCTGTTAATAACCTACAAAGTGCTGAGCTCCGGACTTCACATAATTAAAGGAAAACAAAGAGGGTGTGGGATGGGGCTTCCCCCTCAGGAGATGTCACCACCTCGCCATTCTTCTCTTCGTACAGTATAAGAATAACAGGAATGGTGGTGTCAGCACAGAAGAGTGCCCCCAACCTCAGAATGGAGGGGTCAGCACAGAAGAGTGCCTCCAACCTCAGAATGGAGGTGTCAGCACAGAAGAGTGCCCCCAACCTCAGAATGGAGGTGTCAGCACAGAAGAGTGCCCCCAACCTCAGAATGGAGGTGTCAGCACAGAAGAGTGCCCCCAACCTCAGAATGGAGGTGTCAGCACAGAAGAGTGCCCCCAACCTCAGAATGGAGGGGTCAGCACAGAAGAGTGCCCCCAACCACCTCAGAATGGAGGGGTCAGCACAGAAGAGTGCCTCCAACCACCTCAGAATGGAGGGGTCAGCACAGAAGAGTGCCCCCAACCTCAGAATGGAGGGGTCAGCACAGAAGAGTGCCCCCAACCACCTCAGAATGGAGGGGTCAGCACAGAAGAGTGCCCCCAACCTCAGAATGGAGGTGTCAGCACAGAAGAGTGCCCCCAACCTCAGAATGGAGGTGTCAGCACAGAAGAGTGCCCCCAACCACCTCAGAATGGAGGTGTCAGCACAGAAGAGTGCCCCCAACCACCTCAGAATGGAGGGGTCAGCACAGAAGAGTGCCCCCAACCTCAGAATGGAGGTGTCAGCACAGAAGAGTGCCCCCAACCTCAGAATGGAGGGGTCAGCACAGAAGAGTGCCCCCAACCTCAGAATGGAGGTGTCAGCACAGAAGAGTGCCCCCAACCACCTCAGAATGGAGGGGTCAGCACAGAAGAGTGCCTCCAACCACCTCAGAATGGAGGTGTCAGCACAGAAGAGTGCCCCCAACCACCTCAGAATGGAGGTGTCAGCACAGAAGAGTGCCCCCAACCACCTCAGAATGGAGGGGTCAGCACAGAAGAATGCCCCCAACGACCTCAGAATGGAGGTGTCAGCACAGAAGAGTGCCCCCAACCACCTCAGAATGGAGGTGTCAGCACAGAAGAATGCCCCCAACGACCTCAGAATGGAGGTGTCAGCACAGAAGAGTGCCTCCAACCACCTCAGAATGGAGGGGTCAGCACAGAAGAGTGCCCCCAACCTCAGAATGGAGGGGTCAGCACAGAAGAGTGCCCCCAACGACCTCAGAATGGAGGGGTCAGCACAGAAGAGTGCCCCCAACCTCAGAATGGAGGGGTCAGCACAGAAGAATGCCCCCAACCACCTCAGAATGGAGGGGTCAGCACAGAAGAGTGCCCCCAACCTCAGAATGGAGGGGTCAGCACAGAAGAGTGCCCCCAACCACCTCAGAATGGAGGGGTCAGCACAGAAGAGTGCCCCCAACCTCAGAATGGAGGGGTCAGCACAGAAGAGTGCCTCCAACCACCTCAGAATGGAGGGGTCAGCACAGAAGAGTGCCTCCAACCACCTCAGAATGGAGGGGTCAGCACAGAAGAGTGCCCCCAACCTCAGAATGGAGGGGTCAGCACAGAAGAGTGCCCCCAACCACCTCAGAATGGAGGGGTCAGCACAGAAGAGTGCCTCCAACCACCTCAGAATGGAGGGGTCAGCACAGAAGAGTGCCCCCAACCTCAGAATGGAGGGGTCAGCACAGAAGAGTGCCCCCAACCACCTCAGAATGGAGGGGTCAGCACAGAAGAGTGCCTCCAACCACCTCAGAATGGAGGGGTCAGCACAGAAGAGTGCCCCCAACCTCAGAATGGAGGGGTCAGCACAGAAGAGTGCCCCCAACCACCTCAGAATGGAGGGGTCAGCCCGGCTAGTACAAACCCTGGCAACAAGTCCAGTCCATGCACAGAACAGATAGAACCGGCTGATTAATGGTAAAGGTTTCGCAAATCCCTGTGAGGATCATCAACAATCATCCCCTTATTCCTTTGTTCTCATCCTCAGCTTTTCTGCCCCTGAATTATGGAACATACTGAGCTATAGAATGTTCTCTCCATGTCATTGAGGTCCCTCCATCCCTGAGGGCCCCCCTTGAGGTGTCCATCACTAAGGCCCCACAGGTCCCTGTCATTGAAGTGCCACCCCCCACCCCATGAAGTGCTCCCAGTGCAGCATCGCTCCTCCACCCCCACCCCATGCAGTATCCCTCCTCCCCCACCCTATGCAGTGCACCATCGCTCCTCCACCCCCACCCCATGCAGTATCCCTCCTCCCCCACCCTATGCAGTGCACCATCGCTCCTCCATCCCATGCAGTTCTCCCAGTGCAGCATCTCTCCTCCACCCCCACCCTATGCAGTGCAGCATCGCTCCTCCACCCCCACCCCATGTAGTATCCCTCCTCCCCCACCCCATGCAGTGCACCATCGCTCCTCCACCCCCACCCCATGTAGTATCCCTCCTCCCCCACCCCATGCAGTGCACCATTGCTCCTCCATCCCATGCAGTTCTCCCAGTGCAGCATCTCTCCTCCACCCCCACCCTATGCAGTGCAGCATCGCTCCTCCACCCCACCCCATGTAGTATCCCTCCTCCCCCACCCCATGCAGTGCACCATCGCTCCTCCACCCCCACCCCATGCAGTATCCCTCCTCCCCCACCCTATGCAGTGCACCATCGCTCCTCCATCCCATGCAGTTCTCCCAGTGCAGCATCTCTCCTCCACCCCCACCCTATGCAGTGCAGCATCGCTCCTCCACCCCCACCCCATGTAGTATCCCTCCTCCCCCACCCCATGCAGTGCACCATCGCTCCTCCACCCCCACCCCATGCAGTATCCCTCCTCCCCCACCCCATGCAGTGCACCATCGCTCCTCCATCCCATGCAGTTCTCCCAGTGCAGCATCTCTCCTCCACCCCCACCCTATGCAGTGCAGCATCGCTCCTCCACCCCCACCCCATGTAGTATCCCTCCTCCCCCACCCCATGCAGTGCACCATCGCTCCTCCACCCCCACCCCATGTAGTATCCCTCCTCCCCCACCCCATGCAGTGCACCATCGCTCCTCCATCCCATGCAGTTCTCCCAGTGCAGCATCTCTCCTCCACCCCCACCCTATGCAGTGCAGCATCGCTCCTCCACCCCACCCCATGTAGTATCCCTCCTCCCCCACCCCATGCAGTGCACCATCGCTCCTCCATCCCATGCAGTTCTCCCAGTGCAGCATCTCTCCTCCACCCCCACCCTATGCAGTGCACCATCGCTCCTCCACCCCCACCCCATGTAGTATCCCTCCTCCCCCACCCCATGCAGTGCACCATCGCTCCTCCATCCCATGCAGTTCTCCCAGTGCAGCATCTCTCCTCCACCCCCACCCTATGCAGTGCAGCATCGCTCCTCCACCCCACCCCATGTAGTATCCCTCCTCCCCCACCCCATGCAGTGCACCATCGCTCCTCCATCCCATGCAGTTCTCCCAGTGCAGCATCTCTCCTCCACCCCCACCCTATGCAGTGCAGCATCGCTCCTCCACCCCACCCCATGTAGTATCCCTCCTCCCCCACCCCATGCAGTGCACCATCGCTCCTCCATCCCATGCAGTTCTCCCAGTGCAGCATCTCTCCTCCACCCCCACCCTACGCAGTGCACCCAGTGCAGCATCTCTCCTCCACCCCCACCCTACGCAGTGCACCCAGTGCAGCATCTCTCCTCCACCCCCACCCTATGCAGTTCTCCCAGTGCAGCATCTCTCCTCCACCCCCACCCTATGCAGTGCAGCATCGCTCCTCCACCCCCACCCTACGCAGTTCTCCCAGTGCAGCATCTCTCCTCCACCCCCACCCTATGCAGTGCAGCATCGCTCCTCCACCCCCACCCTACGCAGTATCCCTCCTCCCCCACCCCATGCAGTGCACCATCGCTCCTCCATCCCATGCAGTTCTCCCAGTGCAGCATCACTCCTCCCCCCACCTCAGTGCAGCATCGCTCCTCCACCCCCACCCTATGCAGTGCAGCATCACTCCTCCCCCCACCTCAGTGCAGCGCTTAGTATGAGGCACAGTTCCCAAGCATTGTGTGAATGTGGTGGATATACCTTGTGTAATGTTTACAATTCAGATACTACAGAAACAAAACAGGATGTCCAACAAATACAAGAATACCTAATAAAGTTTACTTACAATTTTCTTTCATCCTTTTTGGATAAAGTACTGTGTTTCTACCGCTCAAAACTGTGATTTTTTTGATGTTCTGCATTTTATTGTTCAAATATTTGTTGTTTTATAGTTTGAAAATAAAATCTTATAAAGTCATCATGATGTTAGAATCAGTCTCCTTCCGAAGTCACAGCGGGAGCTCATAACGTGAACGTCCATCGATATGCCCATCACTGAGCCCCCACCCGCCCCTGTCATTTAAGTGCTTGTCACTGAGCAGCTCAGGACACCGGCACAACACAGCTACCAACCTCTGGCAGAACAATCACGCAGGCTACTGGAGACTGGGGGACCTCACATGGAGCGGCTGCTGGAGACTGGGGGACCTCACATGGAGCAGCTGCTGGAGACTGGGGGACCTCACATGGAGCGGATACTGGAGACTGGGGGACCTCACATGGAGCAGCTGCTGGAGACTGGGGGACCTCACATGGAGCGGCTACTGGAGACTGCGGGACCTCACATGGAGCGGCTGCTGGAGACTGGGGGACCTCACATGGAGCAGCTGCTGGAGACTGGGGGACCTCACATGGAGCGGCTGCTGGAGACCGGGGGACCTCACATGGAGCGGCTGCTGCTGGAGACTGGGGGACCTCACATGGAGCGGCTGCTGGAGACTGGGGGACCTCACATGGAGCGGCTGCTGGAGACTGGGGGACCTCACATGGAGCGGCTGCTGGAGACTGGGGGACCTCACATGGAGCGGCTGCTGGAGACTGGGGGACCTCACATGGAGCGGCTGCTGGATACTGGGGGACCTCACATGGAGCTGCTGCTGGAGACTGGGGGACCTCACATGGAGCGGCTGCTGGAGACTGGGGGACCTCACATGGAGCGGCTGCTGGATACTGGGGGACCTCACATGGAGCGGCTGCTGGAGACTGGGGGACCTCACATGGAGCGGCTGCTGCTGCTGGAGACTGGGGGACCTCACATGGAGCGGCTGCTGCTGGAGACTGGAGGACCTCACACAGAGCGTCTGCTGGAGACTGGGGGACCTCACATGGAGCGGCTGCTGGAGACCGAGGGACCTCACATGGAGCGGCTGCTGGAGACTGGGGGACCTCACATGGAGCGGCTGCTGCTGCTGGAGACTGGGGGACCTCACATGGAGCGGCTGCTGCGGCTGGAGACCGGGGGACCTCACATGGTGCGGCTGCTGGAGACTGGGGGACCTCACATGGAGCGGCTGCTGGAGACTGGGGATCCTCACATGGAGCTGCTGCTGCTTGAGACTGGGGGACCTCACATGGAGCGGCTGCTGGAGACTGGGGGACCTGACGTGGAGCAGCTGCTGGAGACCGGGGGACCTCACATGGAGCGGCTGCTGGAGACTGGGGGACCTGACGTGGAGCAGCTGCTGGAGACCGAGGGACCTCACATGGAGCGGCTGCTGGAGACTGGGGGACCTCACATGGAGCGGCTGCTGGAGACTGGGGGACCTCACATGGAGCGGCTGCTGGAGACTGGGGGACCTCACATGGAGCGGCTGCTGCTGGAGACTGGGGGACCTCACATGGAGCGGCTGCTGGAGACTGGGGGACCTCACATGGAGCGGCTGCTGGAGACTGGGGGGCCTCACATGGAGCGGCTGCTGCTGGAGGCTGGGGGGCCTCACATGGAGCGGCTGCTGGAGACTGGGGATCCTCACATGGAGCGGCTGCTGGAGACTGGGGGACCTCACATGGAGCGGCTGCTGGAGACTGGGGGACCTCACATGGAGCGGCTGCTGGTGGAGACTGGGGGACCTCACATGGAGCGGCTGCTGGAGACTGGGGGGCCTCACATGGAGCGGCTGCTGCTGGAGACTGGGGGGCCTCACATGGAGCGGCTGCTGGAGACTGGGGATCCTCACATGGAGCGGCTGCTGGAGACTGGGGGACCTCACATGGAGCGGCTGCTGGAGACTGGGGGACCTCACATGGAGCGGCTGCTGCTGCTGGAGACTGGGGGATCCTCACATGGAGCGGCTGCTTGAGACTGGGGGACCTCACATGGAGCGGCTGCTGGAGACTGGGGGACCTCACATGGAGCGGCTGCTGGAGACTGGGGGACCTCACATGGAGCGGCTGCTGGAGACTGGGGGACCTCACATGGAGCGGCTGCTGCTGCTGGAGACTGGGGGACCTCACATGGAGCGGCTGCTGGAGACTGGGGGACCTCACATGGAGCGGCTGCTGGAGACTGGGGGACCTCACATGGAGCGGCTGCTGCTGGAGACTGGGGGAACTCACATGGAGCGGCTGCTGGAGACTGGGGGACCTCACATGGAGCGGCTGCTGGAGACTGGGGGACCTCACATGGAGCGGCTGCTGCTGGAGACTGGGGGACCTCACATGGAGCGGCTGCTGGAGACTGGGGGACCTCACATGGAGCGGCTGCTGGAGACTGGGGGGCCTCACATGGAGCGGCTGCTGCTGGAGGCTGGGGGGCCTCACATGGAGCGGCTGCTGGAGACTGGGGATCCTCACATGGAGCGGTTGCTGCTGGAGACTGGGGGACCTCACATGGAGCGGCTGCTGGAGACTGGAGGACCTCACATGGAGCGGCTGCTGCTGCTGGAGACTGGGGGATCCTCACATGGAGCGGCTGCTTGAGACTGGGGGACCTCACATGGAGCGGCTGCTGGAGACTGGGGGACCTCACATGGAGCGGCTGCTGCTGCTGGAGACTGGGGGATCCTCACATGGAGCGGCTGCTTGAGACTGGGGGACCTCACATGGAGCGGCTGCACTTGCTCTAAACCTGAATCTTATACATATGGGATGAGCAGAGTGGCCGTGTAGATGTTGGTAACTCTTTACCCCAGAACCTCAATAGTAGATGCAAAGGATTTTCAGCAACTCGGTACAGTCGGAAAATTTTATGTGAAGCTTCAATAAAGTTTTTGCACTGTACAGAGTTGCTGGAAATCCTTTGCATTTACTAGTGCGGTGAACTCACACTGTCCTTGCACCAGGAGGAACGTATTCAGGACAGGTGCGGTTCCAGCTGGCAGAGTATACTACGTGGAGCCAGAACCTCAATGACCTAAGGAGGTCCACCCTTCATGAACAGTGAGACGCCATCCCCAGCAGACAATAAGGAGACCTGTGACCAACAGGAGAAGTCGTTGTCAGCTGTAATTAGGTCACATGACAAGTTATAGAGGCAGTGACATGATGTTGGGGTATATACACAGCACTGGGGGCAGCTTTTGTTTCAATAAGTTAAATGACATGAGGAAATCACCATTCCTGTATCTATCAATCTATCTATCTCATAAAAATGAAAGTCTGTCTGTCTGTCCTCCCTCTATAGACTTCCAAACGCCTGAACTGTTTGACCCCAAATTTGGCCCACAGATACATTGGGTGTCCGGAAAGGTTAGAGCGAAGGTCCCGTCCACCGACACATGTACAGGAGGGGAGGGGGAGGGGGAAGAGCGCCCCATAAAGATGACTGGGAGAATCACCACACTGCACACACAGGTGATATAATTAGTCCTGCAGCTCTCCAGCAGAAACGGCAGTTGGAAGCCTTAGCAACCAATAGGATTACTACTTTCATTCTCACAGGGAGCTGGAATCTGATTGGTTGCTAGGGCGGCTGCCTCACAACAGATCCACAAAAAATAAATACAGTAAGGGTACAAACACTGCGTGAATCCCTGCCCTGCACACCCTATGGGCAGACAAATTTGCAGCAGGATGGACATCCCACAGAGTTTGTCAGCAGCCTGCCCCGTTAACCCCCCTGCTACCAGAGCGTATACATCTCCTGGTCCCCGTTCCGGCTTGCTTCGGGACTCCCGGTGTCTTTATGTGCCGCTCAGCCGTGCCGGGCATCCCCGAAGCAAGCCGGAGCGGGGACCAGGTGATGTATACGCTCCGGCAGTGGGGGGGGGTTTAACGGGGCGGGCTGCTGACAAACTCGCAGCGGCAGTACAGGGACTTCCTGCAGGGGGGTGCGTATAGAGTATGGGCGCTACCCGCAGAGGTGGGGGGTGTATACAGTATAGGGACTACCTGCAAGAAAAAGGGGGGGGGGAAGTATAGAGTATGGGGGCTACCTGCAAGTTGGGGGAGTGTATAGAGTATAGGGGCTAGCCACAGGGGTGGGGAGTGTATAGAGTATGGGGGCTACCTGCAAGTGGGGGGTGTATACAGTATGGGGGCTACCTGAGCGGGGGCGGGGGAGTGTATAAAATATGGGGCTACCTTCAGGGAGGGAGTGTATACAGTATAGGAGTACCTGCAAGGGGAGGGGGGAGTGTATACAGTACGGGGGCATAGAGGTTGTATTTGTTCCAGGTATCTACTACTCTTTCAGTAAAATAATATTTTCTCACATTGCTTCTGATCTTTCCCCCAACTAACCTCTCATTGTGTCCTCTTGTTCTTGAGCTTAGTTTTTTACTAAAAACACTCCCCTCTTGACCCTTCTTCCCTCCTGTAACATACTTAAAGGTTTCCATCATGTCCCCCCTTTCCAGTCTTTCCTCCAGACTATACAGATTCAAATCCTTCAGTCTTTCCTGATATGGTTTATGCCTCACACCCTCCACCATTTTTGTAGCCGTCTTTGGACCCGTTTTATTCTATCAATGTCCTTTTTTAGAGGAGGTCTCAAGAACTGGACACAGTATTCCAGATGTGATGTCACCAGAGCTCTATACAGCGGGATCACAATCTCCCTCTTCCTACTGGTTATACCTCTAGCTATACAGCCCAGCATACATATATATATATATATACTAGAAAATGTACCCGGCGCTGCCCGGGTATAAAGTGTCAGTGTGTTAATTAGATTTGTTCTAAGGTGCCCAGGAGGCAAAGCTAAAGGTATTGTTTCATCTGAGTTAATCAGTGGAATTAGTGTATACCTGTAGTGCATAGTTGGAGGGGTTCTGTATACCCACAATGTATAGTTTTTAGGGGTCTCGCATATCTGTAGTGCATAGTTGGGGGGGCTGTATACCTATAGTGTATAGTTGAGGGAGGTCCTGTATACCTGCAGTGTACAGTTGGTGAAGGTCCTGTATACCTATACTGTATAGTTCGGGGGTCCTGTATACCTGTAGTATATAGTTGGTGCTGTATACCTGTAATGTATAGTTGGTGGAGGTCTTGTATACCTGTAGTTTATAGTTTGAGGGTCCTGGATACCTGTAGTGTATAATTGGTGGAGGTCTTGTATACCTGTAGTATATAGTTCGGGGGTCCTGTATACCTGTAGTAAATAGTTTGAGGGTCCTGTATAACTATAGTATAGAGTTGGTGGAGGTCCTGTATACCTGTAGTGTATAGTTTGGGGTCCAATATACCTGTAGTATATAGCTGGTGGAGTTCCTGTATACCTATAGTATATTTGGGGTCCTGTATACTTGTAGTATAGAGTTGGTGAAGGTGCTGTATACCTGTATTAAAGAGTTGGTTTAGGTCCTGTATACCTGTAGTGTATGGTTTTGAGGTCCTGTATACCTGTAGTGTATAGTTTGGGATCCTATATACCTATAGTATATAGTTGGTGGAGTTCCTGTATACCTGTAGTGTATAGTTTTGGGGTCCTGTATACCTGTAGTGTATAGTTTGGGGTCCTGTATACCTGTAGTATATAGTTGGTGGAGGTCCTGTATACCTGAAGTATATAGTTGGTGGAGGTCCTGTATACCTGTAGTATATAGTTTTGGGGTCCTGTATACCTGTAGTGTAAAGTTTGGGGTCCTGTATACCTGTAGTATATAGTTTTGTAGAGGTCCCGTGCACTTGTAGTGTATAGTTTTGGCGTCCTGTATACCTGTAGTGTCCTGTATACCTGCAGGGTTGTATTTACCCGTATGGCACTGTTATTCAGTCACAGAGTGTCGGTATTGGTCATGTCTGGTATGGGGGTGTTATCCAGTCACAGTATGGCGGTATTGGTCAGGTCTGGTATGGCAGTGTTATCCAGTCACAGTATGGCGGTATTGGTCAGGTCTGGTATGACAGTGTTATCCAGCACAGTATGGCGGTATTGGTCAGGTCTGGTATGGCAGTGTTATCCAGTCACAGTATGGCGGTATTGGTCAGGTCTTATATGACAGTGTTATCCAGGTACAGTATGGCGGTATTGGTCAGGTCTGGTGTGACAGTGTTATCCAGTCACAGTATGGCGGTATTGGTCAGGTCTGGTGTGGCAGTGTTATCCAGTCACAGTATGGCGGTATTGGTCAGGTCTCGTGTGGCAGTGTTATCCAGTCACAGTATGGCGGTATTGGTCAGGTCTGGTGTAGCAGTGTTACCCAGTCACAGTTTGGTATATCTGTTGTGCCCTGTATATACATGTTCTGTATAGATGGAGTAGGGGGTCCTGTATATACATGTCCTGTATAGATGGAGTAGGGGGTCCTGTATATACATGTACTGTATAGATGGAGTAGGGGGTCCTATATATACATGTACTGTATAGATGGAGTAGGGGGTCCTGTATATACATGTACTGTATAGATGGAGTAGGGGGTCCTGTATATACATGTACTGTATAGATGGAGTAGGGGGTCCTGTATATACATGTACTGTATAGATGGAGTAGGGGGTCCTGTATATACATGTACTGTATAGATGGAGTAGGGGGTCCTGTATATACATGTACTGTATAGATGGAGTAGGGGGTCCTGTATACATGTACTGTATAGATGGAGTAGGGGGTCCTGTATACATGTACTGTATAGATGGAGTAGGGGGTCCTGTATATACATGTACTGTATAGATGGAGTAGGGGGTCCTGTATACATGTACTGTATAGATGGAGTAGGGGGTCCTGTATACCTGTACTAGGGGGTCTACCAGTTATTACTGTGGATGTTGTGAGGCAGCTTCCCTAGCAACCATTGCTCCCTGTGAAAATGAAAGCAGTAATCCTATTGGTTGCTAAGGCTCCAACTGCCGTGTCTGCTGCAGCTAATTATATCACCTGTGTTTGCAGTGAGGAGATTTTCCCATTCATCTCTATGAGGCGCCTCTCTTTCCCCTCCCCCTCCCCTCCTGTACATCTGGCGGTTACGGGAACTTCGCAATAACCTTCCCGGGCACCCTATGTATCTGTGTGCCAAATTTGGGGTCAAACGGTTCAGGCGTTTGGAAGTCTATAGAGGACAGACAGACAGAAGGACAGACAGACAGACTTTTATTTTTATGATATAGATAGATATATATATATATATATATATATATATATATATATATATATATATATATATCAGGGGCGTAGCTAGGATTCATGGGGCCCCATAGCAAAAAACTGTACGGGGCCCCATGAATCCTGTACGCTCCCCTACCCCCCCCCTTCCTCGTCAAACAGAGACAATGACGCACATATACACACACAGGGGCACCATTAACATATATATAGATACGCCACTGACATACACACATATATACGCTGTAATGTGATTACACTAGTGCTGATCTATACACCATGAATAGACTGTATACAGGGAAATCATCTCAGTGTAATACGAAATACTCAACCGGAAATAAAAGAAAATGCAGCAGATATTAATGGTGGGTTCTTTTATTAGAGCCCAGCATTAATAGAAGCTGCTGCAGAACATCTTTGGGAGCAAACCTGTCAATCACTTGAGACACTACTGACATACACAAACACACACATATACACCAGTGTTACAGACATTGCTGACATACACACACACACACACATATAGCCACAGATACATACACATACTGACATACACAAACACACACATGTACACCAGTGCTACAGACATTGCTGACACACACACACACACACACATACACACACACACACACACACACACACACACACATATAGCCACAGATACATACACATACTGACATATAAATATATACATAGATACATATATACACACACTGACATATACATATACCCACAGACACATATATACACTCACTGACCGACATACACAGCACTTACAGCTCGCAGGCTTCCCCCCTCCTCCTCCTGTAGTCCGGGCTGATCTTCACATAGAAGTATTCAGGACCTTTGCGTAATGTGACCCAAAGGTCCTTCATCCCTCTCCTGTGCCGTGCAGGACATGGCAGGTCCTGCTCCTCTGTTCAGCCCGCTCACCCGGCACTACAGTGAGGGGGCTGAACAGTGCAGTGGGGGTCCCTCTTCCTCTCTGGACGCCTGGGGGTACAGTGGTCGGTACCTAGCATGAAGGCAGGGCAGGCTTCCTCGGGCCCCCTTCCTGCAGGGGCCCCATAGCAGTCGCCTTCCCTGCCTTCATGGTAGCTACGCCACTGATATATATATATTATATATACACACACACACATCCTTACCTACCAACCCTTCTCCTATGTCACTATCCTTACCTACCAACCCTTCTCCTATGTCACTATCCTTACCCACCAACCCTTCTATGTCACTATCCTTACCCACCAACCCTTCTCCTATGTCACTATCCTTACCCACCAACCCTTCTCCTATGTCACTATCCTTACCTACCAACCCTTCTCCTATGTCACTATCCTTACTCACCAACCCTTCTCCTATATCACTATACTTACCTACCAACCCTTCTCCTATGTCATTATCCTTACCCACCAACCCTTCTCCTATGTCACTATCCTTACCTACCAACCCTTCTTCTATGTCACTATCCTTACCTACCAACCCTTCTCCTATGTCACTATCCTTACCTACCAAACCTTCTCCTATGTCACTATCCTTACCCACCAACCCTTCTCCTTTGTCACTATCCTTATCTACCAACCCTTCTCCTATATCACTAACCTTACCTACCAACCCTTCTCCTATGTCACTATCCTTACCTACCAACCCTTCTCCTATGTCACTATCCTCACCTACCAACCCTTCTCCTATGTCACTATCCTTACCCACCAACCCTTCTCCTATGTCACTATCCTTATCCACCAACCCTTCTCCTATGTCACTATCCTTACCTACCAACCCTTCTCCTATGTCACTATCCTTACCTACCAACCCTTCTCCTATATCACTATCCTTACCCACCAACCCTTCTTCTACATCACTATACTTACCTACCAACCCTTCTCCTATATCACTATCCTTACCTACCAACCCTTCTCCTATGTCACTATCCTTACCTACCAAACCTTCTCCTATGCCACTATCCTTACCTACCAACCCTTCTCCTATGTCACTATCCTTACCTACCAACCCTTCTCCTATATCACTATCCTTACCTACCAACCCTTCTCCTATGTCACTTACAAACATATTAAAAAGAATAGGACCCAGAACAGACCCTTGTGGCACACCACGTGTAACCAGTCTCTGCTCGGAATATTCACCATTAACAACAACCCTCTGATATCTCTCCTTCAGCCAACCACAAATCCACTGAACTATCCAGGGATTAAGTCCAATTTTCTCCAACTTCTCTATCAGCTCTTTATGGAGAACTGTATCTGCGGCTTTGCTGAAGTCCAGATAGGCCATATCCCCGGCACCTTCATCCAGCACTTTTGTGGCATAATCAAAGAAATCAATGAGATTAGTCTGACATGATCGGCCCTCAGTAAAGCCATGCTGGTTTAGATCCATCAAATTGTTGATTCTTAGGTGATCCATTATCTTCTTTTTTAGAAGAGTTTCCATCATTTTCACTACTACAGATGTCAGGCTCACTGGCCTGTAGTTACTGGGCTCTTCTCTACTCCCCTTCTTGTGGATTGGTATAACATTGGCTGTTCTCCAATCATCGGGGACATCTGTTAGCAGGGATTGATTATACAGATCTGTCACGGGGCAACAATCACAAATCCGAGTTCTTTAAGAACCCTGGGATGGACGCCATCTGGACCCATCGCCTTATTCAGGCTCTGTATATAACACTGCCAATGTTGTATATAACCAGGCTGTACTGTATATAACACTGCCAATGTTGCATATAACCAGGCTCTGTATATAACACTACCAATGTTGCATATAACCAGGCTGTATCTTACACTGACAATGTTGCATATAACCAGACTGTCAGTGTTGTATATAACCAGGCTCTGTATATACAGTAAAACTGCCAATGTTGTATTTAACCAGGCTCTGTACACAGTCTGATCACATGACATCTCAGTTTGGCTTTTAGGATGTTTAAAGTTTTTAGTTTATTTCTAATGTGCATAAGCTACAATTTACATGAACAGTGCAGAACTGTCAGGTATATAGGAGTATATAGGGCTCCTGGAGATTTCCCCTTAAACAAAAAAAAAACAAAAACAAGGTCATAGATTAGATTCCTGGGCGACCTTGGAACAAATCTAATTAACACACTGACACTAGGAGATCCACTTCAGGCTGGGGCTCAGGACTGCATCAGGGGACAGGACTGTGGGGGAAATCTCTCCATAGCCTTTACCCCTCTCTCCCCGAAACAAAAAGGGAGATTGGGGCGCTTTCTAGTGTAGTATCTAAGCACAATTCAATGAGGGCTACAAGTGGTGAACAGCAATATGCTCACCTGGGTGAACTGTGCTAAACATAGGCACAAGTCTCTTGTATGGCTTAAAAAGAACACCGCTGCCAGCTCCGGGTGTCTCGAGGTCAAGCCAAGAGATAGCATAGGGAGTAAAAGCATAGGGAGTAAAAGTGAAGGTTTCCCAGCAGTAGCCATCTGGGACAGGATAACCCTTTGATGAGTCAGGTGGCATACAAGAGAGTAACAGGTGCCGCCCAATATATTACTATGGGTGGTGTAGTACAGTGATTATTAGTGCAACGAGTTTCTTTTTTATTATAGAGCCAAAACGCATTGCACTAATAAATTATCACTGTACTACACCACCCGTAGTAATATATTGCGCGGCACCTGTTACTCTCTTGTGATTTTCACTTCCTGATTGGTCCATGCTGAACACACGCCCCTTTCTCAGTGCGGTCATGTGACCACACAGACCTCTGACAGCAGATCTGCTTCTCTAGTCTAGCCTGTTGTACTACACTACTGCATTATGGGGATCTGCAGCTCCATCCTGTATTTACAAGCTGCTGCTGCGTTATCAGGATTATCTAGTTACTATACACCACATGCTGATTGCTATACTGTACAGTAACTTATAATATTACATATTCAGCTTTCTAAATGTTTGTTTCGTCAGTATTAAATGTTATACAGAATAAGGCTATGTTCACACTATGTATCTGTGCGGCTGTATTTTTTACGCGGCTGGAAATGTGCGGCTGAAACTACGGCCGTGGGAAAAAATAGACATGCGGCTAAAAACATACGGTCATTTACTTGGAAATCTGGTTCAACGAAAAATAACAAATAAAATCTTTAGAAAGTGATGCAAACACCTCTGGATGCATCTGGGAAAGCAGGGAAACAGTTTACAGGAATCGCTATTACCAGGGTTTGCGATCCTCTGCACTAATGCCGATGTCTCTCATGGTTAATCTATTAAAATAATAAAACACATTTTCTTTGTAATAAAGTCCCTTTCATTGTTCAATAATTAAATTTAAACAAATCCATCATTTTGCAATTAAATATACTGTTAAAATAAATATATATATAAATAAATGTATATTTATATATATATTTATTTTTTGACAAATAAAAAATTTTTTTCCACTTGTGTCTTGTCTTTATTTCTTTACTTTATAGACTTAGTAGTGGAAGCCGTCTAATAGACGGAATCCATTACTAAGTTGGGGCCTAGTGTTAGCCGGTATAAAATGGCTAACACTAACCCCCCATTATTACCCCAGTACCCAATGCCACCAGGGGTACTGGGAAGAGCCGGGTGCCAGTGGTCTCCTGGACCGGGCGGCAGCAGGCTGGTAAGATTTAGGCTGGGGAGGGCCTAAACCAATGGCTCTTCCCACCCTGGTGTTACCAGGCTGCTGTCGCTTGTTTTTTAACCCGGCTGGTTATAAAAATAGGGGGGACCCTATGTGTTTTTTTTTTTTTAATAAATAATTAAAAAAAACGCATAGGGTCCCCCCTATTTCTATAACCAGCCGGGTTAAAAACCAAGCAACAGCAGCCTGGTAACACCAGGGTGGGAAGAGCCATTGGTTTAGGCCCTCCCCAGCCTAAATATTACCAGCCTGCTGCCACCCCAGTCCAGGAGCGCCAATTTTGACGCTCCGGGACCACTGGCACCCGGCTCTTCCCAGTACCCCTGGTGGCATTGGGTACTGGGGTAATAATAGGGGGTTAGTGTTAGCCATTTTATACCGGCTAACACTAGGCCCCAACTTAGTAATGGATTCTGTCTATTAGACGGCTTCCACTACTAAGTCTAGAAAGTAAAGAAATAAAGACAAGACACAAGTGAACATTTTTTTTTATTCAAATAAAAACACCCCCACACCCCTCATTGACCATTTTATAAAAAAAAACACACCAAACAACCGCTGGTCATCGACGTAGTCCACCGAATCCGACGTAATCCACACAACACCCATCATTGTGAGCGGTGTTGTGCTCCTTACAGTATGCAGCATCTTTACAGATCGCTGCTTACAGTCTGACCCCAAGGGGTTAAGGGAGGATGCATTGCATCCCCCTTAACCCCTTGGGGGCCAGACTGATGTCAGACTGCACCCATCCCAGTAAGGAAGGGGTTAAGTGACCCCCCTTCCTTACTGGGAGGGGTGCAGTGCTGGGGAGGGGGTGGGGAGAGCTCTATACTCACCCCGATGTGTCCTCTTCGCTGGTCCGCAGCACAATGAAGTCACTGTACTGCGGACCGGCTCATTATATGTGCGCTCAGCCGATCAGCCAATCAGCTGAGCGCACATATAATTCAAAATGTTTCTTCTAATAATGCTATTGTGATAACATAATTAGAAGAAACATTTGATGTTTTAATTAAAGTGTTGATTAGTACAGAATGCTCTATTACCGGCAATATGAATTAACGGCTTAATGGAGCTTCCTGTACTAATTAATATTTAATTAATAAAACACATTTTTGTTGAAATAAAATCAGTTTCGTTGTTCAATAATTTATCCATAATTTAATCCATTCTTGTGCAATTAAATATACTAAAAAAAAAAAAAAAAAAATTATATATAAATTATATATATATATATATATATATATATACATATATATATACACATATATATATACACACACACATTTATTTATATATATATATATATTTATTTTAACAGTATATTTAATTGCAGAATGATGGATTCGTTAGAATTAAATTATCGAACAAAGAAAGGGACTTTAATAATATTACAAAGAAAATGTGTTTTATTAATTTAATATATTAACTATTAGAGGCATCGGCATTCTGCATTATTGCCGGCTCATACATAGTGTGCACTGTGCAGCCGTATATCGTATACTTTCCAGCGTACGCATGAACCGGAAAAATACGGCCGATGATTTACAGCCCACAATACAGCCGCACAGATACATAATGTGAACATAGTAGGGCTGGGCGGTATACCGCAAAAATACCGATACCGTCACTGGAGTCGGTTAACCGACCTCAACTTAGCCAGGACGGTATCTGCGGTATTTTTGTACTTCCATCTTCCTTTCAGAGCGCCCTCTCCCCTCTCCTGTCCCGTCAGAGTGCTCCCGCACACACGCGCACTGCTCGGCATTAGCGGTGCACGTTATGTGCATGGACGCCGGCATCAGAGCGCGAGGTGGGGGAGGAGGAGGAGGAGCAGCAGAAGCAGAAGCAGGGTCCAGGTGAGAATGCCCGCCCCCGCCACAAGTCCCGTCCGAGCGCCCGATCTCCCCACCCGTCTGGTCCCACCTCACCCGTCCGAGGCCCTCACCCCACTGGTCCGGTCCCGTCCGAGGCCTCCCCACCTTACCTCACCCGTCCGAGGCCCCCCACCGGTCTGGTCTCATCTGAGCGCCCCCCACATCCGGCCGGCAAGTGCTGCACATGTGTGTGTGCAGGGACGCCGGCATTTCAGAGCTGGAGCAGCAGCTGACCTGTAGTCCTCTCAGTAAACAGTACAAGGCTAGGAGGAATGGATGGACTGCAGCAGACAGGATGTCACACACAGCAATGTCTCCTACAGCTTATCCTGCCTGCTGCAGCCCATCCATTCCTCCTAATTTACAGCCTTGTACTGTTACTGAGGGAACTACAGTCATACATACACGTCTATCCACCCCCTGTATAGTAGCACATCCCTGTCCCCCCGTACAGTCATAGACCCCTGTCCACCATCCCCCTGTATAGTCATACACCCCTATCCCCCCCCCCTGTATAGTCATACACCCCTGTCCGCCCCCCCTGTATAGTCATACACCCCTATCCCCCCCCCTGTATAGTCATACACCCCTGTCGGCCCCCCTGTATAGTCATACACCCCTATCCCCCCCCCTGTATAGTCATACACCCCTGTCCGCCCCCCCCGTATAGTCATACACCCCTGTCCGCCCCCCCCATATAGTCATACACCCCTGTCCGCCCCCCCTGTATAGTCATACACCCCTGTCCGCCCCCCCTGTATAGTCATACACCCCTGTCCGCCCCCCCTGTATAGTCATACACCCCTGTCCGCCCCCCCTGTATAGTCATACACCCCTGTCCGCCCCCCCTGTATAGTCATACACCCCTGTCCGCCCCCCCTCTATAGTCATACACCCCTGTCCGCCCCCCCTCTATAGTCATACACCCCTGTACAGTCATACACCCCTGTCCGCCCCCCCTGTATAGTCATACACCCCTGTCCGCCCCCCCTGTATAGTCATACACCCCTGTCCGCCCCCCCTGTATAGTCATACACCCCTGTCCGCCCCCCCTGTATAGTCATACACCCCTGTCCGCCCCCCCTGTATAGTCATACACCCCTGTCCGCCCCCCCCTGTATAGTCATACACCCCTGTCCGCCCCCCCTGTATAGTCATACACCCCTGTCCGCCCCCCCTGTATAGTCATACACCCCTGTCCGCCCCCCCCCTGTATAGTCATACACCCCTGTCCGCCCCCCCTCTATAGTCATACACCCCTGTACAGTCATACACCCCTGTCCGCCCCCCCTGTGTAGTCATACACCCCCTAATAATGACAAATGATAATAATAATGATGATGATGATAGACTAACCACGGCTTGCTGCTCAGTGAGCTTTTTTACTTTTTTGATATTAAGTATGGCAAGTGGGTGTGGTTTGCATAGCAAGTGGGTGTGGTTTGCAAAAAGGGGCGTGCCATAATTATCGTTCAGTTATCGTTACCGCCGCTACATGTGCGATAAACCGCGATATTGATTTAGGCCCATATCGCCCAGCCCTAGAACGTAGCCTAAAAAATGATTTTTGGGGTGTGGAACCAATTGTTGGCATTTCAATGATTTCTTATGGGAAAATTTGCTATATAAATATACACCACCCCACGGTATATTATGACTGTATACATACCCCATGATATAATATCACCGGGCAGGGACTTTTCACCTTTACCATTAGACTCACCTGCAAGCCAAATATCATTAAAATTTAGTACCCCCTGCCCAACCACAACACCTGTCTATTCATATGCTCCCTGACCAATCATATACAATGGTGCCTTGGATTACGAGTATAGTACGTTCCGGGACCGCGCTTGTAATCCAAATCCACTCTTACACCAAGGCACATTTTCTGCATATATATCTTATGGAAAAATTGGTTCCGCAGCCCAAATATACTGATTATTTATTCGGAATAAAATGTAGAACAGATGGAACAATGAGAAGCAGCTGAATCTGTGATATTATAAGTTACTGTACAGTATAGCAGCATGTGGTATATAATGTATAGTAACTGTATAACCCTGATAACACAGCAGCAGCTGGATATGTGATATATAAGTTACTGTACAGAATAGCAGCATGTGGTATATAATGTATAGTAACTGTATAACCCTGATAACACAGCAGCTGGATATGTGATATATAAGTTACTGTACAGTATAGCAGCATGTGGTATATAATGTATAGTAACTGTATAACCCTGATAACACAGCAGCTGGATATGTGATATATAAGTTACTGTACAGTATAGCAGCATGTGGTGTATAATGTATAGTAACTGTATAACCCTGATAACACAGCAGCTGGATATGTGATATATAAGTTACTGTACAGTATAGCAGCATGTGGTGTATAATGTATAGTAACTGTATAACCCTGATAACACAGCAGCTGGATATGTGATATATAAGTTACTGTACAGTATAGCAGCATGTGGTATATAATGTATAGTAACTGTATAACCCTGATAACACAGCAGCAGCTGGATATGTGATATATAAGTTACTGTACAGTATAGCAGCATGTGGTGTATAATGTATAGTAACTGTATAACCCTGATAACACAGCAGCTGGATATGTGATATATAAGTTACTGCACAGTATAGCAATCAGCATGTGGTGTATAATGTATAGTAACTGTATAACCCTGATAACACAGCAGCTGGATATGTGATATATAAGTTACTGTACAGTATAGCAGCATGTGGTATATAATGTATAGTAACTGTATAACCCTGATAACACAGCAGCAGCTGGATATGTGATATATAAGTTACTGTACAGTATAGCAGCATGTGGTATATAATGTATAGTAACTGTATAACCCTGATAACACAGCAGCTGGATATGTGATATATAAGTTACTGTACAGTATAGCAGCATGTGGTATATAATGTATAGTAACTGTATAACCCTGATAACACAGCAGCTGGATATGTGATATATAAGTTACTGTACAGTATAGCAGCATGTGGTGTATAATGTATAGTAACTGTATAACCCTGATAACACTGCAGCTGGATATGTGATATATAAGTTACTGTACAGTATAGCAATCAGTATGTGGTGTATAATGTATAGTAACTGTATAACCCTGATAACACTGCAGCTGGATATGTGATATATAAGTTACTGTACAGTATAGCAATCAGTATGTGGTGTATAATGTATAGTAACTGTATAACCCTGGTAACACAGCAGCTGGATATGTGATATATAAGTTACTGTACAGTATAGCAATCAGCATATGGTATATAATGTATAGTAACTGTATAACCCTGATAACACAGCAGCAGCTGGATATGTGATATATAAATTACTGTACAGTATAGGAATCGGCATGTGGTATATAATGTATAGTAACTGTATAACCCTGATAACACAGCAGCTGGATATGTGATATATAAGTTACTGTACAGTATAGTAGCATGTGGTATATAATGTATAGTAACTGTATAACCCTGATAACACAGCAGCTGGATATGTGATATATAAGTTACTGTACAGTATAGCAGCATGTGGTGTATAATGTATAGTAACTGTATAACCCTGATAACACTGCAGCTGGATATGTGATATATAGTTACTGTACAGTATAGCAATCAGCTTATGGTATATAATGTATAGTAACTGTATAACCCTGATAACACAGCAGCAGCTGGATATGTGATATATAAATTACTGTACAGTATAGGAATCGGCATGTGGTATATAATGTATAGTAACTGTATAACCCTGATAACACAGCAGCTGGATATGTGATATATAAGTTACTGTACAGTATAGTAGCATGTGGTATATAATGTATAGTAACTGTATAACCCTGATAACACAGCAGCTGGATATGTGATATATAAGTTACTGTACAGTATAGCAGCATGTGGTGTATAATGTATAGTAACTGTATAACCCTGATAACACAGCAGCTGGATATGTGATATATAAGTTACTGTACAGTATAGCAGCATGTGGTATATAATGTATAGTAACTGTATAACCCTGATAATACAGCAGCAGCTGGATATGTGATATAAGTTACTGTACACTATAGCAGCATGTGGTGTATAATGTATAGTAACTGTATAACCCTGATAACAGCAGCAACTGGATATGTGATATATAAGTTACTGTACAGTATAGCAGCATGTGGTATATAATGTATAGTAACTGTATAACCCTGATAACACTGCAGCTGGATATGTGATATATAAGTTACTGTACAGTATAGCAATCGGCATGTGGCATATACTGTATAGTAAGTGTATAACCCTGATAACACTGCAGCTGGATATGTGATTTATAAGTTACTGTATAGTATAGCAATCAGCATGTGGTATATAATGTATAGTAACTGTATAACCCTGATAGCACAGCAGCTGGATATGTGATATATAAGTTACTGTACAGTATAGCAGCATGTGGTATATAATGTATAGTAACTGTATAACCCTGATAACACAGCAGCTGGATATGTGATATATAAGTTACTGTACAGTATAGCAGCATGTGGTATATAATGAATAGTAACTGTATAACCCTGATAACGCAGCAGCAGCTTGTAGATACAGGATGGAGCTGCAGATCCCCATAATGCAGTAGTGTAGTACAACAGGCTAGAATAGAGAAGCAGGGCTGCTGTCAGAGGTCTGTGTGGTCACACGACAGCAATGGGGAAGGGGGGGGTGTTCAGCATGTATCAATCCCAAAGTGAGAATCACAGCTGGGCAGAAAGACAGTGACAGAAACCTTTCTACACAGCAGTGTGAATGGCACATTATAGCAGCAGTGTGTATAGCCGATTGTGAGTGCAAGCACAGTATAGCAGCAGTGTGTATAGCTGACTGTGAGTGCAGGCACATTATAGCAGCAGTGTGTATAGCGGAGTGTAAGAGCAGGCACATTATAGTAGGGTTGGAGAGGATGGGAAACACAAGGGCTGACAGAGACTGCAGGGAGCATGGAGGAATAAGCAGGGCATATGTGGGCACATAAATGCAGCACTCTCTGTCCAGAGAGAGGGGTAACAGCTATGAGGAGATTACAGACAGACACAGTCCTGTCCCCTGATGCAAGCCCCAGCCTGAAGTGGATCTGCTATGATTTGTAAGGTGAGGGAGACTTCCTGGGTCAGTGTACAGGGCTGTAGACCCCGCTATGAAGACCATGCCCCTCCCCCACAGTACAGGGAGCTCTTACACCAAGTTACAATTTTGATAAACTGTGAGCTCTTCTTGCAAAACGCTCTTAATCCAAGTTACTCTTAAATCAAGGTACCACTGTATATCCCCCTCCTGATCATATACCCATTGTGGACATGTCACTGGTAAAGTGCTCGAGGGGATGTACATCTCACCCAGGTTGATACATAGTGTGAGATGGTGAGTCCAGGAGGCATCTGTGCTCAGCAGTGTTATGCTGCTGAGCTATTATTTATTATTGCCGGGCCTGGACTTACATGGAATGGCAGGTAGGTTTTGGTAGTGGGACTTGCCATTCCCTCCCCCTCGATCCAGTGTGGGTTTTGGGATCAGGTGAGCTCTGATCCCAATCAGCCTGAGAAGGCAAAAGGTGTGCTCAGTGTACAGGTCCTGGCTCTCAGTCAGGAGTGAACAGCCTGCAGGCTGGGTTTGCTGCGAGCAAAGGATACTGTCGCTGCTGGGGGGCTTACTCAGCGACTCTGCTTACCAAGTGCCAGATAGGTGACCGGTTGTTAGTAAGTGCCCGGACGGGCAGGACCTTTTGTTTTGTTTGTTCTGAAAAGCACGGTATTGCTATTTTTCTGTTATGGACTGTTTATGATACAAATAAACACCAAGCTGTTTTTTATAAGTCCAAGTTTGCTGACTGAACTGTGTCCAAACACACCATCCCCCGGGAAGATCCCTACAATTGGTGCTGCGGAGCGGGCAAAACGGTTGCTAGGGGCAACGGTGTGCATCAACTTGGCTACAGCTGCTTATGTCCTGGGTGAAGGCTGCGGCTTCACTCCAAAAACAGACAAGCAACATGGAGGAGATGATGAAGCAGTTAATGCAAGTGAGTCTGCAACAGCAACAAGCTCTGACAGACGCTAACCTGCGCCATGAGCAGGCTCTGACAGCCGCTAACCTGCGCCACGAGCAGGCTAATCGGCAGCAACAACAGGCTCTGACAGATGCGAATATGCGCCACGAACAAGCGATGGCCCAACAACAGAGACTTATTGAGCACCTGATAGCAAAGCAAGAGGCGTCTGCAGGTGCTAATCCCCAGCTGGTGGCAGCAGCCGCGCCAGAGACTTTGTCTGTGAGAAGAGCCGTGCAGCGTGCGCTGCAAAAGATGACTGCTGATGACGATGTTGAGGCCTACTTAACTGTCTTTGAGCGTGTGGCTGAGCGAGAAAGGTTGCCATCCACTGAGTGGGCAGAGGTCATTGCTCCCTATTTAACAGGCGAACCTCAAAAGGCCTATTATGACCTCAGTGAGCAAGAGGTCAAAGACTATCCTCGGCTAAAAGCAGAGATACTCGCCCGACTAGGAGTTACTGCTGCTGTCCGTGCCCGGAGGGTCCGCAACTGGAGCTACAGTCTGGACAAGTCAGCGAGGTCCCAGATGTATGACCTGATTCATCTGGCAAGAAAGTGGTTGGAGCCAGATACCTCTACTCCTGCCCAGATCCTAGAGAGGGTCGTGATGGATCGCTACCTCCGTGCACTTCCTGCTGATCTGCAACGCTTGGTGGGACAAGGCGACCCTAGGAGTGCCGACGAACTCGTCAGCCTTGTGGAGAGGTTCCAGGCGACCGAGGACTACCTCCGTGATGTTCCTACAGCACCGTCACCTCCCCGGAGTGCCAGATCTGTGCCGTCAGCTGGTAAGAGACTTCCATCTATTGGGGGAGTGTGGAGGGGTGCTGATAGAGGGAAGAGCGCTCAGGAGGTGTCTCAGGGGCAAAAGACTGGTGGTGGTCCCCGGTGGCTAAGTGGCCCTAAAAAGGACTCCCTGCCAAGGAGACCAGGCCCTATCCAGTGCTGGAGATGCCATGAGACGGGACATATGTCTGCCCATTGCCCTCTTACCACTGAGCCCATGGAGTGTGACGCTAGCCGGCGTCAGTCGCTATTTGCGGAGCCGTCTTTTGTTGCAGTCACTGGACTAGAGACTGAACCACAAGTCTGCAACATTACTGTAAATGACTTCCCTGTTAAGGCGTTGCTGGACTCAGGAAGCCTTGTCACCCTGGTGCATGCCAGCCTGGTGGCTGGGGACTTTGTGCCAAAAAGACATATGAGTGTGGTGTGCATACATGGTGATACAAAGGTTTACCCTATAATACTGGCTAATGTCGGGACTGAACTAGGCGCTGTACAGTATGAAGTGGGTGTGGTTAAAAACCTTATGCATAATGTGATATTGGGGCGTGATTTTCCATTGTTCTGGGCTCTATGGGGAAAACAACAATCCCCTGAAAGGAGTGAGGAGACCCCTAAGTCTATTGCATTACCCACGGTAACTGATAAAAATGTACAGGATGAAAATGATGCTTTTCCTTTGCAGGTCCTGGCTGGTGAGGAAGAGGCTCCTCCCACTGCGCAGAATGTTCCAGACTTAGAGGTGTCTAGGGATAATTTTGGTACTGCACAATTACAGGACCCCACTCTCAAAAATGCGAGAGAGCAGGTCACTGTTATGAATGGGGTACCTCAGGAACCAGAAGCTGAGAAAAAATTTCCACATTTTTCTATGACTAATGATCTCTACTACAGAGTCACTAAAATTAATGATGAGGTGGTGGAACAGCTTCTGGTGCCTAAGTCGTACCGGCGTCAGGTACTCGACATGGCCCATAATCATGTCCTTGGGGGACACTTGGGGACAGATAAAACACAGGAGAGAGTCCTCCAGAGGTTTTATTGGCCTGCGATTTATGCTGACATAAAAAAATACTGTGAGTCGTGCCCCACATGTCAGCTTAGCGCTCCAGTGTCGCATTTTCGCAGTCCTTTGGTCCCACTCCCCATCATAGAGGTACCTTTTGACCGGATCGCAATGGACTTGGTGGGTCCCATTGTAAAGTCGGCTAGGGGACACCAGTACATTCTAGTTGTGTTGGACTACGCGACCCGCTATCCTGAGGCTGTACCCCTAAGAAACACTGCCTCTAAAACCATTGCACGGGAATTGTTTTATATGTTTTCCAGGGTGGGGATCCCCAAGGAAATCTTGACCGACCAAGGTACCCCATTTGTGTCAAAGGTAATGAAAGAGCTATGCAAACTGTTTAAAATCTCACACCTACGTACCTCTGTATATCACCCACAGACAGACGGGTTAGTGGAGAGGTTTAATAAAACCCTGAAACATATGTTAAAAAAAGTGGTGGAAAAGGATGGTCGTGATTGGGATCACTTACTACCCTACCTGATGTTTTCTATTAGGGAAGTACCCCAAGCGTCCACAGGGTTCTCTCCCTTCGAATTAGTCTATGGTCGTCACCCTAGGGGTTTGTTGGATATAGCGAAAGAGACATGGGAAAGTGAGTCCACCCCATACAAGAGTGTTATAGAGCATGTAGCACAAATGCAGGACCGTATAGCCACTGTAATGCCCCTAGTAAGGGAACACCTCCAGAGGGCGCAAGAGGGCCAAAGCAGAATTTACAATCGTTCTGCAAGAATCAGGACATTTAGCCCAGGTGACCGGGTACTCATACTTGTTCCCACGGTAGAAAGCAAATTCTTAGCAAAGTGGCAGGGTCCCTATGAAATTGTAGAGAAGATCAGTGAGGTCAACTACAGGGTACACCAACCAGGTAGAAGGAAGCCTTTTCAAGTTTATCACATAAACTTGATCAAGCCCTGGAAAGACAGGGAATCCTTGGTGGCGACAAATCCTGTTGGTCATCTGTCACCACCAATCCCTCTGGTCAGGATTGGTGACACCCTATCGGTGTCCCAGAAGCAGGAAGCTAAGGAGTTCCTGCAGAAAAATAAAAACAAGTTTTCTGACCTACCAGGGCGTACGCATCTCATTAGTCACCATATTGAAACTGAGCCTAGAAGCAGAGTAAACCTTAAGCCCTATAGGATACCAGAAGCCCGGAGGGAGGCGGTATCATCCGAGGTAAAACGTATGCTTGACCTAGGAGTCATTGAGGTGTCCCAGAGCGAGTGGTCCAGCCCGATTGTGTTAATCCCAAAGCCCAATGGAACTTGGAGGTTCTGTAATGACTTTAGAAAGTTAAATGAGATCTCCAAGTTCGATGCCTACCCCATGCCCAGGGTAGATGAGTTGATAGAAAGGATGGGTAATGCCAGGTACATAACTACCCTTGATCTTACTAAGGGCTACTGGCAGATCCCCCTCACTCCTGAGGCTAGAGAGAAGACTGCGTTCTCCACCCCTGATGGGCTCTTCCAATATGTAGTGATGCCATTCGGGTTACATGGAGCCCCTGCCACTTTTCAGAGGTTGATGGACTTGATCCTGCGACCACATCGTGATTACTCCGCTGCCTACCTCGATGATGTGGTCATTTTTAGCCCGGATTGGGAAAGTCACCTCTGTAAGGTCCAGGCGGTGTTAGATGCCATAAGTGATGCGGGGTTAACCATCAATGCAGAGAAGTGTGCACTAGCCTTAGAGGAGGCCAAATACTTGGGCTACATTATTGGGAGGGGGTTAGTGAAACCACAACTAAATAAAATCGAGGCAATACAGAATTGGCCTCAACCCCTCACAAAGAAACAGGTCAGAGCTTTCCTGGGTATTACGGGCTATTACCGTAGGTTTGTGCCAAATTTTGCCTCAGTTGCAGCCCCACTAACTGACCTGACAAAGGGTGCGAAGTCCGCAATGGTGACATGGACTCCAGAGGCCGAGAAGGCTTTTCAAAGCCTCAAGTCTGCCCTGTGCCAACAGCCTGTGCTAGTTACCCCTGACTTTAGGCGAGAGTTTCTAGTACAGACAGATGCCTCTAACACAGGGTTAGGTGCCGTCCTCTCACAGGTCGTGAATGGCGAGGAGCACCCGGTGATGTACTTAAGTAGGAAGCTATCCCCGGCCGAGAAAAACTATGCCATAGTTGAGCGAGAATGTCTGGCAGTGAAGTGGGCCCTAGAATCCCTGAGGTACTACTTACTAGGCAGGAGGTTTAAGTTAGTGACAGACCATGCCCCCCTAACATGGATGAAAATAAACAAGGAGAAGAATGCAAGGGTGACTAGGTGGTTTCTGTCCCTACAAAACTTTAATTTCACTGTGGAACACCGGCCAGGGAAATTACAGGCGAATGCTGACGCCCTATCAAGGGTACACTGCCTGTGGGGACAATACGCTCAGCCCTCCGGTCTGAAGAAGAGGGGGGGGATATGTGGACATGTCACTGGTAAAGTGCTCGAGGGGATGTACATCTCACCCAGGTTGATACATAGTGTGAGATGGTGAGTCCAGGAGGCATCTGTGCTCAGCAGTGTTATGCTGCTGAGCTATTATTTATTATTGCCGGGCCTGGACTTACATGGAATGGCAGGTAGGTTTTGGTAGTGGGACTTGCCATTCCCTCCCCCTCGATCCAGTGTGGGTTTTGGGATCAGGTGAGCTCTGATCCCAATCAGCCTGAGAAGGCAAAAGGTGTGCTCAGTGTACAGGTCCTGGCTCTCAGTCAGGAGTGAACAGCCTGCAGGCTGGGTTTGCTGCGAGCAAAGGATACTGTCGCTGCTGGGGGGCTTACTCAGCGACTCTGCTTACCAAGTGCCAGATAGGTGACCGGTTGTTAGTAAGTGCCCGGACGGGCAGGACCTTTTGTTTTGTTTGTTCTGAAAAGCACGGTATTGCTATTTTTCTGTTATGGACTGTTTATGATACAAATAAACACCAAGCTGTTTTTTATAAGTCCAAGTTTGCTGACTGAACTGTGTCCAAACACACCATCCCCCGGGAAGATCCCTACACCATATATCAGAATCAGGCCGGGGCATATATATGTGGTCAGGCAGCGGATATATAGGATCACATTGTCCAAACACTCACCATAAGTTTATTGATATGTGCTCTACCCAAGCATATATCCCCCCCCCCCACACACACACCCCAAGCGAGACAAAGGGAGATACAGAGCCAACGCTGTATAACAGGAAGGGATAACATGTAGGGTGTGTACAGGGACATGACACGGGGTAGGGGATGAGGGTAACATGGGGTCATGAATTCCTCCAATCAGTGGTCATAAAGAGTCTGCAATGTTCTCATGTTCTGAAAATTTAATCAGTAGGAAACAAGCAGAATGACAACCCGTGACCATATAAATCCAGCACAGGACACCCAGCTCTGCATGCAGAGAGAATGATGGGAGTTGTCTCACCTGGAGCAGGAGTAGCAGACACAGGAGCACAGGAAGCATGGAGGCTCCTGCCCTTGTCTCCATTCAGAGGGATGTCAGCAGCAGACAATGGATGGCTGCCCAGATGTGTGCAGCTGTCAGTCAGGAGTCACATGGGGGCAGCGGGGGTCGGTGGAGGCTGAGGACAGGGGGCTGCAGGGATTACCCGCCTCTCAGATGAAGCTACGGAAAGCCTTATTCCAGGAGCAGGAGATGAATGTGCTAAAGCAGCTGAGCGTCTCCTCCCTGCCCCCCCATTAAGCATCAATGTAAGGACCAGAAATGAGAGCCCTCCCCGTGATGACGTCACTCGCTGCCAGGCACAGCAATGCAAGCAGGACTGTGTACCAGGCACTGCACACCTCCTCATCACATCTCACTGTATACCAGGCACTGCACACCTCCTCATCACATCTCACTGTATACTAGGCACTGCGCACCTCCCCATCACATCTCACTGTATACCAGGCACTACACACCTCCCCATCACATCTCACTGTATACTAGGCACTGCACGCCTCCCCATCACATCTCACTGTATACCAGGCACTACACACCTCCCCATCACATCTCACTGTATACCAGGCACTGCACACCTCCCCATCACATCTCACTGTATACCAGGCACTGCACACCTCCTCATCACATCTCACTGTATACCAGGCACTGCATACCTCCCCATCACATCTCACTGTATACCAGGCACTGCACACCTCCTCATCACATCTCACTGTATACCAGGCACTGCACACCTCCCCATCACATCTCACTGTATACCAGGCACTGCGCACCTCCTCATCACATCTCACTGTATACCAGGCACTGCACACCTCCCCATCACATCTCACTGTATACTAGGCACTGCGCACCTCCCCATCACATCTCACTGTATACCAGGCACTGCACACCTCCTCATCATATCTCACTGTATACCAGGCACTGCACACCTCCCCATCACATCTCACTGTATACCAGGCACTGCACACCTCCTCATCACATCTCACTGTATACCAGGCACTGCATACCTCCCCATCACATCTCACTGTATACCAGGCACTGCACACCTCCTCATCACATCTCACTGTATACCAGGCACTGCACACCTCCTCATCACATCTCACTGTATACCAGGCACTGCACACCTCCTCATCACATCTCACTGTATACTAGGCACTGCACACCTCCCCATCACATCTCACTGTATACCAGGCACTGCGCACCTCCCCATCACATCTCACTGTATACCAGGCACTGCACACCTCCCCATCACATCTCACTGTATACCAGGCACTGCACACCTCCTCATCACATCTCACTGTATACCAGGCACTGCGCACCTCCCCATCACATCTCACTGTATACCAGGCACTGCACACCTCCTCATCACATCTCACTGTATACCAGGCAATGAACACCTCCCCATCACATCTCACTGTATACCAGGTACTACACACCTCCCCATCACATCTCACTGTATACCAGGCACTACGCACCTCCCCATCACATCTCACTGTATATCAGGCACTGCACACCTCCCCATCACATCTCACTGTACACCAGGCACTGCACTCCTCACCATCTCACTGTATACTAGGCACTGTACACCTCCACATCACATCTCACTCTATACCAGGCACTGTACACCTCCCCATCACATCTCACTCTATACCAGGCACTGTACACCTCCCCATCACATCTCACTGTATACCAGGCACTGTACACCTCCCCATCTCACTGTATAGCAGGCACTACACACCTCCTCATCACATCTCACTGTATACCAGGCACTGCGCACCTCCCAATCACATCTCACTGTATACCTGGAACTACACAACTCCTCATCTCACTGTATACCAGGCACTGCACGCCTCCTCATCTCACTATATACCAGGCACTGCACACCTCCCCATCACATCTCACTGTATACCAGGCACTGCACACCTCCCCATCACATCTCACTATATACCAGGGACTGCACACCTCCCCATCACATATCACTGTATACCAGGCACTGCACGCCTCCTCATCACATCTCACTGTATACCAGACACTACACGCCTCCTCATCGCATCTCACTGTATACCAGGCACTGCGCACCTCATCACATCTCACTGTATACCAGGCACTGCACGCCTCCTCATCTCACTGTATACTAGGCACTGCACACCTCCCCATCACATCTCACTGTATACCAGGCACTGCACTCCTACCCATCACATCTCACTGTATACCGGGCACTGCACTCCTCACCATCTCACTGTATACTAGGCACTGTACACCTCCCCATCACATCTCACTGTATACCAGGCACTACGCCCCTCCCCATTACATCTCACTGTATATCAGGCACTGCACACCTCCCCATCACATCTCACTGTACACCAGGCACTGCACTCCTCACCATCTCACTGTATACTAGGCACTGTACACCTCCCCATCACATCTCACTGTATACCAGGCACTGTACACCTCCCCATCTCACTGTATACCAGGCACTGCACACCTCCCAATCACATCTCACTGTATACCAGGCACTGCACGCCTCCTCATCACATCTCACTGTATACCAGGCACTGCACGCCTCCCCATCTCACTGTATACCAGGCACTGCACACCTCCCCATCACATCTCACTGTATACCAGGCACTACACTCCTACCCATCACATCTCACTGTATATCAGGCACTACACACCTCCCCATCACATCTCACTGTATACCAGGCACTGCACTCCTCAACATCTCACTGTATATCAGGCACTACACACCTCCCCATCACATCTCACTGTATACCAGGCACTGCACTCCTCAACATCTCACTGTATATCAGGCACTACACACCTCCCCATCACATCTCACTGTATATCAGGCACTACACACCTCCCCATCACATCTCACTGTATACCAGGCACTGCACGCCTCCCCATCTCACTGTATACCAGGCACTGCACTGCTCAACATCTCACTGTATACCAGGCACTGCACCCCTCCCCATCACATCTCACTGTATATCAGGCACTACACACCTCCCCCATCACATCTCACTGTATACCAGGCACTGCACACCTCCCCATCACATCTCACTGTATATCAGGCACTGCACACCTCCCCCATCACATCTCACTGTATACCAAACACTACACACCTCCCCATCACATCTCACTGTATATCAGGCACTACACACCTCCCCCATCACATCTCACTGTATACCAGGCACTGCACACCTCCCCATCACATCTCACTGTATATCAGGCACTACACACCTCCCCCATCACATCTCACTGTATACCAAACACTACACACCTCCCCATCACATCTCACTGTATACCAGGCACTGCACTGCTCAACATCTCACTGTATACCAGGCACTGCACCCCTCCCCATCACATCTCACTGTATATCAGGCACTACACACCTCCCCATCACATCTCACTGTATACCAGGCACTGTACACCTCCCCATCACATCTCACTGTATACCAGGCACTATGCACCTCCCCATCACATCTCACTGTATACAAGGCACTGCACACCTCCCCATCACATCTCACTGTATACCAGGCACTGTACACCTCCCCATCACATCTCACTGTATACCAGGCACTATGCACCTCCCCATCACATCTCACTGTATACAAGGCACTGCACACCTCCCCATCACATCTCTCTGTATATCAGGCACTGTACACCTCCCCATCACATCTCACTGTATACCAGGCACTGCACACCTCCCCATCACATCTCACTGTATACCAGGCACTACACTCCTACCCATCACACCTCACTGTATACCAGGCACTGCACACCTCCCCATCACATCTCACTGTATACCAGGCACTGCACACCTCCCCATCTCATCTCACTGTATACCAGGCACTGCACACCTCCCCATCACATCTCACTGTATACCAGGCACTGCACACCTCCCCATCACATCTCACTGTATACCAGGCACTGCACACCTCCCCATCACATCTCACTGTATACCAGGCACTGCACACCTCCCCATCACATCTCACTGTATACCAGGCACTGCACAACTCCCCATCACATCTCACTATATACCAGGCGCTGCACACCTCTCCATTTCACTATATACCAGGCACTGCACACCTCCACATCACATCTCACCGTATACCAGGCACTGTACACCTCCCCATCTCACTGTATACCAGGCACTGCACACCTCCCCATCACATCTCACTATTTACCAGGCACTGCACGCCTCCCCATCACATCTCACTATATACCAGGCACTGCACGCCTCCCCATCACATCTCACTGTATACCAGGCACTGTACGCCTCCCCATCACATCTCACTGTATACCAGGCACTGCACACCTCCACATCTCACTGTATACCAGGCACTGCACACCTCCCCATCACATCTCACTGTGTACAAGGCACTACACACCTCCCCATCACATCTCGCTGTATACCAGGCACTGCACTCCTCCCCATCACATCTCACTGTATACCAGGCACTGCACACCTCCCCATCTCACTGTATACCAGGCACTGCACACCTCCTCATCACATGTCACTGTATACCAGGCACTGCACACCTCCTCATCTCACTGTATACAAGGCACTGCACACCTCCCCATCACATCTCACTGTATACCAGGCACTACACACCTCCCCATCACATCTCACTGTATACCAGGCACTGCACTCCTACTCATCACATCTCACTGTATACCAGGCACTACACACCTCCCCATCACATCTCGCTGTATACCAGGCACTGCACTCCTCACCATCTCACTGTATACCAGGCACTACGCACTTCCCCATCACATCTCACTGTATACCAGGGACTGCACACCTCCCCATCAAATCTCACTGTATACAAGGCACTGCACACCTCCCCATCACATCTCACTGTATACCAGGCACTACACATCTCCACATCACATCTCACTGTATACCAGGCACTACACATCTCCACATCACATCTCACTGTGTACCAGGCACTACACACCTCCCCATCACATCTCACTATATACCAGGCACTGCACACCTTGCCATCACATCTCACTGTATACCAGGCACAGCACACCTCCCTCATCACATCTCATTGTATACCAGGCACTGCACCCCCCCCCCCCCCATTACATCTCACTGTATACCAGGCACTGACCACTGTACGCCTCCCCATCACATATCACTGTATACCAGGCACTGCACGCCTCCCCATCTCACTGTATACCAGGCACTGCACACCTCCCCATCACATCTCACTGTATACCAGGCACTGCGCACCTCCTCATCACATCTCACTGTATACCAGGCACTGCACACCTCCCCATCACATCTCACTGTATACCAGGCACTGCACACCTCCCCCCCATTACATCTCACTGTATACTAGGCACTGACCACTGTACGCCTCCCCATCACATCTCACTGTATAACAGGCACTGCACACCTCCCCTATCACATCTCACTATATACCAGGCACTGCACCACCACCACCCCACACCATCACATCTCACTGTACACCAGGCAGTGCACTCCTCACCATCTCACTGTATACTAGGCACTGCACACCTCCCCATCACATCTCACTGTATACCAGGCACTGGACGCCTCCCCATCACATCTCACTGTATACCAGGCACTGGACGCCTCCCCACCACATCTCACTGTATACCAGGCACTGCACGCCTCCCCATCTCACTGTATACCAGGTACTGCACACCTCCCAATCACATCTCACTGTATACCAGGTACTACACAGCTCCTCATCTCACTTTATACCAGGCACTGCGCACCTCCTCATCACATCTCACTGTATACCAGGCATTGCACACCTCCCCATCTCACTGTATACCAGGCACTGCACACCTCCCCATCACATCTCACTGTATAACAGGCACTGCACACCTCCCCATCTCATCTCACTGTATACCAGGTACTGCACACTCCATGCCTCCCCATCACATCTCACTGTATACCAGGCACTGCTTACCTCCCCATCACATCTCACTGTATACCAGGCACTGCACCCCCCCTTCCCCCCCAATCACATATCACTGTATACCAGGCACTGCACACCTCCCCATCAAATCTCACTGTATACCAGGCACTGACTACTCCCAACCCTTTGTGTCTAGGAATCCTATATACCCTATACAACATTTGTTATACATTTTTAGGAGTAACCTTATATATCCTCTACTATACATAGAGAAGAGTGACCCTATATAACATCTACTTTTCCTATAGAGAAATAACTCAAGATATAACATCACACTGCATGCAGAGAGAATGATGGGAGTTGTCTCACCTGGAGCAGGAGTAGCAGACACAGGAGCACAGGAAGCATGGAGGCTCCTGCCCTTGTCTCCATTCAGAGGGATGTCAGCAGCAGACAATGGATGGCTGCCCAGATGTGTGCAGCTGTCAGTCAGGAGTCACATGGGGGCAGCGGGGGTCTGTGGAGGCTGAGGACAGGGGGCTGCAGGGATTACCCGCCTCTCAGATGAAGCTACGGAAAGCCTTATTCCAGGAGCAGGAGATGAATGTGCTAAAGCAGCTGAGCGTCTCCTCCCTGCCCCCCCATTAAGCATCAATGTAAGGACCAGAAATGAGAGCCCTCCCCGTGATGACGTCACTCGCTGCCAGGCACAGCAATGCAAGCAGGACTGTGTACCAGGCACTGCACACCTCCTCATCACATCTCACTGTATACCAGGCACTGCACACCTCCCCATCACATCTCACTGTATACCAGGCACTGCACACCTCCTCATCACATCTCACTGTATACTAGGCACTGCACACCTCCTCATCACATCTCACTGTATACCAGGCACTGCACACCTCCTCATCACATCTCACTGTATACCAGGCACTGCACACCTCCTCATCACATCTCACTGTATACCAGGCACTGCACACCTCCTCATCACATCTCACTGTATACTAGGCACTGCACACCTCCTCATCACATCTCACTGTATACCAGGCACTGCACACCTCCTCATCACATCTCACTGTATACTAGGCACTGCGCACCTCCTCATCACATCTCACTGTATACCAGGCAATGAACACCTCCTCATCACATCTCACTGTATATCAGGTACTACACACCTCCCCATCACATCTCACTGTATATCAGGCACTACACACCTCCCCATCACATCTCTCTGTATACCAGGCACTGCACACCTCCTCATCACATCTCACTGTATACCAGGCAATGAACACCTCCTCATCACATCTCACTGTATATCAGGCACTACACACCTCCCCATCACATCTCACTGTATATCAGGCACTACACACCTCCCCATCACATCTCACTGTATATCAGGCACTACACACCTCCCCATCACATCTCACTGTATACCAGGCACTGCACACCTCCCCATCACATCTCACTGTATACCAGGCACTACACACCTCCTCATCACATCTCACTGTATATCAGGCACTACACACCTCCCCATCACATCTCACTGTATACCAGGCAATGAACACCTCCCCATCACATCTCACTGTATACCAGGCACTGCACACCTCCCCATCACATCTCACTGTATACCAGGCACTGCACACCTCCCCATCACATCTCACTATATACCAGGCGCTGCACACCTCCCCATCACATCTCACTGTATACCAGGCACTGCACACCTCCCCATTTCACTGTATACCAGGCACTACACACCTCCACATCACATCTCACTGTATACCAGGCACTACACACCTCCCCATCACATCTCACTGTATACCAGGCACTGCACACCTCCCCATCACATCTCACTATATACCAGGCACTGCACACCACCCCCATCACATCTCACTGTATACCAGGCACTGCACACCTCCTCATCACATCTCACTGTATACCAGGCACTACACACCTCCTCATCACATCTCACTGTATACCAGGCACTGCACACCTCTCTATTTCACTATATACCAGGCACTGCACGCCTCCCCATGACATCTCACTGTATACCAGGCACTGCACACCTCCCCATCACATCTCACTGTATACCAGGCACTGCACGCCTCCCCATCACATCTCACTGTATACCAGGCACTGTACGCCTCCCCATCACATCTCACTATATACCAGGCACTGCGCACCTCCCCATCACATCTCACTGTATACCAGGCACTGCGCACCTCCCCCATCACATCTCACTGCAATGAACACCTCCTCATCACATCTCACTGTATACCAGGCACTGCACACCTCCCCATCACATCTCACTGTATACCAGGCACTGTACGCCTTCCCATCACATGTCACTGTATATCAGGCACTGTACGCCTCCCCATCTCACTGTATACCAGGCACTGCACACCTCCCCATCACATCTCACTATATACCAGGCACTGCACACCTCCCCATCACATCTCACTGTATACCAGGCACTGCACACCTCCCCCATCACATCTCACTGTATACCAGGCACTGCACACCTCCCCATCACATCTCACTGTATACGAGGCAATGAACACCACCTCATCACATCTCACTGTATACCAGGCACTGCACACCTCCTCATCACATCTCACTGTATACCAGGCACTGCACACAGTGAGATGTGATGGGGAGGTGTTCATTGCCTGGTATACAGTGAGATGTGATGGGGAGGTGCGCAGTGCCTGGTATACAGTGAGATGTGATGAGGAGGTGTGCAGTGCCTGGTATACAGTGAGATGTGATGAGGAGGTGTGCAGTGCCTGGTACACAGTCCTGCTTGCATTGCTGAGCCTGGCAGCGAGTGAATACCAGGCACTACACACCTCCACATCACATCTCACTGTATACCAGGCACTACACACCTCCCCATCACATCTCACTGTATACCAGGCACTGCACACCTCCCCATCACATCTCACTGTATACCAGGCACTGCACACCTCTCCATTTCACTATATACCAGGCACTGTACGCCTCCCCATCGCATCTCACTGTATACCAGGCACTGTACGCCTCCCCATCTCACTGTATACAAGGCACTGCACACCTCCTCTCATCACAACTCACTACCAAGCACTACACACCTCCCCATTACATCTCACTACCAGGCACTACACACCTCCCCATCACATCTCACTGTATACCAGGCACTGCACACCTCCCCATTACATCTCACTACCAGGCACTACACACCTCCCCATCACATCTCACTGTATACCAGGCACTGCACACCTCCCCATCACATCTCACTGTACACCAGGCACTGCGTCTCCCCCCCATCACATCTCACTGTATACCAGGCACTGCACACCTCCCCATCACATCTCACTGTATACCAGGCACCGCACACCTCCCCATCACATCTCACTGTATACCAGGCACTGCACACCTCCCCATCACATCTCACTGTATACCAGGCACTGCAAACCTCCCCATCACATATCACTGTATACCAGGCACTGCACACCTCCCCATCACATCTCACTATATACCAGGCACTGCACCCCTCCCCCATCACATCTCACTGTATACCAGGCACTACACACCTCCCCATCACATCTCACTGTATACCAGGCACTGCACACCTCCCCATCACATCTCACTGTATACCAGGCACTACACTTCTACCCATCACATCTCACTGTATACCAGGTACTGCACACCTCCCCATCTCACTGTATACCAGGCACTGCACGCCTCCCTATCACATCTTACAATACACCAGGCACTGCACGTCTCCCCATCACATCTCACTGTATACCAGGCACTGTACGCCTCCCCATCTCTCTGTATATCAGGCACTGCACACCTCCCCATCCCATATCACTGTATACCAGGCACTGCACACCTCCCCATCACATCTCACTGTATACCAGGCACTGCACGCCTCCCCATCTCACTGTATACCAGGCACTGCACACCTCCCCATCATATCTCACTGTATACCAGGCACTGCACACCTCCCCATCACATCTCACTGTATACCAGGCACTACACTCCTACCCATCACATCTCACTGTATACCAGGTACTACACACCTCCCCTTCACATCTTACTGTATACCAGGCACTGCACACCTCCCCATCACATCTTACTGTATACCAGGCACTGCACACCTCCCCATCACATCTCACTGTTTACCAGGCACTGCACACCTCCTCATCTCACTGTATACCAGGCACTGCACACCTCCTCATCTCACTGTATACAAGGCACTGCACACCTCCTCATCTCACTGTATACAAGGCACTGCACACTTCCTCATCACATGTCACTGTATACCAGGCACTGCACACCTCCTCATCTCACTGTATACAAGGCACTGCACACCTCCCCATCACATCTCACTGTATACCAAACACTACACACCTCCCCATCACATCTCACTGTATACCAGGCACTACACACCTCCCCATCATATCTCTCTGTATACCAGGCACTGCACACCTCCCCATCACATCTCACTGTATACCAGGCACTGTACGCCTCCCCATCACATCTCACTGTATACCAGGCACTGCACACCTCCCCATCACATCTCACTGTATACCAGGCACTACACACCTCCCCATCACATCTCACTGTATACCAGGCACTGCGCACCTCCTCATCACATCTCACTGTATACCAGGCACTATGCACCTCCCCATCACATCTCACTGTATACCAGGCACTGCACACCTCCCCATCACATCTCACTGTTTATCAGGCACTACACACCTCCCCATCACATCTCACTGTATACCAGGCACTGCACACCTCCCCATCACATCTCACTGTTTATCAGGCACTACACACCTCCCCATCATATCTCACTGTATACCAGGCACTACACACCTCCCCATCTCACTGTATACCAGGCACTGCACACCTCCACATCACATCTCACTGTATATCAGGCACTGCACACCTCCCCATCACATCTCACTGTATACCAGGCACTACACACCTCCCCATCTCACTGTATACCAGGCACTGCACACCTCCCCATCACATCTCACTGTATACCAGGCACTACACACCTCCCCATCTCACTGTATATCAGGCACTACACACCTCCCCCATCACATCTCACTGTATACCAGGCACCACACACCTCCCCCATCACATCTCACTGTATACCAGGCACTACACACCTCCCCCATCACATCTCACTGTATACCAGGCACTGTACGCCTCCCCATCTCTCTGTATACCAGGCACTACACACCTCCCCCATCACATCTCACTGTATACCAGGCACTGCACACCTCCCCCATCACATCTCACTGTATACCAGGCACTGCACACCTCCCCCCCATTACATCTCACTGTATACTAGGCACTGACCACTGTACGCCTCCCCATCACATCTCACTGTATAACAGGCACTGCACACCTCCCCTATCACATCTCACTATATACCAGGCACTGCACCACCACCACCCCACACCATCACATCTCACTGTACACCAGGCAGTGCACTCCTCACCATCTCACTGTATACTAGGCACTGCACACCTCCCCATCACATCTCACTGTATACCAGGCACTGGACGCCTCCCCATCACATCTCACTGTATACCAGGCACTGGACGCCTCCCCACCACATCTCACTGTATACCAGGCACTGCACGCCTCCCCATCTCACTGTATACCAGGTACTGCACACCTCCCAATCACATCTCACTGTATACCAGGTACTACACAGCTCCTCATCTCACTTTATACCAGGCACTGCGCACCTCCTCATCACATCTCACTGTATACCAGGCATTGCACACCTCCCCATCTCACTGTATACCAGGCACTGCACACCTCCCCATCACATCTCACTGTATAACAGGCACTGCACACCTCCCCATCACATCTCACTGTATACCAGGCACTGCACACCTCCCCATCACATCTCACTGTATAACAGGCACTGTACACCTCCCCATCTCATCTCACTGTATACCAGGTACTGCACACTCCATGCCTCCCCATCACATCTCACTGTATACCAGGCACTGCTTACCTCCCCATCACATCTCACTGTATACCAGGCACTGCACCCCCCCTTCCCCCCAATCACATATCACTGTATACCAGGCACTGCACACCTCCCCATCAAATCTCACTGTATACCAGGCACTGACTACTCCCAACCCTTTGTGTCTAGGAATCCTATATACCCTATACAACATTTGTTATACATTTTTAGGAGTAACCTTATATATCCTCTACTATACATAGAGAAGAGTGACCCTATATAACATCTACTTTTCCTATAGAGAAATAACTCAAGATATAACATCACACTGCATGCAGAGAGAATGATGGGAGTTGTCTCACCTGGAGCAGGAGTAGCAGACACAGGAGCACAGGAAGCATGGAGGCTCCTGCCCTTGTCTCCATTCAGAGGGATGTCAGCAGCAGACAATGGATGGCTGCCCAGATGTGTGCAGCTGTCAGTCAGGAGTCACATGGGGGCAGCGGGGGTCTGTGGAGGCTGAGGACAGGGGGCTGCAGGGATTACCCGCCTCTCAGATGAAGCTACGGAAAGCCTTATTCCAGGAGCAGGAGATGAATGTGCTAAAGCAGCTGAGCGTCTCCTCCCTGCCCCCCCATTAAGCATCAATGTAAGGACCAGAAATGAGAGCCCTCCCCGTGATGACGTCACTCGCTGCCAGGCACAGCAATGCAAGCAGGACTGTGTACCAGGCACTGCACACCTCCTCATCACATCTCACTGTATACCAGGCACTGCACACCTCCCCATCACATCTCACTGTATACCAGGCACTGCACACCTCCTCATCACATCTCACTGTATACTAGGCACTGCACACCTCCTCATCACATCTCACTGTATACCAGGCACTGCACACCTCCTCATCACATCTCACTGTATACCAGGCACTGCACACCTCCTCATCACATCTCACTGTATACCAGGCACTGCACACCTCCTCATCACATCTCACTGTATACTAGGCACTGCACACCTCCTCATCACATCTCACTGTATACCAGGCACTGCACACCTCCTCATCACATCTCACTGTATACTAGGCACTGCACACCTCCTCATCACATCTCACTGTATACTAGGCACTGCGCACCTCCCCATCACATCTCTCTGTATACCAGGCAATGAACACCTCCCCATCACATCTCACTGTATACCAGGCACTGCACACCTCCCCATCACATCTCACTGTATACCAGGCACTGTACACCTCCTCATCACATCTCACTGTATACCAGGCACTGCACACCTCCTCATCACATCTCACTGTATACCAGGCAATGAACACCTCCTCATCACATCTCACTGTATATCAGGCACTACACACCTCCCCATCACATCTCACTGTATATCAGGCACTACACACCTCCCCATCACATCTCACTGTATACCAGGCACTACACACCTCCCCATCACATCTCACTGTATACCAGGCAATGAACACCTCCCCATCACATCTCACTGTATACCAGGCACTGCACACCTCCCCATCACATCTCACTGTATACCAGGCACTGCACACCTCCCCATCACATCTCACTATATACCAGGCGCTGCACACCTCCCCATCACATCTCACTGTATACCAGGCACTGCACACCTCCCCATTTCACTGTATACCAGGCACTACACACCTCCACATCACATCTCACTGTATACCAGGCACTACACACCTCCCCATCACATCTCACTGTATACCAGGCACTGCACACCTCCCCATCACATCTCACTATATACCAGGCACTGCACACCACCCCCATCACATCTCACTGTATACCAGGCACTGCACACCTCCTCATCACATCTCACTGTATACCAGGCACTACACACCTCCTCATCACATCTCACTGTATACTAGGCACTGCGCACCTCCCCATCACATCTCACTGTATACCAGGCAATGAACACCTCCCCATCACATCTCACTGTGTGCAGTGCCTGGTATACAGTGAGATGTGATGGGGAGGTGTGCAGTGCCTGGTATACAGTGAGATGTGATGGGGAGGTGTGCAGTGCCTGGTATACAGTGAGATGTGATGGGGAGGTGTTCATTGCCTGGTATACAGTGAGATGTGATGGGGAGGTGCGCAGTGCCTAGTATACAGTGAGATGTGATGAGGAGGTGTGCAGTGCCTGGTATACAGTGAGATGTGATGAGGAGGTGTGCAGTGCCTGGTACACAGTCCTGCTTGCATTGCTGAGCCTGGCAGCGAGTGAATACCAGGCACTACACACCTCCACATCACATCTCACTGTATACCAGGCACTACACACCTCCCCATCACATCTCACTGTATACCAGGCACTGCACACCTCCCCATCACATCTCACTGTATACCAGGCACTGCACACCTCTCCATTTCACTATATACCAGGCACTGTACGCCTCCCCATCGCATCTCACTGTATACCAGGCACTGTACGCCTCCCCATCTCACTGTATACAAGGCACTGCACACCTCCTCTCATCACAACTCACTACCAAGCACTACACACCTCCCCATTACATCTCACTACCAAGCACTACACACCTCCCCATCACATCTCACTGTATACCAGGCACTGCACACCTCCCCATTACATCTCACTACCAGGCACTACACACCTCCCCATCACATCTCACTGTATACCAGGCACTGCACACCTCCCCATCACATCTCACTGTACACCAGGCACTGCGTCTCCCCCCCCATCACATCTCACTGTATACCAGGCACTGCACACCTCCCCATCACATCTCACTGTATACCAGGCACCGCACACCTCCCCATCACATCTCACTGTATACCAGGCACTGCACACCTCCCCATCACATCTCACTGTATACCAGGCACTGCACACCTCCCCATCACATATCACTGTATACCAGGCACTGCACACCTCCCCATCACATCTCACTATATACCAGGCACTGCACCCCTCCCCCATCACATCTCACTGTATACCAGGCACTACACACCTCCCCATCACATCTCACTGTATACCAGGCACTGCACACCTCCCCATCACATCTCACTGTATACCAGGCACTACACTTCTACCCATCACATCTCACTGTATACCAGGTACTGCACACCTCCCCATCTCACTGTATACCAGGCACTGCACGCCTCCCTATCACATCTTACAATACACCAGGCACTGCACGTCTCCCCATCACATCTCACTGTATACCAGGCACTGTACGCCTCCCCATCTCTCTGTATATCAGGCACTGCACACCTCCCCATCCCATATCACTGTATACCAGGCACTGCACACCTCCCCATCACATCTCACTGTATACCAGGCACTGCACGCCTCCCCATCTCACTGTATACCAGGCACTGCACACCTCCCCATCATATCTCACTGTATACCAGGCACTGCACACCTCCCCATCACATCTCACTGTATACCAGGCACTACACTCCTACCCATCACATCTCACTGTATACCAGGTACTACACACCTCCCCATCACATCTTACTGTATACCAGGCACTGCACACCTCCCCATCACATCTCACTGTTTACCAGGCACTGCACACCTCCTCATCTCACTGTATACAAGGCACTGCACACCTCCTCATCTCACTGTATACAAGGCACTGCACACCTCCTCATCACATGTCACTGTATACCAGGCACTGCACACCTCCTCATCTCACTGTATACAAGGCACTGCACACCTCCCCATCACATCTCACTGTATACCAAACACTACACACCTCCCCATCACATCTCACTGTATACCAGGCACTACACACCTCCCCATCATATCTCTCTGTATACCAGGCACTGCACACCTCCCCATCACATCTCACTGTATACCAGGCACTGTACGCCTCCCCATCACATCTCACTGTATACCAGGCACTGCACACCTCCCCATCACATCTCACTGTATACCAGGCACTGCACTCCTCACCATCTCACTATATACCAGGCACTGCACACCTCCCCATCACATCTCACTGTATACCAGGCACTGCACACCTCCTCATCACATCTCACTGTATACCAGGCACTGCACACCTCCCCATCACATCTCACTGTATATCAGGCACTACACACCTCCCCATCACATCTCACTGTATACCAGGCACTGCGCACCTCCTCATCACATCTCACTGTATACCAGGCACTATGCACCTCCCCATCACATCTCACTGTATACCAGGCACTGCACACCTCCCCATCACATCTCACTGTATACCAGGCACTGCACACCTCCCCATCACATCTCACTGTATACCAGGCACTGCACACCTCCCCATCACATCTCACTGTATATCAGGCACTACACACCTCCCCATCACATCTCACTGTATACCAGGCACTGCACACCTCCCCATCACATCTCACTGTATACCAGGCACTGCACACCTCCCCATCATATCTCACTGTATACCAGGCACTACACACCTCCCCATCTCACTGTATACCAGGCACTGCACACCTCCACATCACATCTCACTGTATATCAGGCACTGCACACCTCCCCATCACATCTCACTGTATACCAGGCACTACACACCTCCCCATCTCACTGTATACCAGGCACTGCACACCTCCACATCACATCTCACTGTATATCAGGCACTACACACCTCCCCCATCACATCTCACTGTATACCAGGCACCACACACCTCCCCCATCACATCTCACTGTATACCAGGCACTACACACCTCCCCCATCACATCTCACTGTATACCAGGCACTGTACGCCTCCCCATCTCTCTGTATACCAGGCACTACACACCTCCCCCATCACATCTCACTGTATACCAGGCACTGCACACCTCCCCCATCACATCTCACTGTATACCAGGCACTACACACCTCCCCATCACATCTCACTGTATACCAGGCACTACACACCTCCCCATCACATCTCACTGTATATCAGGCACTACACACCTCCCCCATCACATCTCACTGTATACCAGGCACTGCACACCTCCCCTTCACATCTTACTGTATACCAGGCACTACACACCTCCCCATCACATCGCACTGTATACCAGGCACTGCACACCTCCCCATCTCACTGTATACCAGGCAATGCACGCCTCCCCATCACATCTCACTATATACCAGGCACTACACACCTCCCCATCTCACTGTATACCAGGCACTGCACACCTCCCCATCACATCTCACTATATACCAGGCACTGCACACCTCCCCATCTCACTGTATACCAGGCACTGCACACCTCCCCATCACATCTCCCTATATACCAGGCACTGCACACCTCCCCATCTCATTGTATACCAGGCACTGCTTGACCCCCCATCACATCTCACTGTATACCAGGCAATGCACGTCTCCCTATCACATCTCACTATATACCAGGCACTGCACACCTCCCCATCTCACTGTATACCAGGCACTGTACGCCTCCCCATCACATCTCACTGTACACCAGGCACTGCACATTCTATGCGTCCCCCATCACATACTGGGGTTATGTCTAGGTAAGCTGGGGTTGATCTTTGACCATGCTGGGGCTGGTGTCTGGATAAGCTATGACTGGTCTCTGAAGATACTGGGGCTAGCCACTATTTTGCTGTCAGCAGAAGTGAAGGTTAAAGTGGTTACCCAGAAATACAAAAATATGGCCACTTTCTTTTAGAGACAGCATCCCTCTTGTCCCCAGTTTGGGTACAGGTTTTATAACATGGTTCCATTAAAGTAAATGGAGCTTAATTGCAAACCACACCTGAACTGAAGACAAGAGGTGCTGTCTCTGGAAGAAAGTGGCCATATTTTTGTAGTGCTGGAGAACCCCTTTAATTTTAAAGGGGTTATCCAGCACTACAAAAACATGGCCACTTTTTCCCCTCTCTTGTCTCCAGATTGAGTGGGGTTTTAAATTCAGTTCCTCTTAAGTAAATGGAGCTTGTTTGTAAACTGCACCTGAACTGGAGACAACAGTAGGGGGAAAAAGTGGCCATGTAGCGCTGGATAACCCTTTTAAACTTTTCCTGTTTTCTAGACGTTTTCCACTAGGTGGCGACAGAGTTCAGAGTCATCCGGGCCATGCATCCTCCCACTCATCGTCCTTCTCTTCCAGCGTTGACATCTAAGAGGCTGCAGCTGCAAGATGAGGTGAGGATGATGGGGATGATGATCGCTGTGGATATCAGGTAGGGATGGCTTCTGAATCTCTAGCTGGGACTGGATTGACCTTTCAACTGTGTGTATTCTATAGGATTATGTCATAGATAACAATTATACTGCTAAATGATTTATGAATGCAATGTATGAGCTGTGTAAATATATATGTGCACTGTATACATAATGTATGTGCTGTGTATATATCTGCACTGTGTATATACAATGTATGTGATATATATGTTCACTGGGTATATACAATGTATATATATATATATATATATATATATATATATATATACATACACACACACACACACACACACACTGTATATGTGCACTGTGTATATACACAAGGTTTGTGCTATATATATATATATATATATATATATATATATATATATATATATATATATGCGGTTCAGGGAAGAAGCAGAGCGCTGCACCTCACACCTATGGCTGATACTAGTGCCGCTAGGCTAAATAAAAAAACACATCAGAATTTTGTGTATGAATTGATCAAACCATACTGCCCCATGTACCTCGTGCCGGTATCTGATACACATGGGTCCCTACACTAAGTCCACACCGTGCCAGTCAGTGGCCACCAACCCCGCAGGCGTGCACAGTCAGGGAACGGGGGCCATGGGACGGCCCTGCGACCCCCATGTCACAGGACCAGACCCAAAAACACCACACCAGAACCCGGCCAGCACCGCCGGCGGAGAAGGTCGCCCCCAAGCAGCACAAGTCTGGATAAGGAATTACACTCACCATAGCTGCAGCAAACAGAATGGGAAAAAACAGGAGGGATTAAAACCATGTGCACTCAGGTGTCTCCTGCTAATTGCGGTCATGTGGGTCTCACCAGGAGGAGTGCAAAACATGGAGAAAAGAGAGAAACAAAATGCGGTTCAGGGAAGAAACAGAGTGCTGCACCTCACACCTATGGCTGATACTAGTGCCGCTTGGCTAAATAAAAAAACACATCAGAATTTTGTGTATGAATTGATCAAGCCATACTGTGTTTTGCACTCCTCCTGGTGAGACCCACATGAACGCAATTAGCAGGAGACACCTGAGTGCTCATGGTTTTAATCCCTCCTGTCTGTCCCATTCTATCTTTGATAGCCATGGTGAGTGCAATACCTTATCCAGACTTGTGCTGTTTGGGGGCAGCTTCCTCCGCCGGTGGTGCTGGCTGGGTTTTGGTGTGGCATTTTTGAGTCTGGTCCTGTGGCATGGGGGTTGCAGGGCCGTTCCATGGCCTCCCTTCCCTGACTGTGCACGCCTGCGGGGGTGGTGGTCGCTGACCGGCACAGTGTGGACTTAGTGTAGGGACCCATGTGTATCAGATACCTGCACGAGGTACATGGGGCAGTGTGGCTTGATCAATTCACATACAGAATTCTGATGTTTTTTATGCAGCCGAGAGGTACTAGTATCAGCCATAGGTGTGAGGTGCAGCACTCTGTTTCTTCCCTGAACTATATATATATATATGTGTGTGCACACTGGGTACATACAATGTATGTGCTATATATATATGTGCGCTGTGTATATCCACAAGGTTTATGATATATGCGTAACACACACAAAAATGCAACAGCTCACCGCAATAGCAAGATACAGACCCACTGCAGACATGAAAATATTTAAAAGCAGCTCCCCCAACTGTAAAAAAAAAACAATTCCCATAAAAATATTGTAATATTGCAAACAGTGTAAACCACCCCACCAACGAAAAGGTGGCCCTATGCCGGGGTGGACCTACACTGTACTCTGGCCTCTCCATGGCATGTAATACGCCTATGCCCTGGGCATGCAGGATCCATCTTATACTGGCAAAAGTAATTACACCACCTGGGTGGGATAGGTGGAGTGCACATATATATAAGTGTGTGTGTACACTGGTTATATACAATGTATGTTCTGTATATATATATGTGCACTGGGTACATAAAATGTATGTGATCCATGTGCACTGTGTATATACAATGTAATATATATATATACATACATACACAAAGAATAAGTATTATCACCGTACAAGTTACCATCATACTGCTAACAAGCTAATACCATGACACAAGGAGTCCGGACTGCATATTACCACACCAAAGTGACTAAATATTATTTTTCCTCTTGTGTTGTGGTAATATTGGTGATAATATAGCCACATCCTGACCATGCCTGAAAAATACCACCGGTAGTGCTACTTAAAGGGAACCATTCACCCCGTGGCCCCCGGCAGAAACTGACATACAGTGACATAAAGGTCAATATACTTACCACATCGCTCCCGGTCCCGTCCCGGATCCAGTTGTTGACACGGAGAAATCGCCGATTCTTTTTCTCCCGCCCATTATGGTAATGAGCTGAGATGAATCCAACGTCCATAGGAAACGACGGACGAGTCCAACTTATTCATGAGGTCCTCTTCTCGTCGCCGCCCATCCACGCCTCCTGGAACTTGATTGACGTCATAGGTCTTCTGACGAATTCCCGCGCAGGCGCCGTTGCGATGGTCTCGTCACCTCTTCTGCGCCTGCGCGGTAAACAGGATACGTGTTCGAGACAATCGGTAAACAGTGAAGCTGCAGAGCGGCTTCAATTGTGAACTGCGCATGCGCCGAAAACGACTGTCACAGCGCCTGCGCAGGATCCAGCGAGAAGAAAGAAGACGAGGAGGAAGAGGACCCGGCGTCAATCAAGTGTCAGAGGCGGGGAGAAGGCTGGACTTTGGACCCGGCGGCGATCATTACCATAATGGGCGCGAGAAGAAGAATCAGCGATTTCTCCGTGTCAACAACGGGATCCGGGACGGGACCGGGAGCGATGTGGTAAGTATATTGACCTTTATGTCACTGTATGTCAGTTTCTGCTGGGGCCACGGGGTGAATGGTTCCCGTTAATAAAAACCACTGCAGATTGTCCAGCATTACCCCCACATAGAGAAAATACAGTGATTTCCGTGCAGTTACAACCAGTGACTCACAGGGGGCACCTTCTCTTTTCTCTTCCATTCAGTCTGGGCCATCATGAAGACTTTTAGCCATGACTTTTCCCCGCAGTCGGACAAACATTTTTGGCTCCACACTTTTCCAGCACCCTCCTCACCTATATTCAATACGCCACCCATGGAGCCCCAAACATGACTAGTTCACGCAATTAGACACCCAGCCAGCCCAAACACTTAAACGGTCATGAAAACTTACCTTTATTATCAGACATGTGATAAGTTATTGATCAGAGCGGGTCTCACTGCCTGCACCCACTGTGACCAAAAGATCCACTCCACAGCAGGTCGCTGAGAATATCAAAATCTCCCATAAGGAATTTAGGCGGACTGAGCTGCCAGCTGGGGAGTGGATCACGCTGCACAATCTCTCCCCGGCTACATCTCTTGGCCAGAGTGGCTGCTGGCAGTGAGATCCGCTCCGATCAATAACTTTTTACATGTCTGTCACATTAGTCACTCCTCCAGTGCCTTCCAAGTAGTAAAAATCCCTCTCCTGTACCCCCAGATTAAAATAATCCCCCTTCCTTGGCCCTATAGTAGCAGTCTCCTCCAAGTAGCAGTAACCCCCTTAATTGTGCCCCCAAATTTTAATAATCCCCTTTTCTATGCCCCCAAGCAGTAATAACCCCTTCTCCTGAGTGCCAAAGTAGAAGTAATCCTCCTTCTTTAGTAAGCCCTATACAGATGTAGCAGAGCCGAGTATGTCATTTGGATCAGTTATCTACATAGATCTACATACTGTGCAACAGTGCGAGCAATGCAACCTGCACAGCCGTGTGACAAACTCTTCTCGCTGAATCTGTACATGGCCCTTAACATGAAGAAGAAAAAAAAACAGCAAACGAGAAAGCGAGTCCATTACAGGCATTCCACAACCGCGTTTCGTACGGAACGTGTGAATGCGGCCTTACTGACCAAACAGGATGCAAAATAACCACCTGCCCGGCTGGGCTCTAACTATACACAGGTCTCACCTTACTGACCAGGATATACAATAACCTCCTGCCCAGCTCTAACTATACACAGGTCTCACCTTACTGACCAGGATACATAATAACCTCCTGCCCAGCTGTAACTATACACAGGTCTCACCTTACTGACCAGGATACACAATAACCTCCTGCCCGGCTGGTATATACACAGGTCTCACCTTACTGACCAGGATATACAATAACCTCCTGCCCGGCTGTAACTATATACAGGTCTCACCTTACTGACCAAACAGGATGCAAAATAACCACCTGCCCGGCTGGGCTCTAACTATACACAGGTCTCACCTTACTGACCAGGATACATAATAACCTCCTGCGCGGCTGTAACTATATACAGGTCTCACCTTACTGACCAGGATACACAATAACCTCCTGCCCAGCTGTAACTATACACAGGTCTCACCTTACTGACCAGGATACATAATAACCTCCTGCCCAGCTGTAACTATACACAGGTCTCACCTTACTGACCAGGATACATAATAACCTCCTGCGCGGCTGTAACTATACACAGGTCTCACCTTACTGACCAGGATACATAATAACCTCCTGCGCGGCTGTAACTATACACAGGTCTCACCTTACTGACCAGGATACATAATAACCTCCTGCGCGGCTGTAACTATATACAGGTCTCACCTTACTGACCAGGATACATAATAACCTCCTGCGCGGCTGTAACTATATACAGGTCTCACCTTACTGACCAGGATACATAATAACCTCCTGCGCGGCTGTAACTATACACAGGTCTCACCTTACTGACCAGGATACATAATAACCTCCTGCCCAGCTGTAACTATACACAGGTCTCACCTTACTGACCAGGATATACAATAACCTCCTGCCCAGCTGTAACTATACACAGGTCTCACCTTACTGACCAGGATACACAATAACCACCTGCCCGGCTGGTATATACACAGGTCTCACCTTACTGACCAGGATACACAATAACCACCTGCCCGGCTGGTATATACACAGGTCTCACCTTACTGACCAGGATACACAATAACCTCCAGCGCGGCTGTAACTATACACAGGTCTCACCTTACTGACCAGGATACACAATAACCTCCAGCGCGGCTGTAACTATACACAGGTCTCACCTTACTGACCAGGATACATAATAACCTCCTGCCCGGCTGGGCTCTATACACAGGTCTCACCTTACTGACCAGGATACACAATAACCTCCAGCGCGGCTGTAACTATACACAGGTCTCACCTTACTGACCAGGATACACAATAACCTCCAGCGCGGCTGTAACTATACACAGGTCTCACCTTACTGACCAGGATACATAATAACCTCCAGCGCGGCTGTAACTATATACAGGTCTCACCTTACTGACCAGGATACATAATAACCTCCTGCCCGGCTGGTATATACACAGGTCTCACCTTACTGACCAGGATACATAATAACCTCCTGCGCGGCTGTAACTATATACAGGTCTCACCTTACTGACCAGGATACATAATAACCTCCTGCCCAGCTGTAACTATATACAGGTCTCATCTTACTGACCAGGATACATAATAACCTCCTGCCCGGCTGTAACTATATACAGGTCTCACCTTACTGACCAGGATACATAATAACCTCCTGCGCGGCTGGGCTCTAACTATATACAGGTCTCACCTTACTGACCAAACAGGATGCAAAATAACCACCTGCCCGGCTGGGCTCTAACTATACACAGGTCTCACCTTACTGACCAGGATACATAATAACCTCCTGCCCAGCTGTAACTATACACAGGTCTCACCTTACTGACCAGGATATACAATAACCTCCTGCCCAGCTGTAACTATACACAGGTCTCACCTTACTGACCAGGATACACAATAACCACCTGCCCGGCTGGTATATACACAGGTCTCACCTTACTGACCAGGATACACAATAACCTCCAGCGCGGCTGTAACTATACACAGGTCTCACCTTACTGACCAGGATACATAATAACCTCCTGCCCGGCTGGGCTCTATACACAGGTCTCACCTTACTGACCAGGATACATAATAACCTCCAGCGCGGCTGTAACTATATACAGGTCTCACCTTACTGACCAGGATACATAATAACCTCCTGCCCAGCTGTAACTATATACAGGTCTCACCTTACTGACCAGGATACATAATAACCTCCTGCCCGGCTGTAACTATATACAAGTCTCACCTTACTGACCAGGATACATAATAACCTCCTGCGCGGCTGGGCACTAACTATATACAGGTGTCACCTTACTGACCAGGACACATAATAACCTCCTGCCCAGCTGTAACTATACACAGGTCTCACCTTACTGACCAGGATACACAATAACCTCCTGCGCGGCTGTAACCATATACAGGTGTCACCTTACTGACCAGGATACATAATAACCTCCTGCCCAGCTGTAACTATACACAGGTCTCACCTTACTGACCAGGATACACAATAACCTCCTGCGCGGCTGTAACTATATACAGGTCTCACCTTACTGACCAGGATACACAATAACCACCTGCCCGGCTGTAACTATACACAGGTCTCACCTTACTGACCAGGATACACAATAACCACCTGCCCAGCTGTAACTATATACAGGTCTCACCTTACTGACCAGGATACACAATAACCTCCTGCGCGGCTGTAACTATATACAGGTCTCACCTTACTGACCAGGATACACAATAACCTCCTGCCCGGCTGGGCTCTAACTATATACAGGACTCACCTTACTGACCAGGATACATAATAACCTCCTGCGCGGCTGGGCTCTAACTATATACAGGTCTCACCTTACTGACCAGGATACATAATAACCTCCTGCCCGGCTGTAACTATATACAGGTCTCACCTTACTGACCAGGATACATAATAACCTCCTGCCGAGCTGTAACTATATACAGGTCTCACCTTACTGACCAGGATACATAATAACCTCATGCGCGGCTCTAACTATACACAGGTCTCACCTTACTGACCAGGATACATAATAACCTCCTGCCCAGCTGTAACTATATACAGGTCTCACCTTACTGACCAGGATACATAATAACCTCCAGCGCGGCTGTAACTATATACAGGTCTCACCTTACTGACCAGGATACATAATAACCTCCTGCCCGGCTGTAACTATATACAGGTCTCACCTTACTGACCAGGATACATAATAACCTCCTGCCCAGCTGGGCTCTAACTATATACAGGTCTCACCTTACTGACCAGGATACATAATAACCTCATGCGCGGCTCTAACTATACACAGGTCTCACCTTACTGACCAGGATACATAATAACCTCCTGCCCAGCTGTAACTATATACAGGTCTCACCTTACTGACCAGGATACATAATAACCTCCAGCGCGGCTGTAACTATATACAGGTCTCACCTTACTGACCAGGATACATAATAACCTCCTGCGCGGCTGTAACTATATACAGGTCTCACCTTACTGACCAGGATACATAATAACCTCCTGCCCAGCTGGGCTCTAACTATATACAGGTCTCACCTTACTGACCAGGATACACAATAACCTCCTGCGCGGCTGTAACTATATACAGGTCTCACCTTACTGACCAGGATACACAACCTCCTGCCCGGCTGTAACTATATACAGGTCTCACCTTACTGACCAGGATACACAACCTCCTGCCCGGCTGTAACTATATACAGGTCTCACCTTACTGACCAGGATACATAATAATCTCCTGCGCGGCTGGGCTCTAACTATATACAGGTGTCACCTTACTGACCAGGATACATAATAACCTCCTGCGCGGCTGGGCTCTAACTATATACAGGTCTCACCTTACTGACCAGGATACATAATAACATCCTGCCAGCTGTAAACTATATACAGGTCTCACTTACCTGACCAGGATACATAATAACCTCCTGCGTGGCTGTAACTATATACAGGTCTCACCTTACTGACCAGGATACATAATAACCTCCTGCGCGGCTGGGCTGTAACTATATACAGGTCTCACCTTACTGACCAGGATACATAATAACCTCCTGCGCGGCTGGTATATACACAGGTCTCACCTTACTGACCAGGATACATAATAACCTCCTGCCCAGCTGGGCTGTAACTATATACAGGTCTCACCTTACTGACCAGGATACATAATAACCTCCTGCGCGGCTGGGCTCTAACTATATACAGGTCTCACCTTACTGACCAGGATACATAATAACCTCCTGCGCGGCTGTAACTATATACAGGTGTCACCTTACTGACCAGGATACATAATAACCTCCTGCCCAGCTGGGCTCTAACTATATACAGGTCTCACCTTACTGACCAGGATACATAATAACCTCCTGCCCAGCTGGGCTCTAACTATATACAGGTCTCACCTTACTGACCAGGATACATAATAACCTCCTGCCCAGCTGGGCTCTAACTATATACAGGTCTCACCTTACTGACCAGGATACATAATAACCTCCTGCGCGGCTGGGCTCTAACTATATACAGGTCTCACCTTACTGACCAGGATACATAATAACCTCCTGCCCAGCTGTAACTATACACAGGTCTCACCTTACTGACCAGGATACATAATAACCTCCTGCCCAGCTGTAACTATATAAAGGTCTCACCTTACTGACCAGGATACATAATAACCTCCAGCGCGGCTGTAACTATATACAGGTCTCACCTTACTGACCAGGATACATAATAACCTCCTGCGCGGCTGGGCTCTAACTATATACAGGTCTCACCTTACTGACCAGGATACATAATAGCCTCCTGCGCGGCTGGGCTCTAACTATATACAGGTCTCACCTTACTGACCAGGATACACAATAACCTCCTGCGCGGCTGGGCTCTAACTATATACAGGTCTCACCTTACTGACCAGGATACATAATAACCTCCTGCCCAGCTGTAACTATACACAGGTCTCACCTTACTGACCAGGATACATAATAACCTCCTGCGCGGCTGGGCTCTATCTATATAAAGTTCTCACCTTACTGACCAGGATACATAATAACCTCCTGCGCGGCTGGGCTCTAACTATATACAGGTGTCACCTTACTGACCAGGATACATAATAACCTCCAGCGCGGCTGTAACTATATACAGGTCTCACCTTACTGACCAGGATACATAATAACCTCCTGCGCGGCTGGGCTCTAACTATATACAGGTCTCACCTTACTGACCAGGATACATAATAACCTCCTGCGCGGCTGTAACTATACACAGGTCTCACCTTACTGACCAGGATACATAATAACCTCCTGCCCAGCTGTAACTATACACAGGTCTCACCTTACTGACCAGGATATACAATAACCTCCTGCCCAGCTGTAACTATACACAGGTCTCACCTTACTGACCAGGATACATAATAACCTCCTGCCCAGCTGTAACTATATACAGGTCTCACCTTACTGACCAGGATACACAATAACCTCCAGCGCGGCTGTAACTATATACAGGTCTCACCTTACTGACCAGGATACATAATAACCTCCTGCACGGCTGTAACTATACACAGGTCTCACCTTACTGACCAGGATACACAATAACCTCCTGCGCGGCTGGGCTCTAACTATATACAGGCCTCACCTTACTGACCAGGATACATAATAACCTCCTGCGCGGCTGGGCTCTAACTATATACAGGTCTCACCTTACTGACCAGGATACATAATAACCTCCTGCGCGGCTCTAACTATATACAGGTCTCACCTTACTGACCAGGATACATAATAACCTCCTGCGCGGCTGGGCTCTAACTATATACAGGTGTCACCTTACTGACCAGGATACATAACCTCCAGCGCGGCTGTAACCATATACAGGTCTCACCTTACTGACCAGGATACACAATAACCTCCTGCGCGGCTGGGCTCTAACTATATACAGGTCTCACCTTACTGACCAGGATACATAATAACCTGCTGCGTGGCTGTAACTATATACAGGTCTCACCTTACTGACCAGGATACATAATAACCTCCTGCCCAGCTGTAACTATATACAGGTCTCACCTTACTGACCAGGATACATAATAACCTCCTGCCCGGCTGTAACTATATACAGGTGTCACCTTACTGACCAGGATACATAATAACCTCCTGCCCAGCTGTAACTATATACAGGTCTCACCTTACTGACCAGGATACATAATAACCTCCTGCCCGGCTGGTATATACACAGGTTTCACCTTACTGACCAGGATACATAATAACCTCCTGCGCGGCTGGGCTCTAACTATATACAGGTCTCACCTTACTGACCAGGATACATAATAACCTCCAGCGCGGCTGTAACTATATACAGGTCTCACCTTACTGACCAGGATACATAATAACCTCCTGCACGGCTGTAACTATACACAGGTCTCACCTTACTGACCAGGATACACAATAACCTCCTGCGCGGCTGGGCTCTAACTATATACAGGCCTCACCTTACTGACCAGGATACATAATAACCTCCTGCGCGGCTGGGCTCTAACTATATACAGGTCTCACCTTACTGACCAGGATACATAATAACCTCCTGCGCGGCTCTAACTATATACAGGTCTCACCTTACTGACCAGGATACACAATAACCTCCTGCGCGGCTGGGCTGTAACTATATACAGGTCTCACCTTACTGACCAGGATACATAATAACCTCCTGCGCGGCTCTAACTATATACAGGTCTCACCTTACTGACCAGGATACATAATAACCTCCAGCGCGGCTGTAACCATATACAGGTCTCACCTTACTGACCAGGATACATAATAACCTCCTGCGCGGCTGGGCTCTAACTATATACAGGTGTCACCTTACTGACCAGGATACATAATAACCTCCAGCGCGGCTGTAACCATATACAGGTCTCACCTTACTGACCAGGATACACAATAACCTCCTGCGCGGCTGGGCTCTAACTATATACAGGTCTCACCTTACTGACCAGGATACATAATAACCTGCTGCCCAGCTGTAACTATATACAGGTCTCACCTTACTGACCAGGATACATAATAACCTCCTGCCCGGCTGTAACTATATACAGGTGTCACCTTACTGACCAGGATACATAATAACCTCCTGCCCAGCTGTAACTATATACAGGTCTCACCTTACTGACCAGGATACATAATAACCTCCTGCCCGGCTGTAACTATACACAGGTCTCACCTTACTGACCAGGATACATAATAACCTCCTGCCCGGCTGGTATATACACAGGTTTCACCTTACTGACCAGGATACATAATAACCTCCTGCGCGGCTGGGCTCTAACTATACACAGGTCTCACCTTACTGACCAGGATACATAATAACCTCCTGCCCAGCTGTAACTATATACAGGTCTCACCTTACTGACCAGGATACATAATAACCTCCAGCGCGGCTGTAACTATACACAGGTCTCACCTTACTGACCAGGATACATAATAACCTCCTGCCCAGCTGTAACTATATACAGGTCTCACCTTACTGACCAGGATACATAATAACCTCCTGCGCGGCTGGGCTCTAACTATATACAGGTCTCACCTTACTGACCAGGATACATAATAACCTCCTGCCCGTCTGGTATATACACAGGTCTCACCTTACTGACCAGGATACATAATAACCTCCAGCGCGGCTGGGCTCTATCTATATAAAGTTCTCACCTTACTGACCAGGATACACAATAACCTCCTGCCCAGCTGTAACTATATACAGGTGTCACCTTACTGACCAGGATACATAATAACCTCCAGCGCGGCTGTAACTATACACAGGTCTCACCTTACTGACCAGGATACATAATAACCTCCTGCGCGGCTGGGCTCTAACTATATACAGGTCTCACCTTACTGACCAGGATACATAATAACCTCCTGCCCAGCTGTAACTATATACAGGTCTCACCTTACTGACCAGGATACATAATAACCTCCTGCGCGGCTGTAACTATATACAGGTCTCACCTTACTGACCAGGATACATAATAACCTCCTGCGCGGCTGTAACTATACACAGGTCTCACCTTACTGACCAGGATACACAATAACCTCCTGCCCAGCTGTAACTATACACAGGTCTCACCTTACTGACCAGGATACACAATAACCTCCTGCCCAGCTGTAACTATACACAGGTGTCACCTTACTGACCAGGATACATAATAACCTCCTGCCCGTCTGGTATATACACAGGTCTCACCTTACTGACCAGGATACATAATAACCTCCTGCGCGGCTCTAACTATATACAGGTCTCACCTTACTGACCAGGATACATAATAACTTCCTGCCCGGCTGTAACTATACACAGGTCTCACCTTACTGACCAGGATACACAATAACCACCTGCCCGGCTGGTATATACACAGGTCTCACCTTACTGACCAGGATACATAATAACCTCCTGCGTGGCTGTAACTATACACAGGTCTCACCTTACTGACCAGGATACATAATAACCTCCTGCCCAGCTGTAACTATACACAGGTCTCACCTTACTGACCAGGATACATAATAACCTCCTGCCCAGCTGTAACTATACACAGGTCTCACCTTACTGACCAGGATACATAATAACCTCCTGCCCAGCTGTAACTATATACAGGTCTCACCTTACTGACCAGGATACACAATAACCTCCTGCCCGGCTGTAACTATATACAGGTCTCACCTTACTGACCAGGATACATAATAACCTCCTGCGCGGCTGTAACTATACACAGGTCTCACCTTACTGACCAGGATACATAATAACCTCCTGCGCGGCTCTAACTATATACAGGTCTCACCTTACTGACCAGGATACATAATAACCTCCTGCGCGGCTGTAACTATATACAGGTCTCACCTTACTGACCAGGATACATAATAACCTCCTGCCCAGCTGTAACTATATACAGGTCTCACCTTACTGACCAGGATACATAATAACCTCCTGCGCGGCTGGTATATACACAGGTCTCACCTTACTGACCAGGATACATAATAACCTCCTGCGCGGCTGTAACTATACACAGGTCTCACCCTACTGACCAGGATACATAATAACCCCCAGCGCGGCTCTAACTATACACAGGTCTCACCTTACTGACCAGGATACATAATAACCTCCTGCCCAGCTGTAACTATATACAGGTCTCACCTTACTGACCAGGATACATAATAACCTCCTGCGCGGCTGTAACCATATACAGGTGTCACCTTACTGACCAGGATACATAATAACCTCCAGCGCGGCTGTAACTATATACAGGTCTCACCTTACTGACCAGGATACATAATAACCTCCTGCGCGGCTGGGCTCTAACTATATACAGGTCTCACCTTACTGACCAGGATACATAATAACCTCCTGCCCGGCTGTAACTATATACAGGTCTCACCTTACTGACCAGGATACATAATAACCTCCTGCGCGGCTGGGCTCTAACTATATACAGGTCTCACCTTACTGACCAGGATACATAATAACCTCCTGCGCGGCTGGGCTCTAACTATATACAGGTCTCACCTTACTGACCAGGATACATAATAACCTCCTGCGCGGCTGTAACTATATACAGGTGTCACCTTACTGACCAGGATACATAATAACCTCCTGCCCAGCTGGGCTCTAACTATATACAGGTCTCACCTTACTGACCAGGATACATAATAACCTCCTGCCCAGCTGTAACTATATACAGGTCTCACCTTACTGACCAGGATACATAATAACCTCCTGCCCAGCTGTAACTATATACAGGTGTCACCTTACTGACCAGGATACATAATAACCTCCTGCCCGGCTCTAACTATATACAGGTCTCACCTTACTGACCAGGATACACAATAACCTCCTGCGCGGCTGGGCTCTAACTATATACAGGTGTCACCTTACTGACCAGGATACATAATAACCTCCTGCGCGGCTGGGCTCTAACTATATACAGGAAAATCCCGGCACTCGCCAAATTCTGCAAAGTGATTTATTGGTGCATGTACAGACAGGCGGATAAAGGACGCGTTTCGGCGTAAAGCCTTTCTCAACAAGACATGGCTTGTTGAGAAAGGCTTTACGCCGAAACGCGTCCTTTATCCGCCTGTCTGTACATGCACCAATAAATCACTTTGCAGAATTTGGCGAGTGCCGGGATTTTCCTTTTTGATGTCCGATTTCCTACCCTGGCACCACCTGAGATCGGAGTGCCGACCCCTTTCCAGTTTATACTAACTATATACAGGTCTCACCTTACTGACCAGGATACATAATAACCTCCTGCCCAGCTGTAACTATATACAGGTGTCACCTTACTGACCAGGATACACAATAACCTCCTGCGTGGCTCTAACTATATACAGGTCTCACCTTACTGACCAGGATACATAATAACCTCCTGCGCGGCTGGGCTGTAACTATATACAGGTCTCACCTTACTGACCAGGATACATAAAAACCTCCTGCCCAGCTGTAACTATATACAGGTCTCACCTTACTGACCAGGATATACAATAACCTCCTGCGCGGCTGTAACTATATACAGGTCTCACCTTACTGACCAGGATACATAATAACCTCCTGCGCGGCTGGGCTGTAACTATATACAGGTCTCACCTTACTGACCAGGATACATAATAACCTCCTGCGCGGCTGTAACAATATACAGGTCTCACCTTACTGACCAGGATACATAATAACCTCCTGCGCGGCTGTAACTATATACAGGTCTCACCTTACTGACCAGGATACATAATAACCTCCTGCCCAGCTGTAACTATATACAGGTCTCACCTTACTGACCAGGATACATAATACCCTCCTGCGCGGCTGGGCTCTAACTATATACAGGTCTCACCTTACTGACCAGGATACATAATAACCTCCTGCGCGGCTGGGCTCTAACTATATACAGGTCTCACCTTACTGACCAGGATACATAATAACCTCCTGCGCGGCTGGGCTCTAACTATATACAGGTCTCACCTTACTGACCAGGATACATAATAACCTCCTGCGCGGCTGGGCTCTAACTATATACAGGTCTCACCTTACTGACCAGGATACATAATAACCTCCTGCCCAGCTGTAACTATATACAGGTCTCACCTTACTGACCAGGATACATAATAACCTCCTGCCCAGCTGGGCTCTAACTATATACAGGTCTCACCTTACTGACCAAGATACATAATAACCTCCTGCGTGGCTGGGCACTAACTATATACAGGTCTCACCTTACTGACCAGGATACACAATAACCTCCTGCGCGGCTGTAACTATATACAGGTCTCACCTTACTGACCAGGATACATAATAACCTGCTGCGCGTCTGTAACTATACACCGGTCTCACCTTACTGACCAGGATACATAATAACCACCTGCCCGGCTGGGCTCTAACTATATACAGGTCTCACCTTACTGACCAGGATACATAATAACCTCCTGCGCGGCTGGGCTCTAACTATATACAGGTCTCACCTTACTGACCAGGATACACAACCTCCTGCGCGGCTGGGCTCTAACTATATACAGGTCTCACCTTACTGACCAGGATATACAATAACCTCCTGCGCGGCTGTAACTATACACAGGTCTCACCTTACTGACCAGGATATACAATAACCTCCAGCGCGGCTGTAACTATATACAGGTGTCACCTTACTGACCAGGATACATAATAACCTCCTGCGCGGCTGGGCTCTAACTATATACAGGTCTCACCTTACTGACCAGGATACATAATAACCTCCTGCGCGGCTCTAACCATATACAGGTGTCACCTTACTGACCAGGATACACAATAACCTCCAGCGCGGCTGTAACTATATACAGGTCTCACCTTACTGACCAGGATACACAATAACCTCCAGCGCGGCTGTAACTATATACAGGTCTCACCTTACTGACCAGGATACATAATAACCTCCTGCACGGCTGTAACTATACACAGGTCTCACCTTACTGACCAGGATACATAATAACCTCCTGCGCGGCTGGGCTCTAACTATATACAGGTCTCACCTTACTGACCAGGATACATAATAACCTCCTACGTGGCTGGGCTCTAACTATATACAGGTCTCACCTTACTGACCAGGATACATAATAACCTCCTGCGCGGCTCTAACTATATAAAGGTGTCACCTTACTGACCAGGATACATAATAACCTCCTGCGCGGCTGGGCTCTAACTATATACAGGTCTCACCTTACTGACCAGGATACATAATAACCTCCAGCGCGGCTGTAACTATATACAGGTCTCACCTTACTGACCAGGATACATAATAACCACCTGCCCGGCTGGGCTCTAACTATATACAGGTGTCACCTTACTGACCAGGATACATAATAACCTCCTGCGCGGCTGGGCTCTAACTATATACAGGTCTCACCTTACTGACCAGGATACATAATAACCTCCTGCGCGGCTGGGCTCTAACTATATACAGGTGTCACCTTACTGACCAGGATACATAATAACCTCCTGCCCAGCTGTAACTATATACAGGTCTCACCTTACTGACCAGGATACATAATAACCTCCTGCCCAGCTGTAACTATATACAGGTCTCACCTTACTGACCAGGATACACAATAACCTCCTGCGTGGCTCTAACTATATACAGGTCTCACCTTACTGACCAGGATACATAATAACCTCCTGCGCGGCTGGGCTCTAACTATATACAGGTCTCACCTTACTGACCAGGATACATAATAACTTCCTGCCCAGCTGGGCTCTAACTATATACAGGTCTCACCTTACTGGCCAGGATACATAATAACCTCCTGCGCGGCTGGGCTCTAACTATATACAGGTCTCACCTTACTGACCAGGATACACAATAACCTCCTGCGCGGCTGGGCTCTAACTATACACAGGTCTCACCTTACTGACCAGGATACATAATAACCTCCTGCGCGGCTGGGCTCTAACTATATACAGGTCTCACCTTACTGACCAGGATACATAATAACCTCCAGCGCGGCTGTAACTATATACAGGTCTCACCTTACTGACCAGGATACATAATAACCTCCTGCACGGCTGTAACTATACACAGGTCTCACCTTACTGACCAGGATACATAATAACCACCTGCCCGGCTGGTATATACACAGGTCTCACCTTACTGACCAGGATACATAATAACCTCCTGCCCAGCTGTAACTATATACAGGTGTCACCTTACTGACCAGGATACACAATAACCTCCTGCGTGGCTGTAACTATATACAGGTCTCACCTTACTGACCAGGATACACAATAACCACCTGCCCGGCTGGGCTCTAACTATATACAGGTCTCACCTTACTGACCAGGATACATAATAACCTCCTGCCCAGCTGTAACTATATACAGGTGTCACCTTACTGACCAGGATACACAATAACCTCCTGCGTGGCTCTAACTATATACAGGTCTCACCTTACTGACCAGGATACATAATAACCTCCTGCGCGGCTGTAACTATACACAGGTCTCACCTTACTGACCAGGATACATAATAACCTCCTGCGCGGCTGGGCTCTAACTATATACAGGTGTCACCTTACTGACCAAGATACATAATAACCTCCAGCGCGGCTGTAACTATATACAGGTGTCACCTTACTGACCAGGATACATAATAACCTCCTGCGCGGCTGTAACTATATACAGGTCTCACCTTACTGACCAGGATACATAATAACCTCCTGCGCGGCTGGGCTCTAACTATATACAGGTCTCACCTTACTGACCAGGATACACAATAACCTCCTGCGCGGCTGGGCTCTAACTATATACAGGTCTCACCTTACTGACCAGGATACATAATAACCTCCTGCCCAGCTGTAACTATACACAGGTCTCACCTTACTGACCAGGATACATAATAACCTCCTGCGCGGCTGTAACTATATACAGGTCTCACCTTACTGACCAGGATACATAATAACCTCCTGCGCGGCTGTAACTATATACAGGTGTCACCTTACTGACCAGGATACATAATAACCTCCAGCGCGGCTGTAACTATATACAGGTGTCACCTTACTGACCAGGATACATAATAACCTCCTGCGCGGCTGTAACTATATACAGGTGTCACCTTACTGACCAGGATACATAATAACCTCCTGCCCGGCTGGTATATACACAGGTCTCACCTTACTGACCAAGATACATAATAACCTGCTGCGCGTCTGTAACTATACACAGGTCTCACCTTACTGACCAGGATACATAATAACCTCCTGCGCGGCTGTAACTATATACAGGTGTCACCTTACTGACCAGGATACACAATAACCTCCTGCGCGGCTCTAACTATATACAGGTCTCACCTTACTGACCAGGATACATAATAACCTCCTGCGTGGCTGTAACTATATACAGGTCTCACCTTACTGACCAGGATACATAATAACCTCCTGCGCGGCTGTAACTATACACAGGTCTCACCTTACTGACCAGGATACATAATAACCTCCTGCGTGGCTGTAACTATATACAGGTCTCACCTTACTGACCTGACAGGAATAAATGAGAGAAGTGTGTGACTAGGTCAGTGGCTTTCAGGCCCTCAGCCTCCTCCAGCCTCTGAGCTGCCTCTTCTGTGCTGGAGCGATTACTCCTACTTACACCTGTCTGCAAGGTGTTTACTGGAGTGGGCAGGGCCGTTTTAATACATTGGTGGGCCTGGTGCACAGCTCTCTAGAGTGGCCCCCCTTTCCCTTTTCGGCATCCCCCCCCCCATCCCAGCGTTATCAGAATCAGAGCTCCCCACACTGTATTAAGAGCCCCAATACATACGGTAGTTACCTTATAACTTTATAAAAATATCACCAATGATACCATTACATAAAACTGTCACCCCATGACTACTATCACTACAGACCCTATAACAGACTGCAGATACATCTATTAACTCCCAAGGGGCGTCTTCTCTAATAAGAGTCTTTCACCTTTTCTCTCCATCCAGCCTGGGCCACCTTGAAGTCTTCCCCGGCTTTGAATCCTCTCTCCAGTATCTGCCAGAGAAACATTTTAGGCTCCAACACATCCAGTAGTTACCCCCTCTGTGCCCCTATATAGTAGTTACACCCCTCTGTACCTCCACTTAATAATTAGGTATGCTCTGTGCCCCAATATAGTAGTAAGGTCCCTATATATTATAGGCACCTCTGTGAAGCCCCAATGTAGTATAGACCCCCTGTGTGCTGACCCCAGTAGTATAGACCCCCTGTGTGCTGACCCCAGTAGTATAGACCCCTGTGTGCTGCCCCCAGTACTATAGACCACTAGGTGCTGCCCCCAGTAGTATATAGACCCCTTGTGCGCTTCCCCCTGTAGTATATAGCCCCCTCTGTGCTCCCCCAGTTATATATAGACCCCCTGTGCTCTCCCCCAGTTATATATAGACCCCCTGTGCACCCCCTAGTAGTATAAATATCGCATGTGCGCCCCCCAGTAGTATATAGCCCCCCTGTGCGCTCCCTCAGTTATATATACCCCCCTGTGCTCCCCCCCATTATACCCCTCTGTGCGCCCCCCCCCCCCAGTTACATGGTCCTGTTACATTCAGGGGTACAGTATACATGGTCCTGTTACAGTCAGCGGGTACAGTATAACGGGGGGCTATATAACTGGGGGCAGCACACAGCGAGGGTCTATATTCTACTAGGGGTGCCACGGGGGGGGGTATATAACTGGGGGGGGGAGCGCACAGAGGGGTATAATGGGGGGGAGCACAGGGGGGTATATATAACTGGGGGAGCGCACAGGGGGGCTATATACTACTGGGGGGCGCACAGGGGATATTTACATAGTTAATTACATAGTAATTAACTATGTAAATTTCCCCTGTGCGCCCCCCAGTAGTATATAGCCCCCCTGTGCGCTCACCCAGTTATATATACCCCCCTGTGCTCCCCCCCCATTATACCCCTCTGTGCGCCCCCCCCCCTGTTATATACCCCACCTGTGGCACCCCTAGTAGAATATAGACCCTCGCTGTGTGCTGCCCCCAGTTATATAGCCCCCCGTTATACTGTACCCCCTGACTGTAACAGGACCATGTATACTGTACCCCCTGACTGTAACAGGACCATGTATACTGTACCCCCTGACTGTAACAGGACCATGTATACTGTACCCCCTGACTGTAACAGGATCATGTATACTGTACCCCCTGACTGTAACAGGACTGTGTATACTGTACCCCCTGACTGTAACAGGATCGTGTATACTGTACCCCCTGACTGTAACCATGTATACTGTACCCCCTGACTGTAACAGGACCGTGTATACTGTACCCCCTGACTGTAACAGGACCATGTATACTGTACCCCCTGACTGTAACAGGACCATGTATACTGTACCCCCTGACTGTAACAGGACCATGTATACTGTACCCCCTGACTGTAACAGGACCGTGTATACTGTACCCCCTGACTGTAACCATGTATACTGTACCCCCTGACTGTAACAGGACCATGTATACTGTACCCCCTGACTGTAACAGGACCATGTATACTGTACCCCCTGACTGTAACAGGACCATGTATACTGTACCCCCTGACTGTAACAGGATCGTGTATACTGTACCCCCTGACTGTAACAGGACCGTGTATACTGAACCCCCTGAATGCATACCTCCCAACTTTTTGGACGGCCAAAGAGGGACACTTGCGTTTCACTCTAGAAAATTTCTATACTTTTTAGTTCAAGGACGCAATCACACATACAGGATCTGCTGAAGAGTGATGCATTTAGTTGCACTGATATCAGCAAACTTGCAGCAGATCCTGTATGTGTGACTGCATCCTTAGGTCCCAGTCACACATAGTAATCCTGTCTGTAAGTGTGGGACTGTCGGACAGGAGATTACAAATATGTTTCAGTAACTGTCGGCATTTGCAGGGACCCACTGTCACATAGGTGTCACAGACGCACAATGGCTTAATAATCTTTTTGTATTTTTGTGGTGGGGTGGGGGGGCAAGGATCATGTCCCCAAAACTGTAACACCTATAGATGTGTTTATGGGGCCATGGAAGTCAATAGGGGAGGTTTATCAAAGAGTGTAAAATATAGACTGGTGTAAACTGCCCACAGCCACCAATCACAGCTCAGCTTTCAGCTCTGGTAGAATGCAAGCTGAGCTGTGATTGGTTGCTGTGGGTAGTTTACACCAGTCTATATTTTACACCTTTTAATAAATCTGGCCCAATGATTCTACATGTGTGATATGATGTGTAAAAGGGGCCATAATGTCACATGATTCATCTGAATATAACAACTTGCACCACATGATAGAAAAATATGCAACTTTGGGTCTATTATACAGTAAGAAACCAGACACTTTCTAGAGCAACATAAAAAATTTATTAATGCAAATCTCATTTCTAGGTCAAAAGGAGGGACATGTAAGGGGCAAAGAGGGACAGAGGGACGTTGGTCAAAAGTAGGGACTTTCCCTCCAAAAGAGGGACACTTGGGGGGTAGGTGAATGTAACAGGACCATGTATACTGTACCCCCTGTCACACATGGCATCCTGAGACTATAAGTGTCACACACCAGGCCCCTCTGATATAATGATGGCGCACATTGTGTTTTAGGTAACTGGAATATACAGCGCTACAGACTTTAGGAAGACAGAGAGTGATGCAGCACAGGAGCCGCCATATACTGATCCTGTCACATACACCTCCCGTGTCACAGCGCCAGATATTGATCCTGTCACATACACCTCCCCTAACCCTGACAGTCACAGCGCTATATACTGATCCTGCCACATACACCTCCCCTAACCCTGACAGTCACAGCGCCATATACTGATCCTGCCACATACACCTCCCCTGTCACAGCGCCATATACTGATCCTGCCACATACACCTCCCCTAACCCTGACAGTCACAGCGCTATATACTGATCCTGTCACATACACCTCCCCTAACCCTGACAGTCACAGCGCCATATACTGATCCTGTCACATACACCTCCCCTAACCCTGACAGTCACAGCGCTATATACTGATCCTGCCACATACACCTCCCGTGTCACAGCGCCAGATATTGATCCTGTCACATACACCTCCCCTAACCCTGACAGTCACAGCGCTATATACTGATCCTGCCACATACACCTCCCCTAACCCTGACAGTCACAGCGCTATATACTGATCCTGTCACATACACCTCCCCTAACCCTGACAGTCACAGCGCCATATACTGATCCTGCCACATACACCTCCCCTGTCACAGCGCCATATACTGATCCTGCCACATACACCTCCCCTGTCACAGCGCCATATACTGATCCTGTCACATAAACCTCCCCTAACCCTGACAGTCACAGCGCCATATACTGATCCTGCCACATACACCTCCCCTAACCCTGACAGTCACAGCGCCATATACTGATCCTGCCACATACACCTCCCCTGTCACAGCGCCATATACTGATCCTGTCACATAAACCTCCCCTAACCCTGACAGTCACAGCGCCATATACTGATCCTGTCACATACACCTCCCCTAACCCTGACAGTCACAGCGCCATATACTGATCCTGTCACATACACCTCCCCTAACCCTGACAGTCACAGCGCCATATACTGATCCTGTCACATATACCTCCCCTGTCACAGCACCATATACTGATCCTGTCACATATACCTCCCCTGTCACAGTGCCATATACTGATCCTGTCACATACACCTCCCCTAACCCTGACAGTCACAGCGCCATATACTGATCCTGTCACATACACCTCCCCTGTCACAGCGCCATATACTGATCCTGTCACATACACCTCCCCTGTCACAGCGCCATATACTGATCCTGTCACATACACCTCCCTGTCACAGCGCCATATACTGATCCTGTCACATACACCTCCCCTAACCCTGACAGTCACAGCGCCATATACTGATCCTGTCACATACACCTCCCCTAACCCTGACAGTCACAGCGCCATATACTGATCCTGTCACATACACCTCCTCTAACCCTGACAGTCACAGCGCTATATACTGATCCTGTCACATACACCTCCCCTGTCACAGCGCCATATACTGATCCTGTCACATACACCTCCCCTAACCCTGACAGTCACAGCGCCATATACTGATCCTGTCACATACACCTCCCCTAACCCTGACAGTCACAGCGCCATATACTGATCCTGTCACATACACCTCCCCTGTCACAGCGCCATATACTGATCCTGCCACATACACCTCCCCTAACCCTGACAGTCACAGCGCCATATACTGATCCTGTCACATACACCTCCCTAACCCTGACAGTCACAGCGCCATATACTGATCCTGTCACATACACCTCCCCTAACCCTGACAGTCACAGCGCCATATACTGATCCTGTCACATACACCTCCCCTAACCCTGACAGTCACAGCGCCATATACTGATCCTGTCACATAAACCTCCCCTAACCCTGACAGTCACAGCGCCATATACTGATCCTGTCACATATACCTCCCCTGTCACAGCACCATATACTGATCCTGTCACATACACCTCCCCTGTCACAGCGCCATATACTGATCCTGTCACATACACCTCCCCTGTCACAGCGCCATATACTGATCCTGTCACATACACCTCCCCTAACCCTGACAGTCACAGCGCCATATACTGATCCTGTCACATACACCTCCCCTAACCCTGACAGTCACAGCGCCATATACTGATCCTGTCACATACACCTCCCCTAACCCTGACAGTCACAGCGCTATATACTGATCCTGTCACATACACCTCCCCTAACCCTGACAGTCACAGCGCCATATACTGATCCTGCCACATACACCTCCCCTAACCCTGACAGTCACAGCGCCATATACTGATCCTGCCACATACACCTCCCCTGTCACAGCGCCATATACTGATCCTGCCACATACACCTCCCCTAACCCTGACAGTCACAGCGCTATATACTGATCCTGTCACATACACCTCCCCTAACCCTGACAGTCACAGCGCCATATACTGATCCTGCCACATACACCTCCCCTGTCACAGCGCCATATACTGATCCTGCCACATACACCTCCCCTAACCCTGACAGTCACAGCGCCATATACTGATCCTGCCACATACACCTCCCCTTTCACAGCGCCATATACTGATCCTGTCACATACACCTCCCCTGTCACAGCGCCATATACTGATCCTGTCACATAAACCTCCCCTAACCCTGACAGTCACAGCGCCATATACTGATCCTGTCACATACACCTCCCCTGTCACAGCACCATATACTGATCCTGTCACATACACCTCCCCTAACCCTGACAGTCACAGCGCCATATACTGATCCTGCCACATACACCTCCCCTGTCACAGCGCCATATACTGATCCTGCCACATACACCTCCCCTGTCACAGCGCCATATACTGATCCTGTCACATACACCTCCCCTGTCACAGCGCCATATACTGATCCTGTCACATACACCTCCCCTGTCACAGCGCCATATACTGATCCTGTCACATACACCTCCCCTAACCCTGACAGTCACAGCGCCATATACTGATCCTGTCACATATACCTCCCCTGTCACAGCGCCATATACTGATCCTGCCACATACACCTCCCCTGTCACAGCGCCATATACTGATCCTGCCACATACACCTCCCCTGTCACAGCGCCATATACTGATCCTGTCACATACACCTCCCCTAACCCTGACAGTCACAGCGCCATATACTGATCCTGTCACATACACCTCCCCTAACCCTGACAGTCACAGCGCCATATACTGATCCTGCCACATACACCTCCCCTGTCACAGCGCCATATACTGATCCTGCCACATACACCTCCCCTGTCACAGCGCCATATACTGATCCTGTCACATACACCTCCCCTAACCCTGACAGTCACAGCGCCATATACTGATCCTGCCACATACACCTCCCCTGTCACAGCGCCATATACTGATCCTGTCACATACACCTCCCCTAACCCTGACAGTCACAGCGCCATATACTGATCCTGTCACATACACCTCCCCTGTCACAGCGCCATATACTGATCCTGTCACATACACCTCCCCTGTCACAGCGCCATATACTGATCCTGTCACATACACCTCCCCTAACCCTGACAGTCACAGCGCCATATACTGATCCTGTCACATACACCTCCCCTAACCCTGACAGTCACAGCGCCATATACTGATCCTGTCACATACACCTCCCCTAACCCTGACAGTCACAGCGCCATATACTGATCCTGTCACATACACCTCCCCTAACCCTGACTGTCACAGCGCCATATACTGATCCTGTCACATACACCTCCCCTAACCCTGACAGTCACAGCGCCATATACTGATCCTGTCACATACACCTCCCCTGTCACAGCGCCATATACTGATCCTGCCACATACACCTCCCCTAACCCTGACAGTCACAGCGCCATATACTGATCCTGTCACATACACCTCCCCTAACCCTGACAGTCACAGCGCCATATACTGATCCTGTCACATACACCTCCCCTAACCCTGACAGTCACAGCGCTATATACTGATCCTGTCACATATACCTCCCCTGTCACAGCACCATATACTGATCCTGTCACATATACCTCCCCTGTCACAGTGCCATATACTGATCCTGCCACATACACCTCCCCTGTCACAGCGCCATATACTGATCCTGTCACATACACCTCCCCTGTCACAGCGCCATATACTGATCCTGTCACATACACCTCCCCTGTCACAGCACCATATACTGATCCTGTCACATACACCTCCCCTGTCACAGCACCATATACTGATCCTGTCACATACACCTCCCCTGTCACAGCGCCATATACTGATCCTGCCACATACACCTCCCCTGTCACAGCGCCATATACTGATCCTGTCACATACACCTCCCCTGTCGCCAGATACAAATCATATACTGACACGACCCATTACAAGGATCCAATACAATAAGGTTATAAAGCAGTGGTGTCATGGGAATTAGTCTGTTCATAATCAATAGCTTATAAGTGTTCACCAACCTGTGGCAGGACTACAACTTCCATCATGCCCTGACTGCTGTAGTTTTGGAGCAGCTGGTGACCCACAGGTTGGGGAATAATGTGGGAAGTGCTGTGTGCAGAGGAGCAGTGCAGTGTTATATGGTACAGACCTCTGACCTCTGACCTAGGTGACCTCCCTCCCCCAGCCTTCCTACAACTACAGGATGATGAGAGTCAGTGAACTCACCAGACAGCAGCCCCGAAGTCAGGGAAGAGGTCACATGGTAAGGAGGGGGTGGAGCCTCTGTAGTCAGCATGCAGGGTCCTCCCCATCAGGCCTGCACCCAGCACCCAGTCCACTGTCCTGCTGACCACACATTGTTATCCTTCCAGGCAGCTACTGTATAGTCATAGCAGTCAGGAGTCAGGAGTCAGGAGTCAGGGGTCAGGAGTCAGGGGCAGGTTAGTGGAGTTGTGTATCAGGGGAGTCTGGTGCCCTCCTCAGCCTGGGGCACCTGCACCCACCTGCCACACACACACGCACACGCACACGCACACGCACACGCACACGCACGCACACACACACGCACGCACGCACACACCAGAAACCAGACACTTTCTAAACCAACATAGAAAGTCTATTAATGCAAATCTAATTCCTAGGTCAAAAGTAGGGACTGTCCCTCCAAAAGAGGGACCTAGGAGGTATGTATATGTGCGCTATAAGGAGATATCAGCAGGTTATATACATGTGCTATAGGGGATATCAGCAGGTTATATACATGTGCTATAGGGGATATCAGCAGGTTATATACATGTGCTATAGGGGATATCAGCAGGTTATATACATGTGCTATAGGGGATATCAGCAGGTTATATACATGTGCTATAGGGGATATCAGCAGGTTATATACATGTGCTATAGGGGGATATCAGCAGGTTATATACATGTGCTATAGGGGATATCAGCAGGTTATATACATGTGCTATAGGGGATATCAGCAGGTTATATACATGTGCTATAGGGGGATATCAGCAGGTTATATACATGTGCTATAGGGGGATATCAGCAGATTATATACATGTGCTATAGGGGGATATCAGCAGGTTATATACATGTGCTATAGGGGGATATCAGCAGGTTATATACATGTGCTATAGGGGGATATCAGCAGGTTATATACATGTGCTATAGGGGATATCAGCAGATTATATACATGTGCTATAGGGGATATCAGCAGGTTATATACATGTGCTATAGGGGATATCAGCAGGTTATATACATGTGCTATAGGGGATATCAGCAGGTTATATACATGTGCTATAGGGGATATCAGCAGGTTATATACATGTGCTATAGGGGGATATCAGCAGATTATATACATGTGCTATAGGGGGATATCAGCAGGTTATATACATGTGCTATAGGGGGATATCAGCAGGTTATATACATGTGCTATAGGGGGATATCAGCAGGTTATATACATGTGCTATAGGGGATATCAGCAGATTATATACATGTGCTATAGGGGATATCAGCAGGTTATATACATGTGCTATAGGGGATATCAGCAGGTTATATACATGTGCTATAGGGGATATCAGCAGGTTATATACATGTGCTATAGGGGGATATCAGCAGGTTATATACATGTGCTATAGGGGATATCAGCAGGTTATATACATGTGCTATAGGGGATATCAGCAGGTTATATACATGTGCTATAGGGGATATCAGCAGGTTATATACATGTGCTATAGGGGATATCAGCAGGTTATATACATGTGCTATAGGGGGATATCAGCAGGTTATATACATGTGCTATAGGGGGATATCAGCAGGTTATATACATGTGCTATAGGGGATATCAGCAGATTATATACATGTGCTATAGGGGGATATCAGCAGGTTATATACATGTGCTATAGGGGGATATCAGCAGGTTATATACATGTGCTATAGGGGGATATCAGCAGGTTATATACATGTGCTATAGGGGATATCAGCAGGTTATATACATGTGCTATAGGGGATATCAGCAGATTATATACATGTGCTATAGGGGATATCAGCAGATTATATACATGTGCTATAGGGGATATCAGCAGGTTATATACATGTGCTATAGGGGATATCAGCAGGTTATATACATGTGCTATAGGGGGATATCAGCAGGTTATATACATGTGCTATAGGGGATATCAGCAGGTTATATACATGTGCTATAGGGGGATATCAGCAGGTTATATACATGTGCTATAGGGGGATATCAGCAGGTTATATACATGTGCTATAGGGGGATATCAGCAGGTTATATACATGTGCTATAGGGGATATCAGCAGATTATATACATGTGCTATAGGGGGATATCAGCAGGTTATATACATGTGCTATAGGGGGATATCAGCAGGTTATATACATGTGCTATAGGGGGATATCAGCAGGTTATATACATGTGCTATAGGGGATATCAGCAGATTATATACATGTGCTATAGGGGATATCAGCAGGTTATATACATGTGCTATAGGGGGATATCAGCAGGTTATATACATGTGCTATAGGGGATATCAGCAGATTATATACATGTGCTATAGGGGATATCAGCAGGTTATATACATGTGCTATAGGGGATATCAGCAGGTTATATACATGTGCTATAGGGGATATCAGCAGGTTATATACATGTGCTATAGGGGGATATCAGCAGGTTATATACATGTGCTATAGGGGATATCAGCAGATTATATACATGTGCTATAGGGGATATCAGCAGGTTATATACATGTGCTATAGGGGGATATCAGCAGGTTATATACATGTGCTATAGGGGATATCAGCAGGTTATATACATGTGCTATAGGGGATATCAGCAGATTATATACATGCGCTATAAGGAGATATCAGCAGGTTATATACATGTGCTATAGGGGGATATCAGCAGATTATATACATGCGCTATAAGGAGATATCAGCAGGTTATATACATGCGCTATAGGGGGATATCAGCAGGTTATATACATGTGCTATAGGGGGATATCAGCAGATTATATACATGTGCTATAGGGGGATATCAGCAGGTTATATACATGTGCTATAGGGGGATATCAGCAGGTTATATACATGTGCTATAGGGGATATCAGCAGATTATATACATGTGCTATAGGGGATATCAGCAGGTTATATACATGTGCTATAGGGGGATATCAGCAGGTTATATACATGTGCTATAGGGGATATCAGCAGGTTATATACATGTGCTATAGGGGGATATCAGCAGGTTATATACATGTGCTATAGGGGGATATCAGCAGGTTATATACATGTGCTATAGGGGATATTAGCAGGTTATATACATGCACTACAGGGGGGATATCAGTGGGTTAAATACGTGCACTATAGGGGGTTATCAGCAAGTTAGACACATGCACTATAGGGGGATATCAGCAGGTTATATACATGTGCTATAGGGGATATCAGCAGGTTATATACATGCACTATAGGGGGATATCAGGGGGTTGGATGTTAGCAGGTTAGATTTTTTAGGGCATATTGGTTCTTATAGGACTGGTAGAATGAGAAGTCTCCAGTGAGGTGTCATCTATTGCTTGTATTCGCTGGTGTGTGTTAGGACCTAATGCATTGTGCCAGGAATAGCAGAGGTGCTGCCCCTATCATGTGCTATGGAGGCTTTGTGACATGGATATATGGCATATGTTACACCCAGTCACCCAGTACATTGCAGGACAGTCCTGGACATTGACTCATTGGCAACATTTGCTTTGTGTCTTATGTAGACTTGAAGATTTTGCAGCCTGAAGATGACAAAGTGATCGGAGACTTTTATCCAAGAAAATCAGCAGCAAGGACAACATGGCAAAAAGCACTGAAGTGAAGATTGCTGTTTTTGGCCAAGCTGGAGTTGGCAAATCTGGTGGGTTTCCTATGGTGGTCTATGGCAATGGCTTCCATTCTGCGCTGCCAGGTTTTTCTTACTTCTTTATGTACTAGTTCACACACTCCCTTATTTCTATCTATGTGGGAAATGTAAGTAACAAGGAGATAAGTGAGCAGCCTATACAACAAGACATCACACAGCCCAATAGTAACACATCATGTGATCACTTCATGGATGATGTCATAGACCCCATCCTGAAGAGATCCCTGATCATCTTCCACATCTTAAGGCCCTATTCCACGGAACAATTATCGTCTGATAATCCTCCCATGGAATAGGAGGCAACGATCAGCAGACTTCGTTCATGCCGGCAGATCGTTGAAGTCGTTTGTCTTACAACATCTTGAAAGACAAACGACTTGTATAGAAGCGATATGCTTCCGGCGCCCTGTGCAATAGGAGCGGCGGCAGCAGACCGCCGCTATATCCTATGGGCTGCCCGGACGATCAGCGATCACCCGGGCAGCCCCCCCCCACCCGCAGCTCCCCGTGGCCCCTCCCACGCTCACCCGCTCCTTGCCGCAGGGCGTAATGGTGGCGGCAGCGAGTGGGGAACGAGGAGCAAACGAGCGCTATTAGCGCTCGTTTGCTCCTCTCAGACGGCCTTTACTCTTCCACCTGCCAGGCACCATCTTATTACCTACTTAGGGCCCTATTACACGAGACGATTATCGTGCGAAAAACCGATGAATTGTTTGAATTTAAACGATAATCGTTCTGTGTAATTGCAGGCAATGATCGAAATATGGTTTGGTAATAATGCCATCTCAGCTGTGCCCCCATATAGTAATAATGTCATCCCAGCTTTGTCCATATAGTAATAATGTCATCCCAGCTGTGTCCATATAGTAATAATGTCATCCCAGCTGTGCCCCCATATAGTAATAATGCCATCCCAGCTGTGCCCTCATATAGTAATAATGCCATCCCAGCTGTGCCCTCATATAGTAATAATGCCATCTCAGCTGTGTCCCCATATAGTAATAATGCCATCCCAGCTTTGTCCATATAGTAATAATGTCATCCCAGCTGTGTCCATATAGTAATAATGCCATCCCAGCTGTGCCCTCATATAGTAATAATGCCATCCCAGCTGTGCCCTCATATAGTAATAATGCCATCTCAGCTGTGTCCCCATATAGTAATAATGCCATCCCAGCTTTGTCCATATAGTAATAATGTCATCCCAGCTGTGTCCATATAGTAATAATGCCATCCCAGCTGTGCCCTCATATAGTAATAATGCCATCTCAGCTGTGTCCCCATATAGTAATAATGCCATCCCAGCTTTGTCCATATAGTAATAATGTCATCCCAGCTGTGTCCATATAGTAATAATGCCATCTCAGCTGTGCCCCCATATAGTAATAATGCCATCTCAGCTGTGTCCCCATATAGTAATAATGCCTTCCCAGCTGTGTCCATATAGTAATAATGCCATCCCAGCTTTGTCCATATAGTAATAATGCCATCCCAGCTCTGCCCCCATATAGTAATAATGCCATCCCAGCTTTGTCCATATAGTAATAATGCCATCTCAGCTGTGCCCCCATATAGTAATAATGTCATCCCAGCTGTGCCCCCATATAGTAATAATGCCATCCCAGCTCTGCCCCCATATAGTAATAATGCCATCCCAGCTGTGCCCCCATATAGTAATAATGCCATCCCAGCTGTGCCCCCATATAGTAACAATGCCATCCCAGCTGTGTCCATATAGTAATAATGCCATCCCAGCTGTGCCCCCATATAGTAATAATGCCATCCCAGCTGTGTCCATATAGTAATAATGCCATCCCAGCTGTGCCCCCATATAGTAATAATGCCATCCCAGCTGTGTCCATATAGTAATAATGCCATCTCAGCTGTGCCCCCATATAGTAATAATGCCATCCCAGCTGTGCCCCCATATAGTAACAATGCCATCCCAGCTGTGCTTTCATATAGTAATAATGCCATCTCAGCTGTGTCCATATAGTAATAATGCCATCTCAGCTGTGCCCCCATATAGTAATAATGCCATCTCAGCTGTGTCCATATAGTAATAATGCCATCTCAGCTGTGCCCTCATATAGTAATAATGCCATCTCAGCTGTGTCCATATAGTAATAATGCCATCTCAGCTGTGCCCCCATATAGTAATAATGCCATCCCAGCTGTGCCCCCATATAGTAATAATGCCATCTCAGCTGTGCCCCCATATAGTAATAATGCCATCCCAGCTGTGCCCCTATATAGTAATAATGCCATCCCAGCTGTGCCCCCATATAGTAATAATGCCATCCCAGCTGTGCCCTCATATAGTAATAATGCCATCCCAGCTGTGCCCCCATATAGTAATAATGCCATCTCAGCTGTGTCCATATAGTAATAATGCCATCCCAGCTGTGCCCCCATATAGTAATAATGCCATCTCAGCTGTGTCCATATAGTAATAATGCCATCTCAGCTGTGTCCATATAGTAATAATGCCATCTCAGCTGTGCCCCCATATAGTAATAATGCCATCTCAGCTGTGCCCCCATATAGTAATAATGCCATCCCAGCTGTGCCCCCATATAGTAATAATGCCTTCCCAGCTGTGTCCATATAGTAATAATGCCATCTCAGCTGTGTCCATATAGTAATAATGCCATCTCAGCTGTGTCCATATAGTAATAATGCCATCTCAGCTGTGCCCCCATATAGTAATAATGCCATCTCAGCTGTGCTCATATAGTAATAATGCCATCTCAGCTGTGTCCATATAGTAATAATGCCATCTCAGCTGTGCCCATATAGTAATAATGCCATCTCAGCTGTGTCCATATAGTAATAATGCCATCTCAGCTGTGCCCCCATATAGTAATAATGCCATCCCTGCTGTGCTCATATAGTAATAATGCCATCCCTGCTGTGCCCCCATATAGTAATAATGCCATCTCAGCTGTGCCCCCATATAGTAATAATGCCATCCCAGCTGTGTCCATATAGTAATAATGCCATCCCAGCTGTGTCCATATAGTAATAATGCCATCTCAGCTGTGCCCATATAGTAATAATGCCATCTCAGCTGTGTCCATATAGTAATAATGCCATCCCAGCTGTGCCCATATAGTAATAATGCCATCCCAGCTGTGCCCCCATATAGTAATAATGCCATCTCAGCTGTGTCCATATAGTAATAATGCCATCTCAGCTGTGTCCCCATATAGTAATAATGCCATCCCAGCTGTGCCCCCATATAGTAATAATGCCATCTCAGCTGTGCCCCCATATAGTAATAATGCCATCTCAGCTGTGTCCATATAGTAATAATGCCATCCCAGCTGTGCCCCCATATAGTAATAATGCCATCCCAGCTGTGCCCCATATAGTAATAATGCCATCCCAGCTGTGCCCTCATATAGTAATAATGCCATCTCAGCTGTGTCCCCATATAGTAATAATGCCATCTCAGCTGTGTCCCCATATAGTAATAATGCCATCTCAGCTGTGTCCATATAGTAATAATGCCATCCCAGCTGTGCCCCCATATAGTAATAATGCCATCTCAGCTGTGTCCATATAGTAATAATGCCATTCCAGCTGTGCCCCCATATAGTAATAATGCCATCTCAGCTGTGCCCCCATATAGTAATAATGCCATCTCAGCTGTGTCCATATAGTAATAATGCCATCTCAGCTGTGTCCCCATATAGTAATAATGCCATCTCAGCTGTGTCCCCATATAGTAATAATGCCATCCCAGCTGTGCCCCCATATAGTAATAATGCCATCTCAGCTGTGCCCCCATATAGTAATAATGCCATCTCAGCTGTGTCCATATAGTAATAATGCCATCTCAGCTGTGCCCCCATATAGTAATAATGCCATCCCAGCTGTGCCCCCATATAGTAATAATGCCATCTCAGCTGTGCCCCCATATAGTAATAATGCCATCCCAGCTGTGCCCCCATATAGTAATAATGCTTTTAATTGCCGAGTGAGGTTAGGAGATATAGACACGGTGGTGGTGGGGGAGCTGGGACGACACTTAACTGCGCTGGGGGGGGTACCGGCCTGGAGGGCATATGCCACTCTGTCCAGTCTGCCCTGGTACTTGTAGTTCTCCCAGGCGGCCCCGTTCTGCTCATACCTGGAGGAGGGAGAGGGGGGCGAAGGAGGATGGGAGCCCTCACCTCATCCAATTGTGCAACATAACGGGCGGACATTGTGGCCCAGGGCAGCGAGGCGATGCTGGGGGGCGCCCACAACTCGTCCGCCGAGCCCATCGTATTGTGAGGGGGGCTGGAGGCAGCGGAGACATATGGACACGGCGAGCGGGGGGTCAGGTGTGAGGAGACACACGGAAACTGCGGGCGTGGAGTCATGAGGACGGGGCTTCACGGACACAGCGGGCGGGGGGTCAGGAGGATAAACAGATACGTCGGGCAGGGTTGAGGGAAATGCAAGGAGAAGTCTGACTTGTGGGGGTGAAAATACCGTAGATACCGTCCTGGCAAGTTGAGGTCGGTTAACCGACGCCAGGGACGGTATCGGTATTTTCACGGTATACCGCCCAGCCCTAGGTTTGTTTGTCGTTGATCATTGATTTAGATCTGAACCTAAAATTATTGTTAATCATTCACTAATCGTTCGCTGTAATTCCACATTCGTTCGCTCAAGTTCCACATTTGTTCAACTAACTAACGATTATTGTTCTGTGTAATATGGTGAACGATTTCAGATTGACGATAAACAATCTCGTTTGGGATGGTTTATCGTTAGTCATTAATCAATAAAAATCGTTCCGTTTAATAGGACCCTTACCCACAGGGTTAGTGGTGGATGTGTGTTTTGAAATGCTGGCACAAATATTGGTGTGAAGACGCCCCAAGATTATTGAGTGATAACGTTACAGAAAGCTGAGAGAAGTCCAGTGTCCGGAGCTCAGGGATCAATTCTTCAAGAATTATTGATCCATAATAAAAACCCAGGTAACATGGACTCTGGTATGATGGTGTACACCCTCTTACTGATGGCAGTGGTGTTGGATTCTGGTGTGATGGTGTACACCCTCCTACTGATGGCAGTGGTATCTGAGTCTGGTGTAATGGTGTACACCCTCCTATTTATGGCAGTGGTATCTGAGTCTGGTGTAATGGTGTACACCCGCCTATTGATGGCGGTGGTATCGGAGTCTGGTGTGATGGTGTATACCTGCCTATTGATGGAAGTGGTATCGGAGTCTGGTGTGACGGTGTGCATCCTCCTATTGATGGCAGTGGTATCGGAGTCTGGTGTAACGGTGTATACCCGCCTATTGATGGCAGTGGTATCGGAGTCTGGTGTGATGGTGTATACCTGCCTATTGATGGAAGTGGTATCGGAGTCTGGTGTGACGGTGTACATCCTCCTATTTATGGCAGTCATATCGGAGTCTGGTGTAACGGTGTATACCTGCCTATTGATGGCAGTGGTATCGGAGTCTGGTGTAACGGTGTATAACCGCCTATTTATGGCAGTCTGGTGTGACGGTGTACACCCTCCTATTTATGGCAGTGGTATCGGAGTCTGGTGTAACGGTGTATACCTGCCTATTGATGGCAGTGGTATCGGAGTCTGGTGTAACGGTGTATAACCGCCTATTTATGGCAGTGGTATCGGAGTCTGGTGTGACGGTGTATACCCGCCTATTTATGGCAGTGGTATCGGAGCCTGGTGTGACGGTGTACACCCTCCTATTTATGGCAGTGGTATCGGAGTCTGGTGTGATGGTGTATACCCGCCTATTGATGGCGGTGGTATCGGAGTCTGGTGTGATGGCGTACACCCTCCTATTTATGGCAGTGGTATCGGAGCCTGGTGTGACGGTGTATACCCGCCTATTGATGGCAGTGGTATCGGAGTCTGGTGTGATGGTGTATACCCGCCTATTGATGGCGGTGGTATCGGAGTCTGGTGTGACGGTGTACACCCTCCTATTGATGGCGGTGGTATCGGAGTCTGGTGTGACGGCGTACACCCTCCTATTTATGGCAGTGGTATCGGAGTCTGGTGTGATGGCGTACACCCTCCTATTTATGGCAGTGGTATCGGAGTCTGGTGTAATGGTGTATACCCGCCTATTGATAGCGGTGGTATCGGAGTCTGGTGTGACGGTGTATACCCGCCTATTTATGGCAGTGGTATCGGAGCCTGGTGTGACGGTGTACACCCTCCTATTTATGGCAGTGGTATCGGAGTCTGGTGTGATGGTGTATACCCGCCTATTGATGGCGGTGGTATCGGAGTCTGGTGTGATGGCGTACACCCTCCTATTTATGGCAGTGGTATCGGAGCCTGGTGTGACGGTGTATACCCGCCTATTGATGGCAGTGGTATCGGAGTCTGGTGTGATGGTGTATACCCGCCTATTGATGGCGGTGGTATCGGAGTCTGGTGTGACGGTGTACACCCTCCTATTGATGGCGGTGGTATCGGAGTCTGGTGTGACGGCGTACACCCTCCTATTTATGGCAGTGGTATCGGAGTCTGGTGTGATGGCGTACACCCTCCTATTTATGGCAGTGGTATCGGAGTCTGGTGTGACTGTGTGCATCCTCCTATTTATGGCAGTGGTATCGGAGTCTGGTGTAACGGTGTATACCTGCCTATTGATGGCAGTGGTATCGGAGTCTGGTGTAACGGTGTATAACCGCCTATTTATGGCAGTGGTATCGGAGCCTGGTGTGACGGTGTACACCCTCCTATTTATGGCAGTGGTATCGGAGTCTGGTGTGATGGCGTACACCCTCCTATTTATGGCAGTGGTATCGGAGCCTGGTGTGACGGTGTATACCCGCCTATTGATGGCAGTGGTATCGGAGTCTGGTGTGATGGTGTATACCCGCCTATTGATGGCGGTGGTATCGGAGTCTGGTGTGACGGTGTACACCCTCCTATTTATGGCAGTGGTATCGGAGTCTGGTGTGATGGCGTACACCCTCCTATTTATGGCAGTGGTATCGGAGTCTGGTGTGATGGCGTACACCCTCCTATTTATGGCAGTGGTATCGGAGTCTGGTGTGACTGTGTGCATCCTCCTATTTATGGCAGTGGTATCGGAGTCTGGTGTGACTGTGTGCATCCTCCTATTTATGGCAGTGGTATCGGAGCCTGGTGTAATGGTGTATACCCGCCTATTGATGGAAGTGGTATCGGAGCCTGGTGTGATGGTGTATACCCCCCTATTGATGGCAGTGGTATCGGAGCCTGGTGTAATGGTGTATACCCGCCTATTGATGGAAGTGGTATCGGAGCCTGATGTGATGGTGTATACCCCCCTATTGATGGCAGTGGTATCAGTACCTAGACTTTCCAGGAGCTTTTTTGTTATTGTGTTTTCCTCTCCTACTGGACGTATTGTAGTTGCTGAAGAAAACTGAAATTGGCAGCACCCCAAGGACTGTGTTCACACTACAGGTTGCATGCCGCATGTGGCTAAAGTACAGACAAAAAAACAAAAAGTGCAACAGCAACCTGCAGGTTCAATGGCTTACTATAATACTATACAGCAGGTTTTTATTGTGTGTACGCCGGGGGGGGGGGGGGGGGATGTACTGTAAGTATTTGCACCTGCAGATTGCTGCTGCACTTTTTTTTTTTTTTTTTTGTAGCTGCTCCGTGAAACTGTGATAAATTATCTCAGTCCTGGTTTCTCTTTACATTGTGCATTAGACACTTGTAGGATGCCATTGCCTTCATCCCCAGGTTTGGACACTGCAGGGTGTCATGCCAACCCCCGGCCTCTGCCAACCATTTATTCCAGCTGTTTGGATCTTGTATAAACAGCAGATACCAGTGCAGCCGCGGGGTTAATATTCCCACTAATATTCACAGGCTATAAATTGTTCTTTGTTTGTAGGACATTTTACATCACATTTCAAGAAATTAACATTCAAGTGACTTATATGGTAAAATTGTTTAACAATGGCTCTGAGAATTTCTATGGTCTGAAAGATGGTGAACTTGGAAATATGATTTGATTATTTCAGGACATTCCGGCAGATCCAGCAGTGTTAATATGGTGAATGATCACATTGTGCATCTGTCGCTTCTCTTCTGACCCTAATCACAAAGTTAAAAGGGGATTTTAAGATTCACCTATTCATTTATTCACTTATTCTTCTGGTTTTTCCTATATATGTATGCAGGTGTATCTATCTATTTATTTATATATATGTATTGTGGACATGTCACGGGAAAAGTGCTCGAGGGGGTGTACATCTCACCTAGGCTGATGCATAGTGTGAGATGGTGAGTCCAGGAGGCATCGGTGCTCCGCAGTGTTATGCTGCTGAGCTATTATTTATTATTGCCGGGCCTGGACTTACATGGAATGGCAGGTAGGTTTTGGTAGTGGGATTTGCCATTCCCTCCCCCCGATCCAGGTCAGGTTTTGGGGTCAGGTGTCTCTGGCCCTAATCAGCCTGACAGAGAAAAGCCCTGCAGAGGATCCTTGGTTGGCTCTCAGACAGAAGTGAACAGCCTGCATGGTGTGTTTGCTGGGAGCTGGGGATACAGCCGCTGCTGGGGCTTATGCACACCCTGCAATACTACCTGCCGAGTGAAGTGTCAGGAAGGAGCAGGCCTGTATTTAGAGTTCATGCTGCCCTAGGCACTTTGCATGCCGAGGCGCCCCCCCCCCCCCCCTCGAACTAGTGCCCCCTTCCCCTCGGCACTGGCAGGTTACATGCATGGTGTATACCCTGGCACAGCTGGCAGGCCGGAACTCCAGCACCCAGTACTACTGAGCGGCACCCCCCGACTGTCAGTAGTACTGGGGTGCCCTTTTGCTTGATGCCCGCTCTTCTCATCATCAGACGTGATGGAGGAAGGAAGGAGGGCGGGGACTTAATTTGGGGACCGCTTCTGTCCAGTGTCGGACTGGGGCACCTGGGGCCCACCAATATAGAACCAGTGAAACACGACATGCTGACCCGCTCCTTTCCTGGATTTATCTGTATCTGTGACAAATCTCAGAACACCCTCCATTTATACAGCTCTCAGGGTATGCTGGGATTTGTAGTCTCTGAGAGGACAACCTTGTAATGACTGTGTGCAGAGTCTCCTGGTGGCTGCAATCTGTGGGTGACAACCATCAGCCCTGAAGGTCCAGCAATACATCTGTCTACACTGTACTACAACTCCTAGCATATCCTGAGGGCTGCAGACTGTCAGTACATGCTGGGAGTTGTAGTGCATGCAGCTGTTAGGTCCTAGGAGGCTTGGTGGAAGATCAGAATACATAGATCTGTGGGGGCTCAGTGCAGGGAAGTGACCCCAGAACATCACTAATAGGGGATAGAACAACAACATCTACTCCTATCCCCTATTAGTGATGTTCTGGGGTCACTTCCCTGCACTGAGCCCCCACAGATCTATGTATTCCTATATGTCGTATAATGCACCTAGGACCCAACTAGAACAGCTGCAGGCACTACAACTCCCAGCATATCCCGAGGGCTGCAGACTCAGTACATGCTGGGAGTTGTAGTGCCTGCAGCTGTTGTAATTGGGGCCTAGGTGCATCATACACTGGATGCTTTGTGGGAGATCAGAATACATTGATCTGTGGGGGCTCAGTGTAGGGAAGTGACCCCAGAACATCACTAATAGGGGATAGGGGGAGATGTTTTTGTTCTATCCCCTATTAGTGATGTTCTGGGGTCACTTCCCTGCACTGAGCCCCCACAGATCTCTGTATTCTGATCTCCCACAAAGCACCTAGTGTATAGGACCCAACTACAACAGCTGCAGGCACTACAACTCCCAGCATGTACTGAAAGTCTGCAGCCCTCAGGATATACTGGGAGTTGTAGTGCCTGCAGCTCTTGTAGTTGCATTCTAGTTTAAAAGTTTGTGCTAGTGTACTGTAGTGACCGCAGGGCTGTGTCAGTACACTACCGCAAACCATACACTGACCCCAATGGTACACAGGCTCTGCACACTATAGAAGTGATTACAGTGCAGTTACTAATGACTCACAGGTGACGTCTTCTCCGATTGCCGTTGCTCACTTTTTTCTTTCTTCTCCATCTGGTGCAGCCATCATGATGACTTCTCCGACCACAACTCGTCTGCAGGCGGGCAGCTGGGGGTGACTGGGGAAGGGAGGCAGCTGGGGGTGACTGGGGAAGGGAGGCAGCTGGGGGTGACTGGGGAAGGGAGGCAGCTGGGGGTAACTGGGGAAAGGAGGCAGCTGGGGATGGCAGGAGGAACAGCTGGGGTGATAGGGGGAGGGGGAGAAGCTGGGGAGTAGCTGGAGTGACAGGGGGAGCAGGAGAAGCTGGGGAACAGGGGGAGCAGCTGGGGCGATGAAGGAAGCTGGGGCAATGGGGAGAAGCTGGGGCGACAGGGGGAGAAGATGGGGTGGCAGATGGGGTGGCAGGGGGAGGGGGATAAGCTGGGGTGACAGGGGGAGGGCGAGAAGCTGGGGAACAGGGGGAGCAGCTGGGGCGACAGGGGGAGGGGGAGCAGCTAGGGGTGGCAGGGGGAGAAGATGGGAGGGCAGCTGGGGTTGCAGGGGGAGAACCTGGGACGACAGGGGGAGAAGCTGAGGTGACAGGGGGAGAACCTGGGGCGACAGGGGGAGAAGCTGGGGAATGGGGAGAAGCTGGGGAACAGGGGGAGCAGCTGGGGCGACAGGGGGGCAGTCGGGTTAACAGGGAGGGGAGAAGCTGGGGAGACAGGGAGAGAAGCTGGGGAGACAGGGGGAGAAGCTGGGGAATGGGGAGAAGCTGGGGAACAGGGGGAGCAGCTGGGGAATGGGGAGAAGCTGGGGAACAGGGGGAGCAGCTGGGGCGACAGGGGGAGAAGCTGGGGAATGGGGAGAAGCTGGGGAACAGGGGGAGAAGCTAGGGGGAGGGGGAGCAGCTAGGGGTGGCAGGGAAAGGCGGAGAAGCTGGGTAACAGGGGGAGCAGCTGGGGTGACAGGGGGAGGGGGAGCAGGGGGAGAAGATGGGAGGGCAGCTGGGGTGGCAGGGGAGCAGCCGGGGGGGGGGGGGGGCAGAGGGACCAGCGGGGGGGGGGGGATGGCAGAGGGACCAGCGGGGGGGGGGGATGGCAGAGGGACCAGCGGGGGGGGGGGGATGGCAGAGGGACCAGCTGGGGGGGATGCAGAGGGACCAGCGGGGGGGGGGGGGGGGGATGGCAGAAGGACCAGCTGGGGGGATGCAGAGGGACCAGGGGGGGGGGGATGGCAGAGGGACCAGCTGGAGGGGGGCAGAGGGACCAGCGGGGGGGGGGGGGGGGGGCGGTGGATTAGCCGGCCGGCAGGGACAAAGGCAGGCTGGGAAGGAAGGTCCCCCTATGCAGGGCCGGCGTGAGCTTCCGGCATAGACTGTCACACAGGCCGGAAGCTCACAGCGCAGCCCCGCGATGCCCAAACTTCCCTGCTCAGCAGCGTGCGTGTGACGTCATCACGCCGCTGCTGAGCAGGGAAGTTCGGGCATCGCGGGGCTGCGCTGTGAGCTTCCGGCCTGTGTGACAGTCTATGCCGGAAGCTCACGCCGGCCCTGCATAGGGGGACCTTCCTTCCCAGCCTGCCTCTGTTCCTGCCGCCCGACTGATCCCCCGGCCGACTGATCACAAGACCCCCCCGCACCACCCGGGCGCGGATGTCAGCAGCGGGGCGGCGGAGGGGGTAAAAGATAAATAATTAAATAAAAAAAGAAATGTGTCCTGCGGGTGCCTAGTGGCAAATACGGCCCTGGGAAGGAGACCTGTGTATTAGCAAGCGCCCAGACGGGCAGGACTTTTTGTTTTGTTTTATTCTTAATGCACGGTGTTGCTGTAATTATGTTGCTGGACCGTTTATGCTACAAATAAACACCCAAAGCTGTTTTTATAAGTCCAAGTTTGCTGCCTGAACTGTGTCCAAACACACCATCCCCCGGGAAGATCCCTACAGTATATATGTTTAGATGTACATGTATGTGTAAGTTGATGTGAATTCATGTCATACAAGGCTCACAAACTGGGGCTAGTCTTAGTGGACATAGTGGAACCAACTCACTTAGTCCATAATATACATCGATCAGCAGTACCATTATTCTGATTCATCAGAATCAGAACTCACACAGGAGAGAAGCCATATTGGAAAACTGATCTACTGGAATTAGAACTAACACAGGAGAGAAGCCATATTGGACAACTGGACATACAGAATTCACACAAGGGAGAAGCCACACCTGCACATCGAGGATGTGAAATATAGTACTTCGCAGAGAAAAGGAAAAAATCCGAGTGCACTCACCGGTGGGTGAAGAAAATATTTTCTTTATTCGTGCATATTGGCGCGGTGCAGGTTCATGGGGAGAGGGACGCCAACACCTTCCACCAGGGATGACAGCTGTTTCACGCCTCCTAATCGGCGCTTCTTTAGATCCCGCCCCTTCAGTCACGTCACTCCATATACTCTCGCGGTGTGACGTGTCAGAATAGTGGGCGTTACAACGTGTTTTTTAAAAACAAGAAATATCTCTATTATGTATACAAAAGAGTAACATAAATACAAGAC